>NC_057397.1:64350604-64650604 GCF_019320065.1 Cervus canadensis | reverse complement strand
GGGATACGAAGTTCTCTTGCTTGTCTATATCTTTTGGATTCTTCTAGGTCCATGGCAGCATGTAGCAATAGTCTGTCTGAATGAAGAGATTTGCATTTATCCATATAATCGTTTTATAATCTTTTTAAAGGAGTGCTATTATCAGTCTACCAGATCGTCATTGGGAAGAATAATGTAACCAGCTGCCAAGGAGAACAAGGGTGCAGGAATGTGAGGGTGCTCCCAGGGTCCTCCCTCTGGGGAAAGCAGCTGCACTGACTGACAGTGGCCTGCCTCAGGACATGCCCAGCTTCCCGGATGGGCAGGGAAAGAACAGATTGTTCCATCCCCTGGAGCAGCTGGCCCTGGTTTTGGCTGCATTTGGATTCCCGGGCATTGCTTACTACAGTTTGGCAAGAGCACCCTCCAACCCTGCATTTCCAGAAGGGCTGTTCTGTTACTTATCTGGAGCAGACACCTCCTAATCATCACCGCAATCTTGTTCTTACAACAGTACAAGAAACAAGATGATCTGCAAATCCCACAACCTCTTGATGAGATCAGACCTGGTGCCTCAGTTTAAAGCCTGGTTGACAATTCTCCCGACGTCACTGAGAACTTGGGACCAGAAGCCTTGGAGCCCTGGGGTCTAGTCTGGCTCTGCCTCCTTCCATCTTGATTGAGTCACTTTCCATTCCTCACCTAAGATGTCAAAAGAGTGGACTTCTGTGGTCGCCACGGGCAGTGTCATTCTAAGAGTCTATGGCAGTTACACAGATTCCCCAGCTCAGTAATGCTTGGAAAATGCCAGTGACAGTCTGTCCCCACTAGGGAGAGCATTTCATAGACAGAAACGAAGAACTAGAGCCTGAGAAAAAGAAGGGAAGATGGGAGAAAGGAGGGAGTCGGAAGAAGGAGGAGAGAGGAAGACAGACAGGGAAGGGAGGAGAGGGACAGAGGGGAGTGGGGCAGGAAGAATTATTGAACCGTCTCGACTCACCCGCACCCCAGGCCAGAGCCTCACAGAGTTTTCCACCAAAGTACCTCTGCCCTCAGAGGACAGTGACAAAAACCCCCAGAAATCCAATCTGTACCAAGTAGGAAAGCTGACATTTCATTTAATCTTTAAAGTAAATGTGCATTGTATATTCTACTCCATCTGCAGTGGTTTTATAACTGAGCAGGATCCTAGGGGGCCTTCCCAGAACAAGACTCCCCCACTTCCCCCACAAAATTTGTACCAAACCAAACTTGGGTCCATTTGCCCAGATGCAATAAAGCAAATCTACTGATACCAGTTGCGATGAAGGAAACTGTAGCATTTACTGCAGGGCCCCAAGCAAGGAGCGAAGAGCAGCTAGTTCTAGAAAGATCCTAATTTCTTGTTTGGCTAAGTGCTAAGTGCTAAGTCACTTCAGTGTGTTAACTCTTTATGACCCCATGGACCATAGCCCACCAGGCTCCCCTGTCCATGAGATTTTCCAGGCAAAGATACTAGATTGGGTTGCCATTCCCTTCTCCAGTGGCTCTCCCTGACCCAGGGATCGAACCCACGTCTCTTATGTCTCCTGCATTGACAGGCAAATTCTTTACCACTAGCACCACCTGGGAAGCCCACCCAGCAACAAACACCACACTTTCCTTCACCACAGCCAGGTGTCTATAGATTGGCTTTACTGTGTGTGGGCAAATGGATGCCAGCTTGGTTCAGTAACAGTTTCACTTCTGGCTGTGGAACAAACCTGTTGTTACAGTAAGAGGCAGCATGTTGATGAATCCTGTGGTCTGCAAATCCCGTTTCTTTCTGAGATGGGACGCTCCGGGTCCAGAGACAGAGACCTGAGAATTCAGAGGTGGGACTTATTCACCAGCCCCACCCAGGCCATGAGCAGACCGGGAGGTTATCCAGTTTATTACAGCTCCAGAAACCAAGCAAATAAAAGAAAGTTCGACTAGTCCAGAAATGTTTGTCTCCAGAAAATTGGGATGAGAGGTTTACTGGGACAGTCCTGCCTCCCAGGCAGTCTGGGCCAGAAGAGGCTGTCTCTGTTTATGACTCTATTTATGACAGTGAGACATTAATACTCCATGTGTAGCACTGTCAGCAACTTGTTAAGGCAGATTTGGGGGTGTTTATTTTCAAAAGCAGTAGAAGTCGGGGGTAAAAGTCTCATGGGATAGAGACCACATGCTTGGGGGTCAGACAGCAGGGCCCAGGCTCAGAGAAAATCTCAGCTGCCAGCAGGAGGGGGACCAGCTGGGACTTAGCCACGGACCCAGCAGGGAAGGGAGTCGACCGCGTGTCAGAGTCCTGGAAGGTCAGTTGGGGCCAAGTTCAGATGCGGGGAGTACAGCAAGCCCTGCTGATGATCCGGAGAGCTGCTGTGTAAAATGAGCTACCACATGCCTGACACATAATAACTGCAAGTATTTGCTAGTATTGTTATTATTATTCAAAAGTGAGATCACCTGTCTTGGTGGCAAAATTGACCATCAGGAGAGGAATCCAAAACCATTTAGCCCATCAGGCTCCTCTGTCCATGGAATTCTCCAGGCAAGAATACTAGAGTAGGTAGCCGTTCCCTTCTCCAGGGGATCTTCCCAAACCAGAGATCAAACCCATGCCTCCAGCACTGCAGGCAGATTTTTTTTAATTTTAATTTTTTTTTTTTTTTTTTTTTTACCATTTGAGCTACGAAGGAAGTCCATTTGGTGGATAGGAGACAGGAAAAGTCAATAACAGACCCGTCAGGCAACATGCCTTATTGAAGTCACAGAAAAAGGACTTGGAAGGGGATTTTTTTTCTCCCAAGTTAATAGGAATTAAGACTTGAAGGATTCAAAGAGGTGCTAGGTACAAAGGGACTGAACATCACAACATTGTAACTGACAAGAGGAGCAAATAATAGGGAAGGGAAGCATGACACAGGTCTGAATCCTGACTACACATCTGGTGAGTGGGTTTTGGCAAGCCATGGAAGCTGTCTGGGCCTCTTTAAAATGGAAGTTACTAGAACACCTCTCCCATAGGATTTGGGAAGTTTCCAGTGGGATAATTCATGAAACCGAATGAATGCTGTTATGTAGCAATTGCAAAGTAAATGACGCTTTGTATTAGGATTCTGAGACT
Source organism: Cervus canadensis (assembly GCF_019320065.1). Taxonomy (NCBI): domain Eukaryota; kingdom Metazoa; phylum Chordata; class Mammalia; order Artiodactyla; family Cervidae; genus Cervus; species Cervus canadensis. Next base: position 64,647,495 of record NC_057397.1, on the reverse strand, counting down.
GGGCAGGGAAGATTTTATAGGAAAACAAAATGCTGCTTCACTGTCCCTAGATTTTATTTAGGAATAGTCAAAACTTAAGAAAAAAGGAGGAGGAGGAGAAAGAGAGGGCATGGGAGGATGGAGAAAGAGGAGAGGGTGAAAAGGAAGAAGAAGAAATGGAAAAATAAAAATTGATGCTGGAGGAGGAGATGAAAGGGAGAGAAGGAAGAAAAAGAAACAAGGAAGCGTAGTCCTGGTAATTATCAACAAGACAATTTAATGTGAGGATATCCCAGAATGAATCATCAGTTGGCCCCTTGTTCTCCATTTCCCTCTCTCCTCAGTTCATTCTTTACATGATTCAGTTCAGTTCAGTTCAGTCGCTCAGTTGTGTCTGACTCTTTGCGACCCCATGAATCACAGCACACCAGGCCTCCCTGTCCATCACAAACTCCCGGAATTTACTCAAACTCATGTCCATCGAGTCAATGATGCCATCCAGCCATCTCATCTTCTGTCGTCCCTTTCTCTTCCTGCTCCCAATCCCTCCCAGCATCAGGGTATTTTCCAATGAGTCAACTCTTTGCAAAGAGTTGCAAAGAGGTGACCAAGGTATTGGAGTTTCAGGTTCAGATCAGTCTTTCCAATGAGCACCCAGGACTGATCTCCTTTAGGATGGATGGGTTGGATCTCCTTGCTGTAGTCCTACAGAGTCCTTTGACTCTATTCTCTCCTTACAACATCTTCTTGGACACAACATCCATTCCTGCGGCTTCAGTTACTACCTGTTCTTTAATTCTGAAACTTTTATTTCAAGCCCAGATATCTCTCTTGTCCTCCAAGTGCTTATTTCCAATCACCAACTGAACATCTCTACAAAGACAGGACCATGTCAACAAATGCAAACACGTCTTGCATTTCCCTATAACAAATTCTCTGCCTTTCTATCTTTATTCCTCACTGGGGTTGAAGGTATCACCATCACTTCAAGACAGAAATGTGGGCATCATGCTGGACTTCTCCCTTATCCTAGCCCTCTGACACTTCTCCCACTGTAATTTTCCTTGAAATCAGTTTCCCCTTGGTACTTTTTCCCTTAACACTTAATCATCTCCCAACTGGTCTTCCTGCTACCAGGCCCATGCCCATGTGATCATCCTCTATAATCAGACAAATGTGATATGATCCATGACACTCTCTGGTGAGCATTTCAAGGACTCTTCTTCTAATGCACAAAATAAAGATAGACATTCCTTAGACCAACATGCAAAGCCCTTCTCCTGACACCTGCCTATTTTTCCAGCTTCATCCATCTTCCCCTTTTCTATTCCCTAACTCACATGCACTCACACCCACATTCCATCCTTGTTTGAAGATGTTCTTGAGCTACTTGTTTGAAAATGTTCTTCACTCTTGCTAGAAATTTTCTGAGTATTTCATCTGCCTGCCAAACCCCTGGCTAACCTTTGCAACTCAGCACAAATATTACCCTCCTGAGGGAAGCCTTCTTTGACTGCTATGTGTACAATTAATCATTCTTTTTTTTTCTATAACTTTATTGAAGAATTTAACATATTATGATTATTTAAAATATGTGTTTTTCCAACTGGAGTGAGGTCTTCTAGAGGCCAGGGATGGTGCTGTATGCATCAGGGTACCCTCACTATCTAATAAAATGCCTGAACAGAGTGGTCATCAATAAGAAGTTGTTACATGGAAAACTGAAGGAATGGATAAATAAAGAAACTTCAGAATATAAATAAGAACTGAATTCCAAATAACCATAATTTGAACAGCCTTAAACAAATATTTAACTCTTATACACTTAGGGAAAATGAGATAAAGACCTCAGGTAGAGAGCTCAGCGGCCACTCAGGTTCTGCCACCATGGGGACAGAGTCCAATGAGGTCACGACTGGCCATCCACGATCTGTCTGTAATCCTAGAACTTCCACTTGGTCTGTGTGCCTCATGGTGCTCAAGCCTGGGAGAATGCCAATTTGTTAATCTTAAAATTATAGCTGCCAAAGACCCTCACTACCAGCTTTCTATAGTCAACACTTTTTCAGTAGGAGAATCTACAGGGAAAATAAGATTATAATCAGCAGGTTAGCTTGATAAGCATAAAATAAGTAATGAGTCCATCCAATTTACTCATCCAGTCAGCCATACAAACTCCCTATCCTTGATGACTGAAGACCAAACAGACTGCCATCTTCTCTGATAGAAATAGAGATGCTCTGGAAGGTTCTACCTCTTTAGCTTCTCATTTTCTAGACTTTAATGCAGCCAATCCCCTTAGGCTGACAGGGGCAGAAACAATCAACCAGGTCTCAATTTTCAACAGACCAGTAAAGTCACACACACTTCTAAGGCTTCACTTAGGTAAATTAAACATTGTAGACACTTATGTTCAAACTATTCCTTAGGGAAAGTTGATGTTCTCAGAAGAATGATCTCACACAAAGTAAGTTTTCCTAAGTTTTGAGGGAGACCTTTTTGTTATGCCTTTGAGCTGAATTTACCAATTGGGGAGATAAAAGCATTCTGGGTTATCAAAGCTTTCCACTAGTGGGAAACATTTAACACAGACTGAGAAGCTATACAGGAAAAAAGATCCTAGGTAAGAGTAATAATATAAACTTGTCTGATTCCTTATATTATTTCATAGAGGCTCAATTATAGAATGGAAATATTTCAAAACTTCTCAAAAGAGGAACTTACTACAACAGACTAGGATTTGTTCATCTCTCAACCTGTGTGTGGTATCTATCTTTTCTGAGCATCACATGGAATTGGTTCACAGGCTGGCTTGGAGGAGCCAAGCAGGCTTGGGCTGGACAATGGCAGGCAGCTTTCTACAGGAGGATCTGGGTAGCAAGACGGTGAAGTGGGACCACTGGAAAACAGAAAGCCCCCTTGGCTGTGACACGCCTGTGAGGCTGAAATATACACAGGTGAAACCCCAGGGCTGCTCATGGTTTGGACACTCATATGCGAAAAGTAGTCCCTAAGAACCCCCAAAGGAAACAAACTTTGGGTTGAAGCATCCTCCCAAGAAACTCAAAGCAGTTTCCTCTCTCACACTGAGAGATAAGATAAATGAGGAACTTTCTTTCCTTTGGGTTTTGTCTTTTTTCCTACTTCCAGTTTTTCCAGATGCTTGTAGTCACAGGATCTACTATAAGTGAATTCTGACTGAGGAATCAAATGGGTGGATCCAGGTTTTGTGGGGCTTGAATACAATTGAGAATTCTCCTTCACTAAAAATAATACAATTGTCTTATACAGTATTAAATGTTAAATAATATTGCTTTTATTTAAGAAATATTTTGTATTTATTTGTAAAATAACATTTATAGAATAGTGAATATTTATATAGAATGAGAAGTAAAATTCTAACAAACCACAATTTTTAAAAGGTGGCATTTTAGACCTGGAAAAATAATATAAAGATATTGCTACATCCTTATTAGATTAAATATTATTAAATCTTATTAATATTATCATACTAGTGCTAATTAGCTTCTGATATAAACTTTGGGCAATGAGGAGACAGGACAAGGTTTCAAGAAGCGCAATTACCTAACCAGATTTACATTTTAAAACTACTTGGAGTAACAAAGCAGAAATTCTTCTTGAAACTAAGTCTTCTGCTTGTGGTTCTTTTGTTGAGAATGTTCTGTGGCAAAACTTACTGAAATTATTGCATGATATTGTCACTTGAAAATGAAGCGTGTCTTTTTCAGTTAGACATACTTAAAAAATAACTTCAAGACACATCTTATTTTCCAAGATCTTATTTAGGAAAGAGTCTTTAAAAGCAGAATAGCACACATGGTGCAAAGCACTGACCCTCTGACCAAGAACTGGTGAGAGGGTCACATTGGATTAAGACCCAAGTTGGCTCCAGACAAAAGCATGTGGGAGTCTGGCCTTTAGACCCAGGAGAGACATCTGCTGGTGGGACTCAAGAGACAGGCCTGGGTTCTCTGAAGAGCTTCTGCAGAAGTGAAAAAGCATGACGTGTGTGTGTGTGTGTGTGTGTGTGTGTGTGTGTGCGTGCATGTGTGTTTTCTGGGTCTTCATCTGCCTTGTGAGCTGAATCCTGAAAAGAAAATTGCCTAGCAGAGAATGCAGATGGCCAGGCCGTGCCAAGTCAACAAACAGAGCCCTTGTACACTCAGTCTTCAGATAGCAGTTGCCCCAGGGGGAGACTTCCACCACCAAGGAAAGCTTCTATCACCCGGATGCTCCTAACATGAGAAGCCTGGAATTCCAAGCACACCACAGGAAGAAGATTCCACCTACATCATCCAGGAGCCAGACCTTCTTGGAAGGTCTATGCTCTCTTTCTCTCCAAGACTTTCTTCCATCAGTTCAGACCATCTCTAAAGAGGATGAAGTTGATTACAGACTTCTGTTTCTAAAGTTAATCATATTTTTCTATCCGGAGGCTATGTATCATCTCTAAGCACTATGCCCTTCAAGGCTGTTTTCAATTCACTTGTGACCCACTGTTTATCCATTTGGCACACCCCCTTACAATTGTTGGGCATTTTCACATGAAATTAATTATGGGAGAGAGTTCCAGTTCTTACCTTGCTTCTGTTAGAACAGCAAGGAGAAATACGTACTGCTTTTTACTTAAATGTCATTCATTTCTACACTTCACAACAATGGATTCTTTATGACAGTTATTGCCCCCCAAATGACCCCCAAATACTCCCATAAACTGAATTCAAATTGAGAACTTTTGAGTTCTCACTGCATCATAATATGCACAGAATAATACATTTTACAAACTTGAATACATAACTGAGGATTTTGATTTCAAGTGTAAGTCCTATTATAAAACTGATATTTTCTTTGAGAAAAGGATTCATATTATAGTCCATGTAGAGAAAAGTGCTCAAGAAATAATGTTACAACATACCTAAAACATATTTCTAAAGTTTAGACATTTACATATTTGTAATGATACTGCTCCACGCCACCCTGAGAATGTGGTCTCATAAGATAGCCTCATCACTTATTCACACCAGCCACACATTTCACAAAGTTTACAAATGTATCCTGAGTTTATAGCTACTTCCAAGGCAGTTATCAGTTTGTGGCATCAACAGAACAAACTTAACCTGGGGATGGGGGGTGTTGGGAGGGGGAGTGAAGAATCCACTGGGATCCTGGCCAAAACACTTGCAGGTTAAAATAAGAAGGGAATTGAGAAAGTGAAGAAAGAAATGTGGCTTCATTTTAAGTTGATCAGTCTGCTGGGGTGAATTCATGATGAGTTTAAAATTAAGGTAAATAATCTCTATTTTCTTATTTCCGGAAAACAAGAGTCTCCTTTTCCACCTTCCTTATATTTATTCTTCCTTCTTTCCCTCTTCTCTCTCTACAAAGCAGGAGACTCCCTGAATTTTTTTTAATTGGCTTATTGAAAGGTCGACTTCCTGTCCGGCTCTTTCACTGTTGTATAGAGGACTTTCACAGTTCCAACTTAGAGTGGATTATGTAGAGCAACCCATTAATTTGGCCCCAAATCACTATCTTAGCCTGTTCAGGATCAGGTCAGTTCAGTCGCTCAGTCGCGTCTGACTCTTTGCGACCCCATGAATCGCAGCACGCCAGGCCTCCCTGTCCATCACAAACTCCCGGAGTTTACTCAAACTCATGTCCATCGAGTCAGTGATGCCATCCAGCCATCTCATCCTCTGTCATCCCCTTCTCCTTCTGCCCCCAATCCCTCCCAGCATCAGGGTCTTTTCCAATGAGTCAACTCTTCGCACGAGGTGGCCAAAGTATTGGAGTTTCAGCTTTAGCATCAGTCCTTCCAATGAACACCCAGGACTGATCTCCTTCAGGATGGACTGGTTGGATCTCCTTGCAGTCCAAGGGACTCTCAAGAGTCTTCTCCAACACCACAGTTCAAAAGCATCAATTTTTCGGCGCTCAGCTTTCTTCACAATCCAACTCTTACAACCATACATGACCACTGGAAAAACCATAGCCTTCACTGGTCATAGCAAACACTCTCTTCCAACAACACAAGAGAAGACTCTACACATGGACATCACCAGATGGTCAACACTGAAATCAGATTGATTATATTCTTTGCAGCCAAAGATGGAGAAGCTCTATATAGTCAGCAAAAACAAGACCGGGAGCTGACTGTGGCTCAAATTATCAACTCCTTATTGCCAAATTCAGAGTTAAACTGAAGAGAGTAGGGATAACCACTAGACCATTCAGGTATGACTTAAATCAAATCCCTATAACTATACAGTGGAGGTGAGAAATAGATTTAAGGGACTAGATCTGATAGAGAGCCTGATGAACTATGGACGGAGGTTCGTGACATTGTACAGGAGACAGGGATCAAGACCATCCCCATGGAAAAGAAATGCAAAAAGGCAAAATGATTGTCTGAGGAGGCCTTACAAATAGCTATGAAATGAAGAGAAGCTAAAAACAAAGGAGAAAAGGAAAGATATTCCCATTTGAATTCAGAGTTCCAAAGAATAGCCAGGAGAGATAAGAAAGCCTTCCTCAGTGATCAGTGCAAAGAAACAGAGGAAAACAACAGAATGGGAAAGACTAGAGATCTCTTCAAGAAAATTAGAGATACCAAGGGAACATTTCATGCAAAGATGGGCTCAATAAAGGACAGAAATGGTATGGACCTAACAGAAGCAAAAGATATTAAGAAGAGGTGGCAAGAATACATAGAAGAACTGTACAAAAAAGATCTTCATGACCCAGATAATCACAATGGTGTGATCACTCACCTAGAGCCAGACATCCTGGAATGTGAAGTCAAGTGGGCCTTAGGAAGCATCACTACAAACAAAGCTAGTGAATGTGATGGAATTCCAGTTGAGCTATTTCAAATCCTGAAAGATAATGTTGTGAAAGTGCTGCACTCAATATGCCAGCAAATTTGGAAAACTCATCAGTGGCCACAGGACTGGAAAAGGTCCATTTTCATTTCAATTCCTAAGAAAGGCAATCCCCAAAAATGCTCAAACTACCGCACAATTGCACTCATCTCACACACTAGTAAAGTAATGCTCAAAATTCTCCAAGCCAGCCTTCAGCAATACGTGAACCAAGAACTTCCAGATGTTCAAGCTGGTTTTAGAAAAGGCAGAGGAACCAGAGATCAAATTGCCAATATCTGCTGGATCATTGAAAAAGCAAGAGAGTTCCAGAAAAACATCTATTTCTGCTTTATTGACTATGCCAAAGCCTTCGACTGTGTGGATCACAATAAACTGTGGAAAATTCTGAAAGAGATGGGAATACCAGACCATCTGATCTGCCTCTTGAGAAACCTGTATGCAGGTCAGGAAGCAACAGTTAGAACTGGACATGGAACAACAGACTGGTTCCAAAAAGGAAAAGGAATATGTCAAGGCTGTATATTGTCACCCTGCTTATTTAACTTATATGCAGAGTACATCATGAGAAACACTGGGCTGGATGAAGCACAAGCTGGAATTAAGATTGCCAGGAGAAATATCAATAACCTCAGATATGCAGGTGACACCACCCTTATGGCAGAAAGTGAAGAGGAACTAAAAAGCCTCTTGATGAAAGTGAAAGAGGAGAGTGAAAAAGTTGGCTTGAAGCTCAACATTCAGAAAACTAAGATCATGGCATCTGGTCCCATCACCTCATGGGAAATAGATGGGGAGACAGTGGAAACAGTGTCAGACTTTATTTTTTGGGGCTCCAAAATCACTGCAGATGGTGACTGCAGCCATGAAATTAAAAGACGCTTACTCCTTGGAAGGAAAGTTATGACCAACCTAGATAGCATATTAAAAAGCAGAGACATTACTTTGCCAACAAAGGTCCATCTTTCAGGATACTATAGCAAAAATGCCATAGATTAGGTAGTTTACACAGCAAACATTTATTTCTCCTGGTTCTGGAAGGTGGATAGTCCTAAAAGACACCAGCAAATTCAGTATTTATTGAGAGCCCACTTCCTGGTTCTAAGATGCTGTCTTCTCACCATGTTCTCACATGACTAAAGGGCTAAAGGAGCTCTCTGAGGCTTCTCTCAAGGCACTAATTCCACCCATGATGGCCCCACCCTCATGTCCTAATCACTTCCCAACACCATCACTTGAGAGTTAGGATTTCAACATATGAATTTGGAGAGCAATCAGATATTCAGTACATAACCCTGAACAAAATCTTAGCTGGCTGACAGTGAATCTCAATACTGAAGTCTTTAGAACTCTGGACATGAGCTCTGGAGAGCTTACAAAGTGGCAGGGCTGTTCTGTAGCATGTGGGTTGTCTCAGCGGCCTACCTGAGGCTGCATAGCATTCTCTAGTTGGGAAGGAGACCCAGCTGGCCACCAAAGGCCTCTTTCTGCTTTGAAGTCAAGGCATTATGCAGCAGCCTGACTTACCCCACGATCACAAATACCCACCTCAAAGCAAACATAGCACTCAGTGTTCAGTAAGAGAATTTAGAAAAAAGACAGTGGATCCTGCATAGATCCCTCTGAGAAATAAACTCTTTACTACAGAAGGCAACAACATATTTTATTATATTAAATTTTAAGTTACAAATGTGCTCTGTGTTCATCATAGAAATTTTGAGAAATATGGAGGAACACAAAGAAAAAGGTTTAAAATGAACCATAATCCCATGTCTCAGATATAACCATGATTCAAGTTTTGGTGAACCTTATATCTTTCATTTTTTTCTGAATATACAATAAATATGCTATTTTTTAAATGGATTGTTATAGTACATGGTGTCTTATAACCCACTTTTTTCAGTCAATAATATATTGTGACCAGTTCCGCCATACTGTCTTTAAGTAACATTTTACCATGTATATTTTAATAGCTGTAAAGTATTTAATATATGAATATATTCCAAAGTAGAGATGGCAGGAGTCCCAGAAGGAGTAGGTGTGGAGCATGAGGGAAATACAGGCAGTCACAGACACCCACCAGAAAAGTCATGGCATTCAACAGTGTGCCAGAAATCATTTTTCCCCACAATCTTACCAACTTTATTTTTTCCTCTTTCTCAAACAGATAAGCAAAAAATATTAAATAGCTTTACATTTCTTCACCACTACTGAGGTTAGAAGTGTGTTTGTGTTTATGTACCATGTCTGTTTCTGCAATTGTGAAAACAATATTTTTAGCAAAGTTGCTTTTTTTGATAAACAATAAGAATACGTGTCTGTCTTCCCCATAGAATATGAGTTTCACAAAAGCAAAGGACAAAAGGATTTGGTTTGTTTGCATCATTATACTATACCTAGAATAGTGCCTACCATATATGCACTAACCTATGGATGCCTTTGGATGCGAACTGCTAACCTTTGGATGCCTTAATATGTTCCAGGCACTGTCCTAAGTGCTTTTTATATAAAAATTCACTTATAAAAACCCATTTATAGATGAAGAAACTGAGCTATAGAGAGTTTATGTAACATGTCCAAGGTACAGGCAGTCTGGCTTCAGAGTCCAGTTCTGGACTCAACCACTGTGTTCTAATGCTTTTTGATAGCAAATGCCAATATAGACTTGCATGCTGATTTGTTAGTTTTCCAATCTACAAAAGGTGAATAGTAATACATGTTTAAACATAAGTGTTAGGAAGAGAAAAGTGAAAGTGATAAATAAAATGCTAAGTTAAAAAAACTCACTATAGAAATAGAGGATACATTTACTACAGAAGAAAAATCATTTAAAATCTATTTTGTGAGTAAATTAAGAAGAGGGTTAATATAGTATTGCACTCTAGGATAATGCTTCAAATTCTCATCAAGAAAATCCATCCACGGTTAATGACCTAGAGGTGTTAAGTGAGGCTCTAGAATGAACATTAGTCTCCAAGCTGTCTCCTGGCCTTGACAAAGCTCAAATCCATTCCATACTCCCTGCTAATTAATCTTCCTGAAACATGTGTTCTTGCTGAACACACATCCCTGTCATCTTTTCCTTAATAGCCCTTCATTGTGGAACAGAAATTTTCTTGTTGAAAGAAGTGTGGTATGCAGGGGAAATAACTCCAGCATTGGCTCCTGGGAGTGCTGAGGATGAATCTCAGCTCCTGTAGTGACTGTGAAGAACTATTTTACCTCTATTATCCTCCATATCTCAGCTATAAAATAGGAATCATAGACAGTGGTGAGAACTGAGTGAGGCAAGGTGTGTCTGGTGGTTAATATATGTCAATGTGACTGGACCATAAGTGCTCAGATATTTGTTCAAATGTTGTTCTGGGTATGGCTGTGAAAGTGATTTTGAATGAGATTAACATCTGAATCCAGAGACTGAGTAAAGCATATTGACCTCCCTAAAGTAGGTGGGCCTCATCTAATTAGTTGAAGGGCTGAATAAAGCAAAAAGGCTGATAACCCTTAAGTAAGAAAGAATTCTTTCTGCCCAGTGGCCTTTGACTAGGATAGCGACCTTTTCTCTGCCTTTCAGACTCAAACTAGGTCATCTGCTCTCCCTAGGTCTCAGCCTGTCAATCTTCAGATTGAAACCACACCATCAGCTCTCCTAGGTCTCCAGCTTGCTGACAAATTCTGCAGATCTGTGGATTTACCAGCCTCTGTATTGCATGAACCAACTCCTTATAATAAAAAGTGAATGTTGGTTCTCTTTCTCTGGAGAAACCTAATACAGTGTGCTATCTATCACTCAATGCATGCAGTAGCTGCTTAGCAGATGCGCTTTGTGGTCAGATGTTTCTCAACTTCATTCCTGCTCTGCCATCTTTAGTCGTTAATTAGGACAAGTTAAGGTCACTTGCCTATGCCTCAGCTTTCCTTATTTTGAAAATGAAGCAATACATAATATTTAATTCTGCTAAGAAGATTAAATAAATTACATAAAGCACCCAAAATATGATAAGTGCTCAATAAATGGCATATACTATTATTATGCCTTTCACAGGAGTCTGAAATAGGAATACCTCAAGGGGCCAGAGGAATGATATAAATGAGTGAAGGAGTGCAGGCAGTATTTTTCCTTAAATACAAAGCTGCATTTTATAGGAACAACACTTAGTTCATTCATATTCAAAAACAATTATTGAAATATTGGTCTTTTTCAGTTCATGTAATTTTCATGTGCATAACAAGCATAGATCTTACCACAGTTTGCTTCATAATGGGATGCTAAATTACATTCTTTAACATAGGCACATTTTGACTGCCTATTGAGTAGATGGATGCTGCATCTCCATCTCATATTCACCACCTCATTTCTTCTTGGCTTCACCTACATTTGGGATCTGTGACCATTTCTTTCACCCCAGGTTCTTCATCAATGGTCATCTCTACACGGACTCCATTCAGTTGCCACCATAGCAATGAATTTCACCAGAGCACAAATCCAACAGTGCCTTTTCTCATCCCATGTCACCTGCCTCTCACCTTCAGCCTTATGGTGTCCTTCTTGTTGCAGAGGCAGGAGGTGACACAGGACCCATTTGGTCTCTATACATGCCCTATGCATTCCCAAACAAAAAGATGGGGAAGTTAGTGCCCATGGAGGCAACAGTTTGACTGTAAGAGATTAAATGGCCTCTCCAAATGAACTATTCTGAGGCACAGGAGTTCATGCAACCTTTAGAAACTGGCCTTGTGAGCCTAAACAGAGAGGTGCATATGTCAGGTGGTAGCCACACACTTATTTGACCTTGTATTTGCACTACCTCCTTTCCCAACTACTCCCATTTCTCCTGATTCATGCTTCCCAGAGATTTCATTCCCTAACAAAGTATCAGCACTTGGGCTTTTATTTTGGGCTCTGCATCCACAGCATTTTAGGGTAAAACAGTAGCCACTAAGAGTGACCCTTAGGAAACTGAATCTTAAGACTGGATTTTGGAGGTGAATTACACAGTGGTCTGAAAGCAACAGGGACCTCACTGATGGTGGCATCTGGGGTAGTGACAACCCTTGGCTAACAATGGCATCATGATTATTAGGAATTTCACCTGTGTTTATTTGAGATGAGTAAATATTAATACAAATAGCTTATGTATGTGGTAAGATGTTGAATTATTCATTACTGTGGGACTTGAATAATATGCAAGCAATGAGCATAATGGATTTGTGCAGGGTTGACTTTTGGTGATTATATTGTACTTAGTAATAAAATAAGCTATTGTCTCGGGCTCTGATTTCTATGGAACTCAAGTTAAGACAGGTATATTCTTCATGCTAAGAAACATGCAATTTTCTATTTTTTCTTGAAACATACTATTCTCTAAATCTTGATCATTTTTGACAAATATGTGAGTATAAGAAATATTACATTCCCTCCTAACTCCACTATAAAAAAGACAACCTCAATACAATGATCAATGACAACAGGCACTTGGTATCTGATTGGGAAACAACCAGAAATGGTAGATTTGGGCAAACTTGAGATCAAGTGCCCATTGGTAGGGGAGAGCCAGGACTCAGCTCCCACTGGTTGTGCTGGGTGAAGAGCATCAGTCAACACTACCAGAGCTTTTCACTTTTCTAAAGAGGCCAGAGCACCGGAAAATTGATGCTTTTGAACTGTGGTGTTGGAGAAGACTCTTGAGAGTCCCTTCGACTGCAAGGAGATCCAACCAGTCCATTGTAAAGGAGATCAGTCCTGGATGTTCATTAAAAGGACTGATGCTGAAGCTGAAACTCCAATACTTTGGCCACCTCATGCGAAGAGTTGATTCATTGGAAAAGACCCTGATGCTGGGAAGGATTGGAGGCAGAAGGAGAAGGGGATGACAGAGAATGAGATGGCTGGATGGCATCACTGACTCGATGGGCATGAGTTTGAGTAAACTCTGGGAGTTTGTGATGGACAGGGAGGCCTGGCGTGCTGCGATTCATGGGGTCGCAAACAGTCAGACATGACTGAGCGACTGAACTGAACTGAACTGAACTGAAAGAGGCCAGAATTCCAGCTTTTCGTGTAGAAACTATTAATTGAAACATTTTGACCGGCAGGGTGTTTTAAAAACCATACTACAGGCCAAATATATCATATCTCTTGGGTGAATTTGGCCCAGGAGTCCATACATACAAACATTTGGACTAAGTAATAAAGTCTTACTTCTTTAGTTTTGTTGGGGGTGGGGTGGTATTTATTGGTTCAATTTGCTGTTTAGTTGCTAGGTGTGTCTGACTCTTCTTCAACTCCGTGGACTGTAGCCCTCCAGGCTCCTCTGTCCATGGGATTTCCCAGGCAAGTATACTGGAGTGGGTTGCCATTTCCTTCTCCAGAGGATCTTCCCAACCCAGAGCTCGAACCCGGGTCCCCTGCTTAGTAAGCTGACTCTACCACTGAGCCACCTAGGTTCATTGCCATGTGCCTGTTCTCTAGTACAGTGCCTAGCTCACAGCTGGCATTCAAAAGATACTTGTTGAATGGCTAAATATTATTTAAAACATCTATAAGAATCTATCTATATAGCTATAATATGTTAAAAAGAAAACAAAGCCCACATTTTTTGACCACAATAAAACAGCTGCAGATTTCCAAAGTGGATAAAACTCAGCCCAATTTTTCAGTTAACCTAGTGCCTCTAGATTTGAGGAACTGGTGGGTCTCGAGATGGAGCTTTCATCCTAATCATCTGGAGGGTTTGTTAAAATTAAAATGGTTAAATCCCACCCTCAGAGTGTCTTTCAGCAGGCCTGGGGTGGGGCCCGGAAATTTGCATGTCTTAACAATTTCTCAGACAAGGCTGATACCGATCTGGGGCCCACATTTTTGAAGTGCTGCTGAAAAAGTCCTCTTATAAAATCTGTTTATATTGCAGCAGAGCCTTACCCGTTCCAAGGGATCTTTGCTGACTTTTGCTACCCCAGGAGATTTCAGCCCTCTCCCGAGCCTCACCAAGTGGCAAGAAAAGTTAAATGAATCCAAGTTAAGCAATGCTGTGCTCTGAGACTTCCCTTTCTGGAGGTCTCTGAAAAGCAGCCTATTTCCCTTTCCAGCTCTAAAGGTTGAAGCTCTTAGTTGACATGTGAAGCCTGTCTACCTTCTGGGGCTTACCCACCAGAGGGGTCAGAGCTCACAGAGTGCAATGCAGCCCTCTTACTGGAGCAGGACTGGGCCTGTGATGACTGCTGCAGAAGCCCCCCACCATGCACATCTTGGTTGTGATCCCGTTCCCACAACAGAGAGGAAGCCACACACCTGCATCCATCCAGAAGGTCTATTATCCTCACCCTTCTAACTAAACCAGGCTCCACCCACAGGCAAATCCTTTTTACTCCAAGTTCCTTGACAAGCATCAATAAACTGCTAATCCAGGCTCTTTATTATAGGTGAAGCTGGGGAGTGTAGTCTGAGTGTGAAGGTACCATATGGCACCTATTATGTTGCTGGCCGAAGGAATGAAGATGTGGACATGGGCGCTGGGAGACTTAACCACAGGAAGATTGCTAAGGCGGAGTAACACTGGATTTAAAATGTCATTTTTCCACAGGTCACTTACAATTCCTATGTACTTAAGTTCTCTGCATCCTCAAGAACAAAAACGAAACAAAAGGAGGGTAAACAGTACTAAGCAAATTTTTTAAAGAAATTTTTATAACTCAAAGTAAAACAACAAAACTAAAAAAGCAGCAAGGTAAACATCTGCTCTAAGTCTCCCAGGGGTAATATTTAAGATTTTGAAAACATATATTCTTAGGAGCTCAATAAAGATAATTATTATGCAAAGTCCAGAGGAATACCAGAAAACATGAAATACATGGAAAATAAGAACAGAAATTCAGCATGTAACCTATAAAAGTCAATGAAGCCTAGGATTAATAATCAAGGTATGATTTTTCAAAATCTAGAATTTTTGAAAGAATCTGTGTGTGTGCTCAGTTGCTCAGTCATGTCTGACTCTGTGACCTCATGGACTGTAGCCCGCCAGACTTCTTTATGCATGGGATTCTCCAGGCAAGAATGCTGGAGGGGGTTGCCATTTCCTCCTCCAGGAGATCTTCCTGACCCAGGGATCCAACCTATGTCTTGTGTCTCCTGCATTTACAGGTGAATTCTTTTACCACTGAGTCACCTGGGAAGCCCCTTTGAAGAATGAAGACTGTGAATTAAAACAACCAGCACTGTCTCAAGTTAAACAAACAGAAAGTGAAAGTCACTCAGTTGTGTCCAACTCTTTGCGACCCCATGGACTATAGAGTCATGGAATTCTCCAGGCCAGAATACTGGAGTGGGTAGCCTATCCCTTCACCAGGGGATCTTCCTGACCCAGGAATTGAACCCGGATCTCCCGCATTGCAGGCAGATTCTTTACCAACTGAACTATGAGGGAAGTTCTAAAATGTAAATACCACTAGCGTGACCTGGAAAGCCCAATAAAGCTACTGAGTTCCACACTGAGCTCTGACATCTCTTTTTATTATATCTATTTGGCTGCATTTCGTCTCAGTTGTGGCAGGTGGGATCCAATTCCCTGACCAGGGATTGAACCCGAGTCCCCTGCACTGGGGGCGTGGAGTCTTAGCCACTGGACCGCCAGGGAAGTTCCTGAACTGTAACATCTTTACTTAAATTTTAGAAATTGTTAAAATTTAAGAATAAAGGTTGTACAATTTTAAATGTGACAATTAAAAATTCTTCTGGTTTCTTTACTGCTAACCCAAGATAATGGAGTCAGAGCTTTAGAATTCCTAAAGACAAAAGACCAATCCAAGAACACAATACACAGCCAAACTCTGAACAATAGGTAAAGACAAAAATCTTAAATGGTCAATCTTCTAGAAAATCTACTGAACATCCTCTCTGCAGAGGTCACATGGACTGTCAACCAGCTCATCAAACCCTGTAGTAGGGGTATAGGAAGAATGAGAAAGTTGATGCCTAAAATGATGTACAGTATCCAGTAAAACCAACTATCCTCTTTTTTCTTTAAAAAAATAAGCAAATGTTAACAGGAAAAAGGAGTGAGTCAATACTGATAAGAGTAAATATGTAAAAAAAAAAAAATAGAGGAGAGTTAAATAGTGCTGAGACACCTAACTAATTGGAATGATTGTTTAAACAAAAGTAGAACAAAATAAATCAAAAATAATGAAGGCATAAGAACCTCAGATTAAACAAATGATGAATAGAAGAAAAGGGGAGGGGCAGACCAGGAAGCACAAAAATGTGTCATCCTCCACAGAGGAGAAACCAAAGTAATTATGTTTAAATGGACAGATCTAAATTAATAATTAGAATACTAAACATTTGCTAAAAATAATTGTGACCAATTCTGTAGTAATAAATTAATGACTGCTGCAATTAAGAATGTTTATGACCCATTTTAAAGTAATCATAATGATAAGTATAGGTAATTAACTTATAAATTATTCTACATGAAAAAAAAATATTATAGTCCATTTATCCAAATTAATAATATAAAGGAAAAATGGAAGGTCTGCTTTTAAAAACTTAAAATAGACAGAGGACAGACAAATAAAATAAAGAATATAAAAAAATAAAATTACTTAGTTCACTCATCAAAAGACATACTACTTGATTATTTAAATCCATATATGAATTTAGAAAAATATAAAAAGCTCAAAAGTACTGAAGAGTTTAAAATATAATATGGGCAAATATTATTAACAATCTCTTGTAATTCAAAAGAAGATCATTATGTTATGATAGCAGATATATTATTTACAAATACATGACTTTTAAGGAAGTTTTGTATGTATCTAATTTACAACCAAAGAAATACATATGGACAGAAGAAAATGTTAAAAAGAGGAGAATTAATAAAAATCATATTAACTTAGACATTTTCATTTTTATAAATACACTAAATCTAAATTTTAATTAGTATTTTTAATTGTCAGATATAATTCCACAGAAATTCAAAAGAAAAACATCACAATCAACTAATTACCTCAGAAATTTAACTATGACTCAATATTTTAAAAACCTAACCAAATAATCACATCAAAAATCTTTCATATGTATAATTATGGCTGACTTGAGTTGTTATACCACAGAAACCAACACAACCTTGTAAACCAATCTTCCTCCAATTAAAAAATAAATTTAAAAAATCTTTCAGACAAAACTTATTTGTTCAGCAGGTGCTGAAATTGGTCACTTTTAGTCTGAATGGTGTACTCAAACTGAAAAATAAAGCAAAGAAGCCCACCACTACCTTTTTTTTAATTTTAATATATTGGAGATTCTGACTAATGCAAAATGTTAGAATAAGATGAATATGTATTGAAAGGGAGAGACAAATTAATAGTTGAAGATGACATGATTTAAACATGTGTTAGTCAGGGTTCTCCAGAGAAACAGAACCCATAGGATATGTGTAGATATACATAAAAGGAGATTTATCATCAGAATCGGTGCATGTAGTTATGGAGTCAAAAAAATCATGAGAAAATCCACTATAAGTCATTTTAAGTTAGGTAAAAGAGCAAAGTTCAAAATAAATTCTAAAAGAGCCGTATCACTCCTTTATACTGGCAATAATTATTTAAATAATGCATCATTTTTAGAGAAAGGTAGATCCAGATCCTTTAACAATAGTAAGGAAACAATACAATAGGAATAAACTTAAAAGAAAGTCGGAGAAAAAAAAGAAAGTTGGGGAGTTTATTTTAAAGTCTAAATATTTTAGTATTTTTCAAAGTTTTAATATATAAAGAAACTTATCATCCAAGTATACAGTATTTTAAAATTACAAAAATTGACTTTTCTGTCCGTATTATTTTGTCATTAAAAGCAATAACTGTATGAAATTTGAAAAAATACTGACATTTTACAAGGAAAAATAAACATGTGAGAATAAAAAAAAAAAAAAAACCTTGAAAAAAGAACAGTATGTGTATTTACCTTTGTTATTCAATAAAACCTATCTAAAAGAAATGATCATTAAAATGGGGACTTCCCTGGTGGACCACTGGTTAAGAAGTCACCTACCAATGCAGGGGACACAGGTTCAATCAGTCCAAGAAGACTCCACATGCCTCAGGTAACCAAGCCCATGCGCCCAAACTGCTAAACCTGTGCCGTTGAGCCTGTGCTCTGCAACAAGAGAAGCCACCGCAATCAGAAACCCACTCACAGCAATGAGAGAATCCCATGGACAGAGGAGCCTGACAGGCTACAGTCCATGGGGTCACAAAGAGTCGGACACAACTGAGTGACTAAGCATACACACACACATCTATAAAAACTCAATATGTGATAAAGTAAGCACTCTAAAGTTATCATAAAATAATTTTAATAAGTGATTTGAATTTCAAACATTTAAGTATTTTGTAGGGAAATGAATTAGAAATGTCTGAATGCATATGCCAAAATAAGCTACAGATAGGATTAAACAGTTACATAGAAAATGATGAACAAAGTAGATGGAAAATTGTTAATATTCACCACCACTACCAGGATAAAGAGACTTAAAAGCTATTGACAAGATAAGTTTTTACATAATAAAAAGCAATAGATTATACAAATGGCTCCAGTTCTTTCAACAAGTGGAGTCTATGTCTCCACTCCTTAAATCTTGGCTTGCTTTAAACTTGCTTTGGGCCAGTTGGACCTCAAAATTCCTCTAGCTTTTGGAATCCTTGCTACTGCTGCCATGTGAGCAAGCCCAGCCTCGCCTGCTGAATGACTGGGCACCACGTGGAGCAGAGACAAGCCATCTCAGCTGAAACATCTCAGACAGGCCAATCCCCCAGCTGACCAGGCTGCTACCAGAAAATGCTCAGGCAAGCTCAGTCAGTCACCCAGCTGAGTCAGCCTAAACTGCTGACGCATGAACTAATTGTGTCAAGCTACCAAGTGTTGAGATAGTCTATTACACAACAATAAATAACTGATATTCTAAATACGTAGTTGTCCTCTAAAAGTAAGGAGGAGGATTATGAGTGAGGCAACCCTGAGGGACAGGTGGATTTATCATACAGAGAAAAGATCACTCAGAATATGAGCAGGAATCCTCAGAAGATTATCTCAAAGGTGGAAAAGGCATGGCTTACACACAGAAAGTTTGCACTTGCGGAAAGTCAAGTTCAGGAAAAGGCGTGGGACAACTGATTATAGGATCGTCTGGGGTACCAACATGACAAATGACAATAGACTAACCTGACCTCTGAATATGTCCCTATTGCCAAGCCCCAGTTAACAGCTAAAGGAATGAATGATTCCTGAGAGCAGCCATGTTTAAGCCAAAGGGACTGAGAAATACTACTTCATGGCTGCTGCTGAGTCACTTCAGCGTGTCTGACTCTGTGCGACCCCACAGACGGCAGCCCACCAGGCTCCCCCATCCCTGGGGTTCTCTAGGCAAGAACGCTGAAGAGGGTTGCCATGTCCTTCTCCATGGCTAGTTTTGCCCAAAAGTAATAGGGAGCATCCAAGACCAGAAGAGGCGCGACCCAGGTGCCCTGCCCAGCAGCAACCTCATCAATCCCCCACTTTCACTTTTCAGTTGTTTCCACACAGTGGAGAAAAAGACCCTGCAACTCTTCTGCCCACTTTCTCAGTAAACTTCTGAAGGGAGAGGAAATGTTCTGTCTGGCAGAGAACCTCTAGCTGTTCTGACATTTCACATACTATCTACAGCTTTCATATACTATCTTATTTAATCCTCACAAAAAAATATATGAAAATGGTGGTATTTGTCATTCCTCCTATTTAAGATGAGAAGATTGGGGCATGGAGAGACAAGCTTAATGTAATTACAGAGTAAAATGTGTAACTTTAGCATAATTAATAACATCACAGTCATAAAGGTGAATATTACATATAAAATAAGATTATTTTAAATGAAATGCCAAGTGGAGATGTTAGGAAAGAATATTGTTGAGGTAAAAATTCAGTTTATTTTCTGGCACAGGCGAAGAGCAAATGAGCAAGCTGAATTGGGCCTAAAGATTTTCCTATAATGTAAAAGAAAACAGAGTTGTTTCAGGGGGGAAAAAAAGTAAGCTATGAAGGCTAGATCCAGACTTTCCAGTATTACTGGGGAAATGAGGCAATAGAGAGTAGGCACAATCTCATGAAATAATTGCTAAAATTTCCCAAAGTAAGACAATATTTAAAATATTCTGTCAAATTTTAAACAGGATAAATTCTATAGACCAAACACTGACCTATCACAATGAAATTTCAGAACATGAAAGAAGAGATTGAAAATTAAAGAGACCCATTCCATGAAGAATCTAAAGAAATCAAATTTATTGAAACAGAGATTGGACTGGTAGTTCCCAGAAGCCAGGAGTAAGAGGTGGGGGGATTGGATAAAGGTGGTCAAAAGGTTAAAACTTCCAGTCATAAGTTTTAGGGATAATTTTTAAAGATTAACTTGGCAAATTAGATGAAATGGACAAATTTCTTGAAAAACACTGATTACCAAAACTGATACAAGAAGAAATAGAAAGTCTGAACAATCTTCTCTCTGTTAAAATGATTGAATTTATTAATTAAAAATCTTCCCAGAAAGAAAAGTCCAAGCCCAGATAGCTTCAATGACAAATTCTACCTAACATTTGGGAGAAGTATCAATTATATATGAACTCTTTCAAAAAATAGAAGAGTAGAGAATATATCCCAGTTTATTTTATGAAGCTGGCATTACCCTGATAGCAAAAAAAAAAAAAAGATATCACAAGAAAACTATATACAAATATCCTTCATGAAATAGACACAAAATTTCTTAACAGAAATGGGAGTAGGTTTGTGACTTAGACAGAGACCACAGGATGATAGCCTCCAGGACTTTAATTCTGATAAGAGTGACATAACGCAGCAAGGATAATTAGAGGCTATTCATCCAACTGCAAAGAGATTACAGAGGCAGCTACAGTTCAGCCAGTGTTGGTGATGACTCTCCAACCAGCCTATCCCTAAAGGAAGACATTGGCTCTTCTCTGTTGCCAAACTTCCCTAGGTTCAGCCAAGTATTTAATATGACATTCTAGGTGGCCATTTAGCTCAGTTGGTTAGAGCATGGTGCTAATAATTGACAGTCTAGGTTTTGATCAGTTCTGCAAACTACCCAAAAGTCTTTCAATAAATTCACTTCTGCTAAATTTAGCAACCAAGAACCTGAACAATAAATTCACCCCTGCTACAGTTCTCAAAATCAAGAACCTGGAGCTGTGGAGAAATTGGTATCCAGGAGTAATGTGCACAGACTCTCAGGTTCATGGAAGGAATTTAGGTTTGGAAATCTGACCTCACTGGGATGAAATCTTTAAAAAGTTTTTTTAGTATTCAAGGATAGTAATCTAGCAATAACAGCTAATTAAATTGATCACCGATGGCCATCAGAAATGAGGAACTCATTGAATGTAAGGCATGGAGGAGAGAGACTATTCAAAATGTTTTCAGGGCTCTCTGTCTCCATCTCTCAGCTTCAAGATTATCATCTATTCATATAGATTTTTCCAGGGAGCCATGATCAGCTTGAATTTCACAAGAATTTAAGACTCTGAGTGACTGAAAAAAAAAAAAAAGAGCCTTTCTCTCCCCCTCTCTCCTTCCTCTACTAGCATTTATACAAATCCCTGTCCAAAAAAAAAAATTCTAGTCATGCCTAGGACATATGGTCACCTGTGGATCATCAAAGTGTCCATTGATACATGATCTTCTGAATGGCTAGACTGTATCTTGTGCCCACTTCCATGGCAGAGAAGACAGGGTCTTTTGATCGGCAGTCATACCTAATTCATATGGGGTAAGAAAAAAATTGTTCTCAAAATGAAGGGATGTTGGACAGACAAAAAAAATGTTAAGAGTTGACCACCACAGAGAAAAAAGGCAGAGGTGAAGAAGAGGCAGGAGCTGACCTATTGAACTAAATCCTCTGTGAGAAAATTTAAGAGGGAACTAGATAGTGAGGTAGGAGCAACTAATTTTAGATCAGAGGAGGGATGCATGATCTTTTATACTCTATGTATACTAAGCTGCCTCAAATCCTTAACTAATTATAATATCAATAACATAAATAAGAGTACTGGGGACTTGTGTCCTTGAAAATAAACCATTTTAAGTATCTAGCATCTTGGTAACTTGCACACTTGCCGATCAAGAGTCAATGTGACAATTACGAATATTACTAATAAAATTTGTCATCATTGAACCTGAACCCAAGTGATGCTCCTGTGGCCCACTCCCTTAATTATCTTGCATAATCCTTGTGCCAGGATACAATCAAGTAGGATTTATAGATTAAAAGCCACATGCACTGGGGTTAAGGATGCAGATTTGGAAATAGTAGACCCGAGTTTCCATCCTGGCTACATCACTTGCCACTTACGGGACCCTAGGAAAGTCACTCAGTATTTAACTTATGTAAAATGGTCCACACAGGGCCTAGAACATGGTTTGGTCTTAGTGATAAGTATTCCCTGTTGTTAGTACCGTGGTCCTAGAACTTTGCAGTCAGTCCACTTAAAACATCTCACAGCTTCCCATCATTCTGATTCTTTTCTAATTCCAGTGGGAATTAGTGAGCTTTCACTGTCCATTATAAAGCATAATGTATAAATATTGAAAACAGGTACAGGTAAGTAACCAATCAATGTGCTTTTTTTTTTTTTTTTTTTAAGCAAAACATCCTCTAGATCTCCCCCACCCAAAAACCCTCCCCAGCCAGCCCCATTGAGAACGGCAGCTAAAAATCCCTCACAATTCTCGAAACTCCTCGCTATACTGAAAGAATTCAACCATATGTCTGTTGTCCAGTCAAAAACTTGGTAGTTCGCACTTCTAAGAGCATGTTTTCTAAACATCTCTGGTAAATGGAGATTTTGACTTTATGCCCGGGACACCCTGAGAGCTGCTCCTGCAGAAGAAGGAAAAAAAAAAAAAAAAAAACCTAATAGGATAATAAATCCCAAGTCCTTTTCCCCCTACTCCGAACAAGAGTTGTTTTAGTTAAGCCGGCCTTCGCTTTCCTCTGGACACTGCCCGCGTGCTCGTCAGACCATTGTGTTTAATACAGGACTTTTGACTCAGCCATCATTACTCACACTTTACTGATTTTATTTTAAACACTGCTGGCTAACACGACAATTTATCACGACTGTTTTCTCTAGCAGTGGGGGGATAATTTATTTCCCCGCTGAAGGGTTTGATATTTATTAGCGCGGCCGCCGGGCTGCTCAGCGGAGATGCACGCTCCAGGGGACGCGCCGCGGCTCCGGCCCCAGGCCTGCTCCATCCTCTCTGCTCCAGCCCACCCGCTCCTCCTGGGCAGGACCCGCTGGCACCGCAGGGCACAGAGGACAGTAACTCGGGTAGAGGAAGCGGGATGCTCCCCTCCATCCTGAAGGAGATGCCCGCAGCCATGGAGAGGCGAAGCGAGCCGAGCCTTCAAGCCTGGAGACTTGAGGACCGAGCCCAGAAATGCGGAGGAAGACCCGCTGGAGGGTGGCCGCCCAGCGCCCCCAGCAGAAGAGATGGCAAAGAGATCCTCAGGTAAGGCGGGTTTGGACTGAGAAGTGGAGTGTCCCAGGCCTCTAAGACTGGTGGGAAACAACCCCTACACCACCCAGCACACAGCACCTCTGCAGGACAGTCAGGGTGCTTGGCAAGGGCAGCTTCTAGTAATAAGTTCATTGTAGTGGCAAATGAGTAACTGAAAGAAAAGAACACGAACTCGGGTTAATTGTGTGCCTACTGTGCGCCTGGCACCGTGCCAGGCTGACATGCGTCTTTTCATCATCTTAGCAATAATCCCAGGGACAATAATAATCATGATGATGATGCCCTAGGATGCGTGTTGGTATCCAGGGGGCTTTGGAAGGTCATGTAAATTACCTACTCTTCTATAGCTAGTACCTGGGAGAGCCAGGGAATACACACAGATCTGTCTGACCAAAGGGCCATGTCCTGATGCTGAATGAAAGGCTCTGGAAAGCTCACCAGAGGGCCTCAGTGCAGGGCCTGGAGTTCCCGGCACCAGAGCCGCCCTTTCACTTAGGGTGCTATCTCTAACAACGTATGTTATCTGGGGGACATAGCTATAAAATCCATTAGCACTTGGGCCACATTAGTCAGGACTTACTGGATGATTTTCTTTTCCAGAATACTGGGGATGAGTCACAGCACAGTTAAACCCTGATGTTTCAAGTTGAGCAAACTCCTGGGGGTGAGAGTGTGGTGAGTGTCTTAGTGAATGCTGTTGAGGGAGGGGAGGATGTGCTGAAACACAGGAGTGTGAGCACACACCTAGAGGAGGAAACATGGAAGAAAAATGTCAGTGGACTAAAAAGGGACACATGCCCCTATCAGCAGATGCGCTAAGCTTCAAGTACTGGGAGATTCATAGTCCTAGAAGTTTCCCAACATTTGTGGTGCACTAGGCCCTGTGCTGGAATAAAGGTCACAAAACGAGATAAGATAACAAGCCCCCATCCCAAGAGTTTGTTATCTATTTTCCCTGAGACTTTGAGAAAATTCCTAGGATGTCAGGGGGAAAAAAAAAAGCAATTTCATAAAAGAGACTTGGGATAAAAAGGTGGGTCATAAAGTTCCACTACTTGTGGTCCTCTGTGGAGACACTCAGGAGAGCAGCACCTGCCCAGGTATAGGTAAAGCCTGCCCACCCAGAGCAGCTTTGTGATGAAGAGGGAGGCTTTCAGACTCAGTCAGTCCTCAGACCTGCTGGCTGGTATAACCTGCTGCACTCCTTAAGAGCCCCTCTGGAGGGGACGAAGGATGGGTGAGGGAAGAGGGAATTTCACTCCCCTGCACAGCCTGTCCGACACCAGCACTAATACCTGGATGCAGACACCCCTCTGGTTCGTCAACCCCACTTTCTCTGTTGCTATCCTTGAGGTAAAACCTTTCCCCGTTGCCTCTCACCCAACCGCCGCACACCCCAGCCTGGGTTACGTAACGTCGCCGTCAAGAAATGAGGCAGGGAAACATGCCTCCACTTGAGACAAAAACTCCTCAGAAAACAAATTCCCTGAGGGAGAAACTCAGCTGTGAGAACTTCAGAGGAGGCTTATTTAGGACTCCCAGGGAGCGGAGACTGACATCAGTCTGAAGGCCAAGCAACAGATAGCGTCCAAGGGCCGCCATGATTGCATCACCGCGGAAGGAAGTTGCGGCCTGGCCTCACCCGGCTTGACCAGCGGTTGATCAGGGCCCCAGCTCCAGGCCTCCCCCTCTGGCCAGTCGCGGGAGGGCCCAACTCATTGTTTTGTTGAGTCCACCATGAAACAAAATTCTTTCCGGAGCCTTGATTAACCTTCTTAAAACTCATAAAAGTCAAAGTATTTCAGCCTGTTCTAATGTCTCCATGTTCTTCTAGATATTTGTGGTTGAAGACATTTTTGCTGTCAGTTTTCAATTAGTAAAGAGATGTGGCAAAAAGAAAAGGAAGGGCAAATTAGAATTCGAAAGCATCACTTTTTAAAAAGCCCTGTGAGAGACTGTGACCTGTAAATGCCTAGACCCAAGGAAGGGCAGGTGAGGTAGAGAGAAGACCCTCATCCTTTTCATGTTCCAGGAACTTGTCAACGGCTGGCCTGTGGGATGCATGTCTTACGAGATATCATATGAGGCATTTTATTCTTGTCACAAATTGAGAACCTTGCTGGTGCATGGCTGTATTTATTAGGACCATTTCTATTTCCTGGCTTGTGTGTGGTCATGGGCTGCATATTATCCATTAATGATGGAAAGCTGACCCTGGTATGCCTTGTGTTTGTTGAACAGTTTGGTAGGATCCAGCAGAGCTCATGGCATTTTTGCCAAAGCTTTCTCCCCAATCCTTCTCTTCCCTTATTGTAAAACTCATGTGCATTTAAACAAAAAAATCTCACCCATCTGTTTTTGATTCATTTACACTTAACTCATCAAATCTCCTTCTGTCTGGGTTGTCATGTCCCACAGGTTCTGCACTGGTGTGCCATGTCAAACCCTTCTTCCCTGACTATTGAGAAGTCTGGTTTAGCCAAGAGATGACATGCTCCACTCCTTGGGGTTGAAGGAGCACAGCTAGTGGGGCGGGGGTGAGAAGAAAGATGTTCCAAATTCCAAACCCCCCAAGAGGTGCAGTCCACTTGTGGGTTTGGCAAAACATCTCCTTTCATTCATAGTACTGACTTGATTGAACTGTTATTGTTATGAGGTGCAAATGAAAACGTGTGTGTGAGTATGTGTGTATGTGTATGTACATTGGCTGTGATTAAACATATTTTGTGGCATTAATTCAGACCACGGGTGGGCTTCTTTTCTCTGTAATCAGACCAACTGGCTGACTTCGAGAGTGAGGATCTGGACTGAATTCCTCCTATGACTTCCACTGTGCTGGGTTTTATCCACCTGTCAACCAGGAGCAGAAAAATGAGAAGCAAGAGCTCGCAGTAACAGGAGGAAGAACTCCAGTTCTGGGAGTTCTCCCA
This sequence comes from Cervus canadensis, assembly GCF_019320065.1. Lineage (NCBI taxonomy): Eukaryota > Metazoa > Chordata > Mammalia > Artiodactyla > Cervidae > Cervus > Cervus canadensis. The sequence continues at coordinate 64,621,117 of NC_057397.1, read as the reverse complement.
GCATTCTCCTGTCTAGGCAGATTTCTTCCCAGAGGAGGAGAGGGCACACAGATGACCACGGGACAGAGTCACTCTCAGCACAGACAGGGAGGGCACTGCAGCTATGCGGGGTACAGCATCATGCCAGGACCTCCTCAGATGGAAGCCACAAAAAGGACAGGGCCACCTAAGGCTGCCCCACAGCCCAGAAAAGAACCATGTGGAAAAAAAAAAAGAACCATGTGAAATGAAAAGTGCTCTCCCCTACTGTAGGGGAGACAGGTAGGGCCATCGACATCTAAACTCTATCAAACACAAAACTTGCTTTAAAAACAAAACCTATTGAAATCTTGATTATTATTCATCGTTCTGCTACTTCTAATGATTTGCAGGGTGATGGCTTCAATTGCTTCTATCAATCTTGTTTCTGTTCAGGAAATTTTCTTTCCATATAAGCTTGGATTATCTTATTTCTTCATAGTTTGAGGTTTTTTTTATTTATTTTTTTAATTGCAGGATAATCGCTTTACAGAAAGTTGTTTTCTGCCAAATATCAACATGTATCAGTCTAGGTGGACATATGTTCTTTCCCTCTTGAAACTCCCTCTCTTCATAGTTTTTGGAGTAAGTCACATGGACAGGTAAAAAATTGAACACAAAGTTACATTCGTGGAGTGATGTGGAATATTTGGACTTATACACGTTAGAGATCCTAAGGAAAGACTTGTGAAAATCAAGTGCAACACTGTCTGCTAACTTAACAAACAGACACTGGGGTTAAATAAGGAAAAGAACTTCATTCTGGAAACAGTTCTCAACTGTGGTGTAATGTCATGCTAGTGCCTCACAATCAGTTGTGAGATGCGTTACGAGTGATCTGTTGCTAAAAATACTTAAAGTACTGACATTTGTGAATGATTCACTTTTAAATAAAACTTATAAGTAGCCTCGAGTTTATCCCTAAGACCATGTCACTTTAAATCACCAGATTCCCAGATACACTTTATTGAGTTGGAGAGAAAAAGTTCGTGTTACCTCGAGGACCCCTGGAATTGACAGACAGAAGAGGCACACACGGGAATGTGTCCTGGACGTAAACATCATCCATCACATATATTGTGGCAGAAAACAGTTGGAAATCACTCTTTTCACAGTCTTAGTACATGTCATGGTCGGAACTGTATGGCTCTTTGTCATTTGTTAACATGTAGGAATTCCATTCCACTATTCCTTTTTGGCCCTGAACATTATGTAAAGCAAGCTTACACTCAGAAAGAGATATTCAAGAGTTTCAATGACCAAAGCAGTGTTCCTGTACGGCATGATCTTATAGTGAAGTAAGCTTAGTGAACAGCACTGACATTAATTTCATTTTTCTCTGCTTCTTTCTCCTTCCCTGCCTGTGTATGTGTGTGTGTGTGTATGTGTGTGTGTGTGTGCGCGTGCACACGTGTGCTTGCAAGTGTGCATGTTTGATTGATTGTTTCCTTGCTTAGTGTAGAAAGAGTTACTGGTTCTGTGAATCCCAAGCACAGCCATGTCTAAGGTCTGCCTTTTAGCGATGGCCCTAGATGAAGTGCTAATGAGGTCAGTGTCAGGGCTTCATGTTCAGTCTGGGTACTGAGATTATTCCACTTTATAATATGCCATAGCCTGGGGGGCTCTTAAGCCCCACCCTTCCCCCAGCCTTTAGTCGGTATCTCCCAAATACATACTATGTTCACAATCAAAAGATCAAACCTGAAATTTGATGTGGGTCACTGAGAACTCAATGCTACTCAAACTCTTAAGATCAAAAAATGCCTTTTAAAAAAGTGCTTACTACCAACAAGATAAAGGAAATCCTTCTGCAGTGGCATATTAATAATTCCCAAGCTCTAGATAGCTGTGTAAATCCACATTGTAGTCCCAGGGCGTACTATGTACCCAGATGAGGAAAGGGATCATACTGTTATTGCAGGCCATTTGGCAGGCCAATTGATATTTCTTTGTGCAGCACACCCTCATCTCCTGTGTTCTTTACTACTGTCTGACCTTAATACAGAGGCTATACTTTTAGATTTGGTCAATTCTTTGGGTGATAAACACTGGAAAGTAGAAACTCTGAAGTCTCCCATTCCTCCTTTCACCTACAACCATTAGTAAAGAAAAACATGGGTTAAGTTAAGGTTGACTTAGAGTCCCAGATATATCAGTTGGCTGTTTCAGGTGAATTTCACTTTGTCTTTCATGCTCCCCAGTCTTCCTTCTCCTACCATCCACCAACTTAACCATCAACTACCACTTCCTTCTCTCTCTCTCCCATGTTATTACCAATTTCATGGATTATAAGTTCAAAGGCTTTCACATGCTAGTAGTAGAAATCCAACTGACTGAAGCATCAGTTATGTTGGCTCAAAATCCAGAGGTAGAGAAGTCCTATTCGTGATACATTCAGGGCTCCATTTTCTATGAGTCTCTGCCCTCTACCACCTGTTAGCCTTATCCTGAATCTCACCTCACCTCCAGCCATCAGACGTCAGCCTGCAGCAGGAGGTTGACATCCTCCCTTATTTGTCTCCCTTGAAAGAAGAAGCTGGCTTTTGTCCCATTCTCTTAAGGACAAGGGAAAACGTTCCCTGAAGCCTCCAACAACCCTCTCGTGTACAAGAATTAGGTCATTTGCCCATTCACAAAGCATTTGTTAACAAGTAGATTAGCTTTCTTTAATTGGCCAGGATTAATCGGGTCTCATGGACATGAGTTTGAGTAAGCTCCGGGAGTTGGTGATGGACAGGGAAGCCTGGCGTGCTGCAGTCCATGGGGTCTCAAAGAGTCAGACACGACTGAGCGACTGAACTGAACTGAACTGAATCGGGTCTCACCTCTGAAGCTGGAAATGGGATAACTTCCCCCAACATCATAGGAACAAAACAGATATCACTGTGAATAAAAGAGAGAATAGATGCTGGCTAGAGGTAATCAACAAAATCTGTAAGAAATATTTGGTATTTTCCACATTAAGTTCTGCATCCATTCCCTTTACCTGTTTAGACAATGCATTGATATAACTGATAAATAAGAATTAACTGTGAAGCTCTGCTCTGTTGCCTTTTTGGATCATGGAGGATCCAGAGAGCTTTGTTTGACCTGTGGGCACTACATCTGAAGGGCACTGTGGTGCTTTGGGACCCTCCACTTGGGCAGCAATTACATAATGAAATAACAACCAAGCCAGAAGCTTGCCGGAACTTAAGTTCCCTTCCTAGAGAAGTGGCCAGCTCTACATTCCCATGTCGCAAAGCACTCAGACATCTGCATGCAAACTCCTCACTCCTAGTATTTCAAAGTGCTGGCCACTGTCCGTCGGGGAAGGCAACTGGGCAGGGTGCAGGCACAGCGGCTCACATTTTCCTCCTCATGATCATTTTTCCATTGACTCAAGTAGCAGCTGCTTTTTGGAGGGTCATGTATGCTTACGATGACACAGACTGTTTCCAAACTCTGAAGTGGTCATCTTCAGATTGGCCAGAGTGATATAATCTCTTTGGAATCAGGCTTCTGTTGCCCTGTCTGCCCTTGTGATGCTAAAATAGGACCTCGGGTTGGAGAACCATTCATTAACATGTAGACATAGCAGTTTCTTCCAAGCAAAAGAAGAAAGGAACCTAGATCGTTATCACTGATCCTTTGCCGTTGGCTGGTCCAGAGTTGCCCTGATTCAGCTGATCCATTCCTTCTGTTCATATCCTGTAAGGTTCCAGAACCTCCTCTCCGTCACCTCAGCCACATGCCCCTCTACAGCTTCAAGTCTGTATTCTGAAAACTTCCTGCCTTGTTCATAGCTCTATCCTGACTGCCCTAATCTGCCACCTCAGCCAACTCCAACCCTGTTTCCTTTACTTTGCCCCCAAAAATTGTTTCAGTGCTTCTAATTCTTGGATTTCTGTCATTCGCGTGAGCAAGTCCTCATTCCAGCCTTATTTCGATCTGAAATTCTGTTCAGAGTACATTGGTTTGTACCATTGAAGATGCCACACAGAGCCGGTATAAATGTGGCCTCCATCAATTACTGCATGAACTTAAGCACATTTTTACACCTCTCATCACACAGTCAGTGGGTATTTATTAAGGGCCGGCCACACGACAGGCACTGTGCTAAGCTCTAAGACAGTTGCTGCATCTATTGTTTTTTAAAGAGTATTAATAATAAAATGCATCTCAAAGGGTTATCATAAGGGTTAGATGAGATAATATATGCCAGAGGCATAGGAAACATTCACAAATGGTGACCAGTGTAACTGTGACCATTAGTGAGAAAGCACCTGGTTCATCTGCAACTCCCTATGATACTACCCTTCAAAGGAATTCAGGAATTCCTGTTTCTTCTGCATTCATTCCAACTTGTCACCCTTCTAGGATATCCTCCAGCTATATATCGGGCAGCACTTAAATTGGGTCTGCTGTTGATATCAACCTAACCGTGTTCCCACACAGAGTGCTTGCTGCAGGCCAGGGTGCCTGGGCCTGCTCCCGATGGGAGGCAGTCAGAAGACACCAGGCTTAACCGTCCCAGGCTCAAACCTCCAGGGCTATGTCCCTGGTCTGCCCCGGAGTGTGAATGGTGCACCCGAGTAAGGGGTGCACATGTCTCTAGCCATAAATGTTGCATGGTTGCTATAAACCATGAGGCCTGGTAACACCAGCGGCAGCTTATCAGGTTTCCAATGTACCACATTCTTCCAGATTTCCAGATGCTCTTTTCTTTCTCTCTCTCAGCCCCACTCCATCCCTACTCGTATTCTAAAGCACCCCAGATTGCTTACTGCAACCTAACAATTTGAAAGTAAGTGGAATAAAACTTCAGGAGGGGAAAACCAGCTGGAAGTTTCTATTTAAGGAGAAAGAGGAGTGGAAAATTACCACATGCCTCATTGTGCCACGCGGCTCTCACAGACCATTCATGGCATACAGGCAGACCGCAGGAAGGGGACTCGGTGCAGCCCAACTTACAGGAAAGAAATGGCTAAATATTATCACAAATTTACAACTTATTTGAAGCCCCCTGAAGGAAAGGTGTACGTTCGTCGGTATAGAAGATCTATTTTTTTTTAACAAAAAAATAAAGCATTAAAACAATCTGCTGACTAGAAACCACATGTCTCTTGACTGCAAGGGAAAAGAAATCCCTCCTCCTGAGACAAAATCTGGGCAAAACCAGCCCTGGCTAAAGTGTTACTCCTAAGGGAGAGAATTTGAGTAGGAGACTCTTCCCTGACTTACCTTTTCCTTTGTGAAATGGAAATAAAAGTTCAGCACCACTTCTACCGCATCATGATGTGTGAGAGGCTTCCTTAGAGCTTCTTAAGAAAATTCAGAAGATGTCTTGTTAAGTCAGCATAACTTAACAAGGGAATTTCCTTCCCTTGGAAGGAATTTCATGGAGAAGTCACCCCACTAGGAAGTTATTTTTCCTGTTAAATGATTGCTACTCCTTGGCAGAGGGCCAATAGATGGCGACAAGAAATCAGGAGCCTGAGCATCTCTACCTGGAGTGGTGGTGACATGAGATGTCAGCAGCAGAGCTCAGAGGAGCTTTGTAAGATGTTGGGGGCGGAGGGTGGCGGAGTGGAGAACAGGGATGGGGATTCATGTTAAAGGGATGACAGAATGTGATTTGCAGAATTCCCCTGGCTTTCTCTGATCCTTGAGACATATAGGGAAAATCAAGCCACCCAGTTTGTGATACACTGTTACAACAGTCATAGGAAATGAACACAGATTTTGGTACCCAAAGTAGAGTGGCTTAAAACAACAGAATTTGATTGTTTCGCATTTCTAGAGACTAAACATCTGAAACCAAGGTGTCAGCAGAAGGGATACATTTTCCTTGCCTCTTCCTAGCTTTTCATAGTGGCCATCAGTCCTTGACACTTCTTACAGCTGCATCACTCTAAGCTCTGCCTGTGTTGTCACATGGCATTCACCCTGAGCGCCTGTGTCCAAATTTCCCTATTTTTATGAGGACACCAGCCGTATTGGATGAGAGCCCTCCCTAATGACCTCATCTTAACTCGATTACATCTTCAAAGACTCTAATTCCAAATAAGGTCACATTCACAGGTGCAGGGGTTTAGGACTTCAATTTTTTGTTGCTGGTGGTAGTGGGAGGGACACAATTCAATTCTCAGTCAATCTCCCAGTAGACTATGTCATAGGTTTTCTAGTTGGCTACAGTTAGTAAGCGGCCACTGAGAGTGAACTTGATTGAACTTTGAAAGGCTAACTTGAGAATAAAAATGCCACAGCAGGCAACAAAAATGGATGCTGGAAGTGGAAGACCTCCAGCCCATGGGCAAGATCCCCTCATTAGTTACTCGACAGCTTTCCAAGCTCTCAAGAGACCCTGGGAGCTCCAAGAGAAGTCAGGGACCTTTGGCTCTCTGTGAAACGGATGTAAAGTTGTGAAAAAGTGGCTCAAAATATCAAGTGCTTTCATGGGATGCTGAATGCTTGATTCCCAGCAGGCAGTCCGATCTCTTGAACTCAAAACATTGAATTTCCCAAGACACTGGAGAGACATAATCACAACTTGTAGATGTACAAGTCATTCTGGCAATTGATTTTCCAAGAAGCAAAGAATCCAGGATTCTTTTTTGCTGAAGCAAATCTAAGTGATGACATGGAGGAGCACCAGAATGTTGTGTCTGTCATGGCCAAAGGGTACATTGCTACCTCTTCTGGTCCAAGTGTTTTCAGGTGCAGTTGCAACTCTGAGCTTGATTATTTCCTCTCCTCAAGCAGGGGTGGGCTCTACAGAGGCACTTTCAGCATCTGGCAACATGGATTTCATGACCACAAAGTAAAAATGAAATAATGCACATACCAAAACATAAACACATTGTAAAGTACATTCAGCCTCAGATTCCAAACCCGGCGACCCTGCATGGGTTAGCAAAGGGGAAGCCAGACTTCTGTCCCTGGGGGGAGAAACAAGGCCTCCAAACTGACAGCTGCTATCATTCCAAAACAAGTCATTGTTTATAAATGAATATTCTTTGTGATAAATTATTGAATTACATGAAAACTCTATGATTGCCTGCTGCTGCCAGATTTGGTTTTGGTCTCAAAAGCCAGCATGGAATGTAGTACAGACCGAGAGCGAAATTAAAAACTGCTGGTTTTCTCTCACAAAATTCTTGTCTGAACTCTCAGTTTCCCACTAACCTGTAATGCTGGTCCTGGTTTATATGCCCAGAAGTCCTTCTGGGACATTTATAATATATATGGTTTCAGATTAGAGACATGTTTATCTGTTCCAAGAAAACTGTAGGTATGAATCGTAGCTCGTAATTTACTTTTGATAATGACTATCTCAAAATTTAAAAGCAAAGAGGGATGCTACTTGTCATGAGTGTTCCCTAGGTGCCAGACTGTGTGCTGCTTGCCTTAGCTTTAGCTATCTCATCTAATCCTCACAAAGTCATTTTAATGCCCATTTTACAGATGAGAAAACTGAAGCATGATGAAGTTAAGTGATTTGCCTAAGTTGACACAGCAATAAAATGAGACCAGACCTAGCACTAGGCATTTGATTCCAAAACTCTTGTTCTTTCCTTAATAACACACTGATTTCCACCACAGCTTCATAAAGGACTACATTTAGTACTAGTGCTCAAAGAAAGGGCTTCACAGGTGGCTCAAGTGCTAAAGAATCCACCTGCCACTGCAGGAGACGCACATTTGATCTCTGGGTCAGGAAGATCCCCGGAAGGAGGAAATGACAAGGTTAATACAACTTATTCAGTATCCTTGCCTGAGAAATCCCATGGACAGAGGAGCCTGGTAGACTATAGGCCATAGGGTTGCAACGAGTCAGACATGACTGAGCACACTCGCACGCACACATACCCAAAGAAAGGGATTGCTTTCCAAGCTCTCACATTCATTCCTTGTGTATTATCTCTCAAGTAGGCCAGTTTTATAAAAAAAATAACATTGAAAATGAAAAAATAAATTACTAACATTGAAAATGGAAAAAAAATTACTATCTTCTTTGATTCATCTTTCCCTTCTTAACTGGATTCCCCTCATCCTCCCTATTCTAGGTTCCTGGGGAAATCTGGTTAATTCCCATGGAATTAGCAGGAATAAGAGAAGCACAGAGTTATAGTCCAATTTCACTTCTCACTCACTGTGTGCATTGCTAAATCTCAGCCCTCCCTTACACAAGAGGGATGATGAGATTTGCCCAGCCTAGTTCACAGGTTGTTATAATACTCAAATTATATAATGTCTAGGAAATTATTCTGTAACTCATAAAACTCTGAACTGTGTACGTATCTATGATGGCCTAGACTTTTCTCTGATAGTTCAACCAAAAAAAGGAAATTTTTTTTCAGAACAATTATCCAGTGTTAGCTAGTGGTCTTCTGATAAGTAGGATCTCTGGAAAAAAGAAAACAACTGATTTTTAGCATTTGCTGATTTTCATGATGTAAATACTCCCACCAAGGACAATTTCAAGCTACCAACATGACATCCAGGAAAGTTATGACCAACCTAGACAGCATATTAAAAAGCAGAGACATTACTTTGTCAACAAAGGTCCATCTAGTCAAGGCTATGGTTTTTCCAGTGGTCATGTATGGATGTGAGTGTTGGACTATAAAGACAGCTGAGCACCGAAGAATTAATGCTTTTGAACTGTGGTGTTGGAGAAGACTCTTGCGAGTCCCTTGGACTGCAAGGAGATCCAACCAGTCCATCCTAAAGGAGATCAGTCCTGGGTATTCATTGGAAGGACTGATGTTGAAGCTGAAACTTCAATACTTTGGCCACCTGATGTGAAGAGCTGACACATTGGAAAAGACCCTGATGCTGGAAAAGATTGAGGGCAGGAGGAGAAGGGGACGACAGAGGATGAGATGGTTGGATGGCATCACCAACTCAATGGACATGGGTTTGGGTGGACTCCGGGAGTTGGTGAGGGACAGGGAGGCCTGGCGTGCTGCGGTTCATGGGGTTGCAAAGAGTCAGACACAACTGAGTGACTAAACTGAATTGAACTGAACTGAACATGACATCACTGAGCATAGAGGTGGGAAGATATGCTCTGGTTGCTAACACAAACAGGCTCTAGCATACCGCTAGTTCTGACTAAATTTCAAAATAGCAGCACCTTTTAAAACACCTATTATACTGGAGTCATCCTGTGAAATGCCCAAAGTCTGTCTTCCCCTTTATGTGTTTCCCTCATGGAAACAAGACTGTGCCTCCAGCCTGGGACAGAGTGGCCAGACCCCCATAAGCCCCTCAGAGAACCCAAAAAATCTTGCATTTGCTGCCTTGACCCATCTGAGGAGAGAGTGCCTGCCTCATACAGAACTTATATTTCTCCCAAGAAAGAAGTGTGTTCCAGGAAAATGTTGTTGCTCCAAGCAGACTTTGAGTCCCAAGAACAAGTGCCCCTCACTATTTCCCTGTTCACAGTGTAACAGTTAGCCTTAGATTTGAATACATTTCATATATAAACAATGACTTACACAAGATTATTTCTCTTTCATGTAAAAGAAGACTAGAAATATACCAGCTAGAGCTGACTTATACCAAGGACCCATGCTTCTTCAAGTTCCCCTCTCCACTGTCCTCATGGTGCAGAATGTCTGCTGGAGCTCCAACCAAAACATGTGAGTTCCAGTCAACAGGATGGAAAAAGAGAGGTACACTCTCTCACTTTTAACGAGAGTTCCTATAAGGTCCACTCAATATTTTATTTATATGTCATTGACTAGAAACCAATCATATGACCATAACTAGCTATAAGAGAGATTTGAAATAATGCCCTTTAACTTGGAGACAATGTGCCTGGCTAAATGTCAGGTTCTTTTACTAAGAAAGAAAGGAGACTAGTGAAGTAGGCAACAAGTGCTCCCTGGCTTGTGTTCACTTGTGTGTGTGTGTGTGTGCACACTCATGCTCAGTCGATCAGTCACATCTGCCTCTTTGCTACCCATGGACTACAGCCCACCAAGTCCCTCTATCCATGGAGTTTTTCAGGCAAGAATACTGGAGTGGGTTGCCATTTCTTACTCCAGGGGATCTTCCCAACCAGGGATCGAACCTGTGTCTCCTGTGTCTCCTGCATCAGAAGGTGGATTCTTTACCACTGAGTCACCAGGGAAGCCATGTTCACTCATACCTGTGCACTAATTCATCAGACGCTAGAGAAAGAAAAGGAAATGAATGCTTTTCTTTTTTTCTACATACCTATATAGTTCAGCAGTCTCTTCTCCCCATTCATTCCTGTGGGCAAGAAGAGAAGGTAGCAACTTACAGTTTATTACATATCCTTTGAGGAACTTTGTTGTTCAGTTGCTAAGTCATGTCCAACTCTTTGCCATGTCCAACCTGCATCGACTGTAGCTTGCCAGGTTCCTCTGTCCATGGGATCCTCCAGGCAAGAATCCTGGAGTGGGTTACCATTTCCTTCTCCAGAGGACCAAATAAAAGGAGTTATATCTGTTTCTGGGACATGTGTGCAAACACATCATGATGTTTTGATCATTCTTTGGAAGATAGAGACAGTTATATATGGTCTCTATGGTTAACATAATATGGTTAACATATATGGTTAACATAATATTATGTTAAAAGTGGGTGGAAGTTCTTGTCTCTCTGGATGCTTTTGTCTAAATGCAGAAGTATCAGTTACCTACTCTAATGAAGGTGAGCTATGTGTCTGACCCTAGCTGATGCTGGGAAAAATGAGGTGAGGGGGATCCTTTTCTTTTCCTATACCATCCACCTAGACTCTACAGCACAGAAGTTGGAGATCTGTTTATTATATGAGTTGCATTCAGAAAGTTTTGTGTGGGCATGTAAATATCTGCCTGCAGCCCTGCACCTGCCTCCTCCACCTCTTGTTCCCACTGGGCTAGTAAGTAGCTGGTCAGGCATCAGAAAAGAAGTCTCATTCAGCCAAACAAGGCTTTTCATCTCTATTTTTTTTTTTTTCTAAAATGGCATGGGAGTAGAGCCAGGGACACATATTAACCTACAGAGAAGCTTGCTAGTGACAAAGGCAGAAACATGCAGGGCAGGCGTGAGAACACAGTCACCTGCTGAGGGTGGCTGTCAAACCACATCAGAGGAGATGCAGCCTAGCAACCATCGGCCCACTCCCACCCCATCTTCGACCCAAAGAAACGCAAGTACTGTTGGACATTTCATTTAAATCTCCAATCTGTAATCTTATACTTTAATTCTATTTAATATAACGTTCCATGACCAGATATACCAGCTCCTCCCACGTGCATTTGTCCCTAGAAACTTAAAATCCTTGACCTTCCAGGTTTTAGCTTTTAACATACAGATAATCCAATGGATGAGCCCAGGCCTACCATCAGTTTAGAAGTCAAGGAACTTCATGAGATTTCGTGGCTGATTTGTGCAACAATCAAGTGTTTCCAGTGAAGGTTGGAAATCCAGGAGTATACCACTGATGGACAAGCCTGCATAGATCCAAAATCTATGCCCTCAGATCCTTTCTGCTATGCATTTACCCTGAGAACATGGCTCACAGTGGACCTTGAGACTGAGAGAAGCTACATAAAAGAAAAAAAAAACATTATTTTTAAAAGTACATCGGGATCACTTTATACAACCTTGTGGGGCTGTGAGTCCCCAGGCAAAGTCAACAGCTGGCAATACTTACCTCTTCTCGAGTCCAGCCTTGGCCACTCTAATCCCTGTTGCTGGGGAAAGCCTACCTAGGATAATCCTGCTGATCCTTCCAGGCGGAGTATTAGAATCCTTTTGTTGTTTCTCCTTCAAGTCATTTAGACACATAGCTGCCTTTTTTTTTATTGAAGTAGAGCTGATTTACAGTATTATGTTAGTTTCAGGTATACATCAAAGTGATTCAGTTAAATGTATATATGCATATATTTATATTCTTTTTTTCTACTCTTTTTCCATTATAGTTTATTCTAAGATATTGAATATAGTTCACTCTGCTACATACAGTAAATCCTAGCTCCTTATCTACTTTATATATGATAGTGTACATCTGTTAATTTTATATTCCCAATTAATCCCACCTTGCTTCTCCTTTGGTAATCATAAATGCGTTTCCTGTAGCTATAATCTGTTTCTGATTTGTAAATAAGTTTATCTGTACTATTTTTTAGATTCCACATGTAAGTGATACCATATAATATTTGTCTTTCTCCAACTGACTGACTTCGTGTAGTGTGATAATCCCCAGGTCCATCCATGTTGCCACAAATGGTGTTATTTCTTTTTTTTTGGCTGAGTAGTATTCCATTGTATATATATATATATATATACCACATCTTCCTCATCCATTCCTTTGTTGATGGACACAGGTCGCTTTCATGTCTTGGCTATTATAAATAGTGTTTAAACACATAGCTTCTTGATGATTTCAAGTTTAAGAAAATCTACCAGCTTTCCATGAGGGGGGTAGTGGGCCCCAAAGGAGTAGACTGCATTCATATTGGAGGAGTGAGGAGTTGTGTGGTATGGGTTTCCAAACATGGCAGCACAAAGTTTTACTTCTTACTCAGGTACAGAAGTGAAATAGGAAAATAGAGTTTAGCTTTTAGCCTTGACTGATCAATAGATAGGAAACTTATTACCCTAGGAAAGAGTTTTCTCTTGGCATTACACACAAAGAGCAATTTTGGACCAGGAAATACATACAGCCCAAGTTATTACTAAAGAAGGAAAATATAGATTACCTCCATCAGTCCTACCCTGAAAACAAACAAAAACTTTAAAAACTCAAACAAAAAATTACAAACTACAGCATCTACAACATGGCAAATACCATACCAGAGACATGGACTGTCCAAATATGTGCTCCTTCTTTAAATTTTTCATGTAGGTTGGCTAAAGCCAGGTCCTGGAATGTTAATTGGGACCTGATCACAACTAATGGACCAGAAATTATGAAATGCCTCATGTTACCAGTCATTTAAACCAGATAGTTAAGGGTCCAGTTATGGTTAGGTTCAAACTGAGGCTTAAATCTAATATATTTATTGCAAGTAACACTGAACACTCAAGTACCCTTATTTTAAACCTAAACGACACCATGTATCGTATCCATTTCCTGCATCTTTGAACCATGCTTCAGTTGAATCTGTCATCCTTCTTCCTCATTGGGGAGTATTCAAAGTGACATCTCCTACTATGTCAGTCTACCTGGGAGAAAACGGGGAGTTTGTTGCCATGCACTGTTTCGCATTAGAAGAATTTAGTCTGAGAACCTAACACAGAGTCGGGAACCAGCTGCCTGAGTTAGAACTAGGGTGGCATATCAGCGTCATTCTTGTTTCTTCAGTTTTAAACTATTTGCGCCATAAAAATATTTTTACTTTCCTTGGTCCACCGTTATGCCTTGGCCCATGTTTTTCCTAGAACTCTTCTTTGGGAATGTGCACTATATGTGGAAATACAAAGCAGAACTAAGAAAGGCCCTTGTCTCCTGACGTCAAGGTTTTTGTAAAGAAAAATACACAAAGGTAACCACGCCTCACTCTGGCTTTCTAGTAACCCCAGAAAAAAATTCCAGAAATGTGTTTTAATTCTTTAGTCTGAGTGACAAAAAGGTTCAAATGTTTCCCAAAGTCCACTTAAGAATCATTCTGACCTTGGGAAAATGGATTTTGTAAGCCCCAAAGCTTATTAAGATTAATGGCAAGAGGGGCTCATTATTCTGCCAGAAAAATCTGCTCACAAATCTGAGAGGGGAGTTTTTATTCTGTCAATTTCAAGGAGACGGGACCCAGAGTGCCTGACAAATACCCACCAGGTATGAGGTGCCCTTCAGACACACAGCAGTGATCCACGGTTGGGAGGCTCACTTTAGGTGATTGCAGGCCAATAAAGGGTCTTACCAGGACTTTCTTACAGAGAGAGGTCCCTCTGCTCTCAGTCGTGAAACCCACCACCCTGGCCATACCACCAGGCTTTATGGAGCCCAGGATGGTGTTCAGAAATGGGAGCCTTATTCAGATATAAATAACTCTCGGGCCTACTGACCTCAATGCCCCAGTAGCAGCAGGGGGCTACTGTTTCCTATTGAAGTGCTCAGGCACTGTACTGACCCCACTGTCTCTCGGCTTCTCCACCCCTGCTTCTGCGGCTGCTGACCAGCTGACTCGCTGCATGCCTTGAACAGAAGCTCACGAGGAGGACCCTTGTAAGTTGCAGTTCCCCACGCAGAACCAGGAATCTTTGCAGGCAGCGCCCTTGGGCTGGCTGCCTCACAGGCTCCTGCCCAGCCTTGGATGGCTGGGTGTTAGCCGAGTGCTCATCCCTGGTCATCTTTGTAGGGCATGGCGCAGAAGCCTGTTGCTAAGAGACAGGAATTCCCAGACCCAGAGATGGCTAGATAAGAATTCTGGCTTTGATTACCAGCTCGTAGAACTGATGGGAGGCAAATAGACAGGAAACCTTCTACGTTTTTAAGGAATTTGGTTCAACCCAAGAAATCCAAGCTTGGCTGACAACTGCCTGTAACTACTCAACTCATTGCCCCACCGCCCCCCCCAAAAATTGCTCCAAAAGATAATGAGCTCCAAAGAAGTACAGTTCTCAGAAAAAAAGAGAGAAAGCATTTGCATCAATATCCATCTCAGATAAGCCAAGAAAGGCAATGAGCAAGGGAGATCCTTTCAGAGAGCACAGCCGGGGTTTGCCGAATTAGCTGCCTAAGGAACTCGGTGATCTCCAAGGCAGGGACTGTCCGTGTCAAGGTTGTGATATGTGCTTTGAATCAGCAACCTCCAGGGATTATTTTCTTATTGTCCACTTCTTCAAATAAAAGTTTCCTTGCAATCCTCCTCCACCATTTTAAATTTAACATTCTGTGCTAAGAGTCCTAGACTTAGTAGTTACAAAAAAAAGAACTAATTATACAGTGGGTCAAAAAAAAAAAAAAAAAACCACTCAGAAGTTTCTTTCTCTTTCATATACCAGCCTAGAGCAGCACTGTATAATAGAAATAGGATACAACTCATGTTTCTTTTTTCTTTTCTTTTTTAAGAACTTTTTTTTAATGTGGACCATTTTTAAAGTCTTTATTGAATTTGTTACAGTATGGCTTCTGTTTCAAGCTGTGGTTTTTTTTTTTTTTTTTTTGGCCATGAAGCATGTGGATCTTCGCTTCCTGACCAGGGATTGAACCCACACCCCCTGAACTGGAAGGCAAAATCTTAACTACTGGACTGCCAGGGAAGTCCCAATAAGTTACATTTGTAATTTACAATTAGCCAGTGGTAATGTTGGGGGGGGAAAAATGAAATTAATTTTAAAAATACTGTTTAATGAACTTAATATATAGCCAAAATATTATCACTTTAACATGCAGCCAATATAAAACATTAAGGTATCTTCCATTTTTTGTGGGGGTACTTATTTATAATCCACCTCAGTTAGGGCTAGTTAATTTCAAGTGCTCGATATTCACACGGAGCAAGGGACTCCCATGTTGGACAGCCCGGAGGTAGATGATGGAGGGCAGCTGAGTAAGTGGACAGTTCTGCTCCTCCAAGTTCGACACGGCCCTGCAACCCTTCTGTCTCACTGTGCTACAGGGTAATCCTACTCTAGAACAGAGCTTCTCAGCCTCGGCACTGTGGCCGTTTCAGGCCATAAATCTTTGCTGCAGGGGACTGTCTGGTGCACCATAGGACATGTCCTTACACGTAACTGTCGTGTGCCTGTCCCCTACCCACCATATGCCAGGAGCTCTACCCCCTCCCCCCATATTGTGGCAGCAAATGTTGGGGCATGGGGGACCAAATCACCACTGGCCACGGTTCTCAAACTTATTTATGTGTCAGAGTGACATGAAGAGCTTGTTAAAGAAGAGATTTCTGGTCCCATAGTTTCTGAATCAGTGGGTCTGAGTGGGCCCCAAATATGCATTTCTGTTGGACTCTCTGGCCAGGCTGCTGCTGATGCTCTTTGAGAACCCCTCCCCTGGTTGTTGTGCTCCTCCGCCTGGCTGGCTCACAACCACATGCCATTCTTGCTGTCAGGAAGACGAAGAGGAAATAGAGGACAAGTGATATATTTTAAGAATGTGATGGAGAAGTCGCCCATGTGACATTTGCTCAGTTTCCATCACTGAGAATTTGAATTTATGCCCACATCTTGATGCAAAGAAGGCTGAGAAATGTAGCATCTAACTGGGTAGCCAAGTGCCCAGTTAAAATTCAGGAATTCTATAACTAAAGAGAGGATTGGGAGGTGGATAACAGGGACTATTTGCAGGTTCTTCTACAGAAGTGGATAATTTTATTTAGCTGTGAGTTACTAGACTATAATGAAATCCATACAAAAACTAACCTCAAAGAAGGCATGTCAGCCACACATCCTCGATTTGGAGTTTAAGGTGAGGCTTGAGGAGTCTCCCTAACTTTTTTTAAAAAATTGTGTTTATTTGTTTATTTTCAGCTGTGCTGGGGTTTTGTTGCTGCGTGGGTTTTCTCTGTCATGAAGTGCATGGGCTTCTCATTGCGGTGGCTGCCCTAGTTGCAGGGCACAGGCTCTAGGACTTCAGTCATTGTGGCACGTGGGCTCAGGAGTTGCAGCTCCCATGCTCTAGGGCACAGGCTCAGTAGTTGGGACGAATGGCCTTAGCTGCTCCTTGGCATGAGGGGTCTTCCCCGATCAGGGATGGAACCTATGTCCCCTCCATTGGCAGACAGATTCTTTACCACTGAGCCACCAGGGAAGCCGCTTGAGGGGTCCCTTTGATGAAAAGATATGTGTGGCTCAAGCAGGCACAAAGGTGTATGTGTGGGAAGAAAGGAGGAACTTGGAGGGGATTTGCCAAAGAATCGTCTCTTCAATATCCATTTCTTTCCCTCATTCCTGGTAAGACTAGCAATTCCTCAGTTTTGTGGTTTGAGAAGCTCTAACTCCATCTCCTAGCTCCAGACGTTAGCCTTGATTAAACAGAACCAATCAAGGAGTCATATTTGCCTAGTCACAGTGATAGATAGATTCAGTGATGGGCCCATGACCTAAACCGGCCCAACCAGAGAGAAGTTTATAGCTGCTCTTTGATGTCTGGGGCAAGAGAAGCTTCTTTCCCCCTGGATGTGAATGAAGGAAATATAGCCCTGGGGCAGCAGGCAGCTATGTGACAAGAGAGAAGCCAACAGAAGGATAAAGCCAAAACATGAAGGAGGGCCACCGAAAAACAGACCTACAACCCTGACAACAGTCTGAATCTCTGGATCAAACCATGCCTGATGTCCCACCTCTGGAATTTTCAGCTAAATGAGCGAATACTTTTCTTATATCATTTAAATCCATTTGATTTAAGCTTCCTGTCACTTGTAACTAAAAGTACTCCCAACAATGATTTGACCTGAATGTGTTTCTTCCTTGGCACCTAAAAGGGCAAATTTATCTCCTGAGCATCTACTTATAAGCACCTCCTTATGTGACCATCTACCTTAAGCACCTCCTTTTGTGACCCTGAAGCATGCATTAGCTCACTTAAGTCTCACAATAACCCTGGAGGTAACTACAAGTCAGGAAACCGAAACTCAAAAAGATTAGCTAACCTTTCCAACGTCACTCTGAGAATAAGTGGCTGAACTGAGAATTGAGCCCTACCAATTCTTAATCCAATGCTCTTTCTCCAGCTTTGGCCTCGTATATTATTTTTTGAACCGTGTATATAAATAACAAAGGTTTATATGTTTACTCAAACTCCGCATGGAAAACCATTCTGACTTTTGAAAATCTGATTCAATGATCAAAAACACATGTAGAATATTAGTTAGAAGGTGGTGTAGACTGTAGTAAGGTTTTATAGGCATCTTGGGCAGGTCCTTCAGAGTAATTGGGATGTGGAATGTGGAAGTCATTTTTATGGGAAAGTTGGGACACGGCCTCCTGTGGGCAGCCTCAGGCTAAAGAGGGAGTATATCAAGAAAAAAAATCACATTGAACCTGGTGATAAGGTTCATGAGGATGTTAATTAAAAGAAATCTCAAATTTCAAGGCTGTATGGGTGATACACTTGCAAGCAAGGGCATAGGAACAATACACAGCAGAAATATAAGGTTTTACCCCAAGATGTCAGTATTCTTTTGAAAACAATATGTATGGTTTATAAACCATCTGTGAAATTCTTCTCCTGCTCACTTATCTTATTACAGTGCCTGCTTATGCTTCTCAAATCGTCTGGCTCAGCCACAGAAAGGAGAAAGATGCCTTATATTTTGCTTAAACATGATCACGTTTGGCTAACCATGGTATTCTAGCCAACTCTAAAGCCTCCTTATTTGTATGTTATTAAAAATGATCTTTCTCTTGTCAGGGTTAGAAATAAGAATTACTCATTTTTATATCGACAGTAGCACTGGGTTTGTGCTTGAGAATTATCCCATGGGTTGAATTAAATACCTGCTCTATCCTCCCACAAGAAGAGAAAAATCCACATACCCTTACCCTTACTCCATCCCTTCCCATTCCATTTTTCTATAGAAAGTTTATACTGAAAATGAGCTCAAAGATCTCAAATTTGGCTTAAGGAATTACAGCTGCCCCAGTGTTCATCCAATGATAAAAATGTTTGTTCTAGAAGCTTATTTAGAAGAGGCTGCTTTTACCACCTAGTCAGGCACACAATATGTCTATAAATAAATGCTAAAATGTTAAAGTGGCTAGATGGGATCCTTTAACATCAGGCACTGAGCTCTAAAGTAGATTTAATGCCTTTACCATCTCATTTGCATTCGTAATTTGTCTCCTATGAAGTAAAATGTAATGAAAACAGCAATATTTCCTGAAGTTGGCCTTTGACAGTCTCTCTGTTTAAAAACTCCCCTAGATAGTTATGCTACTTTCCCCCTTCTGGTCTATGGCAGGGACTATCCAAGATTTGGAGGCTCACTAGACCTACTTCCCTTTCATGCCTACTCAGCAAAACTGCATTTTCCACTTCTCTTGTATGAAGGTGATGCCACATGAGTGGTGCTCACCATTGACAGGGGAGTGGAAGTGATGTACCGATACTGGAGGGAGGCAAGTGAGACCAGGGGGTCCTTCACACACTCTTTCTTCATTTGTTGGCCAACCAGATGCCCAAGAGCCTGAGTGCTGAAGGGACAGAGGAGCCACTAGGAAGAAAGGGCCTAAGTCCCTGAATGACAGCGTGGAGTAGGGGATCTGACTCCTCCAACTCCAGTGGATCCACATGGAACTGGGACTTCAGCCAGAAATGAATCTTTGTTAGATTAGTCACTGAAATTGGCAGCTGCTTGTTATAGTACTGCTTCCATTGACTAATTATTGCCCTAGGGAGACAGCAGTTAGACATTACCCAACTTGAATACTGGCCGGTGGAGTTCACTGCCCTATGGTGGGAGCACTTGAAAATTTGGAAAGCCAAAACCAGACAGGGCATCAACTAAGCAAACAATTCCGCACTCTGACAGTCTGAGGCATGCCCCGTGGCCCTTGTATCAGGTTTGCCTCCACATCTCAAGTTCAAGCATCTGGAAAACAAAGTGCTTGTCTTATCTTCCACTGGGCAGTGCCTATTGCAACTAGCACCATTTTGAGTAGTTAACCATAAGTGAAGTGAAGTCCCTCAGTCGTGTCCGACTCTTTGCAACCCCATGGACTATATAGCCTGCCAGGCTCCTCCGTCCATCCATGGGATTTTCTAGGCAAGAGTACTGGAGTGGGTTACCATTTCCTTCTCTAGTAGTTAACCATAGTGGTTAGTAAATAAAATGTCTGGAGAACCAGCTGAAAATTGGTTTAAAAGGAGCTGAGATAGAAGAGAGAAAGTAACATTTACATAGACACTATTTTAGGCCTGGATTGTAAGTTGAAGCAGAGATGTCCCTGGATTTTGTGCTGTAGGTGAGATTTCCTCCAGCCTCCCATTCCATACCCTGGAGAAGTCCAAAATCCCTGTCTGCAAGTTTTTCTGAAAATTTCCAGGGGTGGGGATGGCGCTCCCATAGTCACCTGCAGTTCTGAATTCCTGTTCCTGCTCTATTCAATCAGTTTATGGATTATCTTTCTATCTCATCCATCCAGCATATGGTCTCAGTTCAGTTCAGTTCAGTTCAGTCACTCAGTTGTGTCCGACTCTTTGTGACCCTGTGACTCGCAGCACGCCAGGCCTCCCTGTCCATCACCAACTCCCAGAGTTTACTCAAACTCATGTCCATCAAGTCGGTGACGCCATCCAACCATCTCATCCTCTGTTGTCCCCTTCTCCCACCCTCAATCTCTCCCAGCATCAGGGTCTTTTCAAATGAGTCAGTTCTTCGCATCAGGTGGCCAAAGAATTGGAGTTTCAGCTTCAACATCAGTCCTTTCAATGAATATTCAGGACTGATCTCCTTTAGGATGGACTGGTTGGATCTCCTTTCAGTCCAAGGGACTCTTAAGAGTCTTCTCCAACACCACAGTTCAAAAGCATCAGTTCTTTGGCGCTCAGCTTTCTTTATAGTCCAACTCTCACATCCGTACATGACCACCGGAAAAAACGTAGCATGTGGTCTACCTCACATTAACTCGAGCATGAAATCCAACCCCTCCCTCAGTTTCTACCCAAAAAGAAAAAACAAAAATCACTCTTAAAATGTATTGATGTATATGATAGAATCAATCAGAGAGTCAATCAGAGGTGAGATGGTTTCATCCTAGCAATTCACTACCTAATTTAAATATTATCATTCAGTTACCCAGGGCTCCTGAACATCAGGAATTTTTTAGTGGGCCTTCAAATTGTGGTGCTGGAGAAGACTCTTGAGAGTCCCTTCGACTGCAGGGAGATCAAACCAGTCACTCCTAAAGGAAATCAACCCTGCACATTCACTGGAAGGACTGAAGCTGAAGCTCCAATGCTTTGGCCACCTGATGCCAAGAACCAACTCATTGGAAAAGACCCTGATGATAGGAAAGATTGAAGGCCAAAGGAGAAGCAGGCAGCAGAGAATGAGATGGTTAGATAGCGTCACCGACTCAGTGCACATGAATTTGAGCAGACTCCCAGAGAGAGTGAAGGACAGAGGAGCCTGGCATGCTGCAGTCCACGGGGTCACAAAGAGCCAGACATGACTTAGCAACTGAACAACGCAGTCCCAGCCTCAGATCATCTCGATAACCTCCTGCACTCTTTCTTCCCTCCTCCTCATCTCTTTCCTTCCAGGTCACCCCAGCCAAATCCCCAATTCAAATCTCTTTCACTCTGTAATGAAAAGGGTCCAGTTTACTTCAGAGCCTATTACCTAAGGCTCCAGGAACATGCTTACATATGCCAATCCAGACTCAACTCACCCAAAGGATTTCCCTTCAGTGAAAGAGACTTCTTACAAGGTGGCTATGGCTCAATTTTGTTCATCCTCTATTACACGAATAAATGCATGTAACAACAAAACCATTAGCCTTCACACTGCTAATTCTCACAGATCTCATCCTACTCCATTTCTTAATAGCATTTGGCACCAATGGGTCACACCCTCCCCCTTGAACACTTCCTTCATTTTTTAAAATGCATTTTATTGAAGTGTAGTTGATTTACAACGCTGTGTTAATTTTTGTTGTACAGCAAAGTGATTCAGTTATATGTGTGTGTGTATATATATATGTGTGTGTGTGTGTGTGTGTATGTGTGTGTGTGTGCATGTATATATATATGCAAAGTTGCTTCAGTCGTGTCTGACGCTTTGCGATCCTATGGACTGTAGCCCGCCAGGCTTCTCTGTCCATGGAATTCTCCAGGCAAGAACACTGGAGTGGGTTGCCATGCCCTCCTCCAGGGGATCTTCCAAACCCAGGGATAGATCATGTGTCTTTTGTGTCTCCTGCAGTGGCAGGCAGATTCTTTCCCACTAATGCCACCTGGGAAGCACCATATACATATATATTCTTTTTCATATTCTTTTCCATTATGGTTTATTACAGGATATTGCATACAGTTCTCTGTGCTATGCAATTGTTGTCTATCCATTCTATATATAATAGCTTGCATATGCTGATCCCAAACCCTCTATCCAACACTTCCCCACTCTCCATCACTTTTTATTTACAGGATATCACAATCACCTACCAGGTTTTCCTCCCTGCCTGCCTACCAGACTCTTCTGCTGGTATCCCCTACCGTCCCAACCTCTAAATGTACGTCCTTGGATGTAATCTTGCTATTTTTAATTCTGCACTTATCAACCTTAGACTGGTTATTTTCTCATCCTGTCCCATGACCTGAACACCATCTCTCTGCAGATGATTCTCTAATTTATATCTCCATTCCAGACCTCTCTCACAAACTCCAGACATATATCCTCAACTGTCTTTGGATAACTCTAATTGGCATCTTAAATTTAAAATGCTCAAAAACAAAGTCCCAAATCCCATTCATGTGCAAAACTGGCTTATCCATTAATCTTCTCATCTCAGTTAGTGGCATTTCCACTCTTCCTGTTCTTCAGAATTGACCTTTGGGTCCCCCCATGCTTTACTCCCCACATCTAAGCCATTAGCAAATCAGCTCGACCTTAAAAATGCATGCAGAATCCAACCACTGCTCACCACTTCCACTGCTACCTCTCTGATTCAAGCCACCAGCATCTCTCATCTGACTGGTCTCCCTGGTTCTTCCTCTGCATTCCTAAAACCCATTCTGAATACAGCACCCAAAGTGATCCATTAAAATTCACGTCAGTCCTCTATCTAGAACCCTCCTCAATCAACCCCACAGTGACCCATAAAACCTACCTGATCTGGCCCCTGTTACCTTTCAGACCGCTTTGATTACTACTCCCATGGCCCCTGCCCCTGACATTAACTCCTCTACAGTAACGCCAGTCAGTTTTTCTGTATATCTCAACTATGCCAAGCATACTTCTGCTTCAGGGCCTTTGCAATTTATTTTGCTCTGCCTAAAATGCTCTCTCACTTTCTTCACTTCTTTACTTAAATCGCTTTCTCAAATTGCACACTTCCCTCCTGCTGCATTTTCCTTCTTAGCACTGATCACCATTCAACACATAGCTATTTTAATTGTTTTCCTAAATATGGATGGCCACTTTTATCAGTATTGTTCACTGCTGTATTTCCAGTAGCCAGAACATTGCCTGGCACAGAGAAGGTACTCCATCAATATCTAAATGACTATCAACAACAGCCCTGCAAGGGATTACTGTCCCATTCTGTAGATAAGGAAAGTTAAGGTCGGAGAGGTTACAAAATTTGTTCAGTTAGTAAACAAAGCTGGGATTAAAATTCAGTTTCAGTGCAATTCTAAATGCCATAATAATTTCACAACACAGTATTATCTTCCAGAAGGATCTAGAGCTTCACAGTCACAAGAGGTCTCTGACATGCTTCTGGGAGCTGTGAAACCAACTGAAAATTGATTGGACACTTGCAGTTGTCTAGCATTGCTTATACTATACACCATGCGTTCAATCAACAAATATTGAGAATCGACTATGTGACAGACCACTAAGAATTCAAAGATTTAAAAAAAACAGATTAGATTTCAGCTTTCTCACACTGGAACTGAAAGCCATACAAATCGATGGGGAAATTGTACTCAGATAAGTGCAATGGCAACCCACTCCAGTGTTCTTGCCTGGAGAACCCCAGGGACGGCGGAGCCTGGTGGGCTGCCGTCTATGGGGTCGTACAGAGTCGGACACAACTGAAGCAACTCAGCAGAAGCAGGAGCAAGAGCAATCAGGGAAAAGTCTATGGAAGACAACTTTGTCTGGAAGTCAGAGAAGGCTTCCCTGCAGGAGGGATACATGAACTGAGTTCAAAAAGGTAGGTAGGAGTTAACTTGACAAGAAGGGGAGGGGGAATAGTCTAGACAGAAGGAACAACATGTGCAAAGGCCCTATTGCAAGACTGATTTTCTCTGGTTAAAGCCACTTGGCCTTTTGTGATCTACAGGCAAAATGAGAAGGTGTGGGCAGAGGGCATAGGAGGTCCCTGCTGCAAGAGGCGCTGGCATGAAGGGTAGAGGCTGACCTCACAGGGCTCTCTAGCCTAGTTAAGATACAGCAGTGCTTATCCCAATCAGGCCGCCAATGAAGGACGTCAATCTCAGTCACGGGTCACACAATTTTATTGAGCTTCAATTATTTGTCAAACACAAAAAATTCTTCCCCTGGAAAGATATTACTATGTCCTGGGAGATGAAACTGTATATTTTAAGAATTACGTGACAGTCTCAGAGTCACATGGCTGGCAAGTGGCAGAACTAGAATTTAAAACTAGACTGGCCGAATTTTAAAGCCCCGGCCTTCTCATCCAGTGAAGGATAAATGGACAGAAATGCTAAAGAAACCGGCCTTTGCCCCTCGCCTTGGGCAAGATGAATGCAAAAAGAAAAAAATCCCAGCCACCTTCTGGTTTCCTGAGAGAACCTCTGTGTTCCATCTTTCCTCACTTCCTGCCCCGGGGAAGGGGCCTATTCTCTGCTCTCTGACTCCTCAGGGCTGCTCTTCCAAGTCTCTGGGGCCATGCCAAGGAGCAGGTGCCAGCAGAGATTTCCAGTCATTGGTGGGATTAAAGAGATTGATAAGTAGAGAATCAAAGACTCTCAAAAGGTCAATGAGTCCTTAAGAATTATAAGAGCAGGATAACTCAAATCTACATTTCACTTGGCTTGTTTTGTTTTCGTTGGGGGGAGCTGTTTTATGTGGGGGGGGGGTGTTTGTTTTTATTTTTGTATAAGCTGGGGACAGTTGAAAGAGCACTGGGTTTAAAGACCTGCTCTGAAGTCTTAGCTCTGCCATTTGAAAACTTGAGCTTCAGTTTAATGACTGAGGAAGGGTTGCGAGGACCATTGAAATAGGTAACATACGTTGAAAGTGCTGTTGATAACACTTCAAGCAGGAGACCATTCTCGTAGATAGATATCTGACTTCCACAGTATTACAGAACACAACTCACTGTATCTGTTTCTGGAACACAATTATATGTTTGGTTTCCCTTGCTAACATCTCTTCCAGCAATCTGACCCTTGAATGCCAGGTCTGCAGAAATGCTATCTCGTTCTTTTCTCCTTCTACTTTCTATGGGTGATCGTATCAGGTCCCAAGACTTAAGTACAGACAATTTCAAAACCTCTCACAGGAGATCCAGAGCCATTCCCCAGCTAGTTATCTCACATAATATCCTTCGGGTATCGCAAACTTAGGTCAAAAGGGAACTCACTGTCTTTCCTCCATTTCTTCAACACCATGCCTTCCATCTTAGCAAATGACACCATAGTTCTCTTTCCCTCTCTCTTTCTCTCTCTCTCTCCCTCTGTCTGAATTTTTAACTTTGACACATAATAACATAAGTAACATTTATTAGAACTTACTAGCTGTCAGGCACTATGCTAAGCATTTTAGACACATTTTCTGATTGAAGCATTAAAACAGCCATATAAGGTTTCAATGCATTAGCAGCCTGCTTTCATAGACAGGGAAAATAAGGTTTAGAGCACTGTTAAATCACTTGCTCATGGTTCCCAGGACTACGTTATTTTTGAAGTTGTGTGCTCACCACTAGGTAACACAGCCTCATGCTCCCTGTCATCACATCTCCCTCTTCCAACTGGTCACCAAATCCATCTACACTGTACCTCAAAGATAAATATTTCTCAATTCTAGCCAGCCCTTTCTATTTGGTCTTGACCTTCAGTAGCTCTTACTATGATTTATCTATTTTTACTTAACAGTTACCCAGTAATACACATACTATGTACCAAGTATTATTTTAAGTGCTTAAAGTAGTATTAACTTACTTAATTCTCCTAGCAATCCCACAAGGTGGATTCTTATTATCCACAATTTGTAGATTGGGAAACTGAAGCACAGGACCAATAAGTAACCTGCCTAAAATCACATGGCTAATAAATGATGAGGCTGGGATCTGAGCCCAAGCAATCTGGCGCCAGGCTTCACACCATGATGTCCCTACAAATACAATTATAGTGGTGTCCTGGGTGGTTTCCCTCCCCTCAGCAGTTCTTTACCCAATCTCAACAAAGTCTCCAGAATTTGCTTCACAAAAGTATAACTTCAATCCTTTCCACCACTGTCTTCCCCATTGATTTCCTGGTTGGAGCCATGATGGCCTCTTGTGATCTATAAGCAAAGTAAAATCCAGATCCCCTTTCCCATCATGTACTACACCCATCAATCCAAAGCCATTGCTTTGCAGGCACTATTTTCCAGCTGCTGTATCCTTACATAGGTCCTTACTGACCATGAAATGCCCTTCCCCAATGAAATCAGTCCACTCATCCTTCAAGACACAAATGTCACCTCCTCTTCATTTCTTTTGTTTAGTACGTGATCATGTTACATTCTAATAATCGGCAACCCTCTCCTCGATACACCTTCCTGCCCTGTGTCCTTCACATCTGAGATGGGGCTGGAAAACCCTCTAAAGCTGACACCAGTCTTGAACATCATTCCGGCCCTATCAGTGATCTAGTGGGCTCACAGTCCACACTTGCTGAATGATGCTGTGGGATTTATGTGAGTCATCCAGAGCCTCAAAGGAAGATGTTGGAATATTAGTGCTCTGAAATTCCAACCTGAGCAGTGGGTGAGTGGTTTTAAAAAAGTAAGGAAGAGATTAAACACTTGCATTTCTTTCTATGGACAGAATCAGAGTTAAGTATGAGTGTACACAGTTTGAAAAAGAATTAGACCATCCTTTAGGGGAGCTTTCTCTTTGTTTGACATTCACTACACAACTGCAGTTGCTGTTTGGTAGGCAGACCATACGTATGACTCCCCCACCTTCCTGGGGCTTGTATTTCCCCAGGGAGTAGGACATCTGTATGGAATTCATGCTCACAAATATTCCACAAACATTCACTGATGTCTTTCCATGGTTGGTTAGCTCTTCTGGTTTCTTTTTCCCATATTTGTTGCTGCTGTCTTTTGTTTTCTACTTTTTGTTTTATCTCTAGTTTCCCAATAACAGTAAATATTTGTGGAGCACTTTCCATGAACTTGGCACCCTTCTAAGGTTTCTGAAACCATTTGTGGACTTCTGTCTTGTGAGCATCAGAGTAAAAGAAAATGACTGCATTTGAAGATCCACCAGGCAGTAAACATCTTTAATCATATATGTGTACATCCTGGTGCTCTTATTGTGTCAGCTGGGATTCCAAACATGGGACTTCAGTGTTGGGAAAAATGCACAGTCCTGCTTCTGAAAGATGCCACTGGGCATAATACACATTCCCACCAACAGTAAACACAGGTATCCATTTGCTTTATCTTTGCCACCAATCAATATTGACATACTTTTTTCATTTTTGTTAATCTAAAGACTAAAAATTATAGTGAATTATTCCTGTTTGCAGATCTATGACTTTAGAGAGATGAACATCTTCTCAGCTATAATTGGATATTTTCAGTTCCTACTTGGTGAGTCTGTTTGTAAACTGTTAGCCATTTATTACTGGACTTTATTTTTTGGACCAATTTGAGGGTGTTTTTAATACTAATACTTAGAGCTGATCATCACCACTGCTCAAGGTTGAGGAGGAGGAGATAGAAGTAACTAAGTGTACATCAATAGAGCATTGCTCAAGTAAATTATGACACTTCCATGCTCTGGAATATTGTGTTTAAAAAGAATGGGTTAGGTCTGGAGGGTCTGGGACCTATTGCAAGTAAAAATATTCAACTTATAGTTTATTTAGCATGATACCATTTTTGTTTACAGAAATTAGAAAATAAACCATTATGTGCATTTCTATATGTATATACATAAAACATAAATTTGTATATGCAAATATACATTTTATTAGCTACAGTTATTATATATAAATGTATTTGAACATTTATTTTATATAAATAGAAAATAGATCTTATATATAAAATAGATATCTTTGTAAGAATACAGGGAAAGTTGTGAAAGGGTACACACAAATTAATATCTTCAGGAGACTGGGATTCAAGGGGAAGAAGAAGTAGGCACATCTTCCTTGTAAGCCACTGTATTTGATGATTTCCTTCAATGAGCGTATTTTAATAATTTTAGTGACTTAAGAAAAAAATTAATAAAAATGGTGGGAAGAGGTTTAAAAGAACACTAACCATGTACCCAAAGCCCCTGGTATAAAGGTGTTTAGTCCCAGAACATTTTTTATGTGCCAGAAACTGGAAAATGTTTTACCTTTCGTTATCTTACTTACTTTATCTTCAAAAAATAGTTCAGTTCCCTTAAATTACAGTTTAGAGGACCCTGCAGTTTTCTTCTTCTAGGTTGTCAATGACATGTATATAAATAAAATACATCCAAAGCTAAGGACCTATCGATAAACCTGAAAATCTCGGAGGGTGAGTAAGCCAAAGGAGAAAAGGGGGAAAGCTTCCACGGGTGTGTCCTGCCACGGCCAGGCTGGATTTTCCCCGAGCAGCTACCCTGGGGGTGGGATGCACACCGGGGCCCTGAGAAAGTTTCCCAGGCGAGCATGTTTCTCAATTGCCCAACTGCCCACTGATTACAAACTTTCTGCCAGGACAGCTTTTCATCCCTTTTGCTTAAATCTTTCCTTCCCCTCTTCATAAAAGAAAATTCCCCAGGAGAGGCTATATACCAAGACTGATGAGCAATTTGCACCTCGCTGAGAATGAGTTTGTTCCTTTCTCAGGAGCAGGAGTTAATAAGAGGGGAAGGTTTGGGAGGCACTGACAAATGGGGAAGACATAAGGATAACACTAGAGGAAGAAATTAGGAGCCAGGGGCACAGGGAAATAAAAACTGTGCCTAAATCGCTTTTTTGCCTGAGGCTAAACAACTCTCTGTATTAAGTATTAGTTGCTGAGTCATGTCTGACTCTCTGACCCCATGGACTGTAACCCACCAGGCTCCTCTGTCCATGGAATTCTCCAGGCAAGAATACTGGAGGGGGTTGCCATTTCCTTCTCCAGGGGATCTTCCTGACCCAGGGATCGCACCCAAACCAGGGATCGAACTCAACCCAGGGATCAAACCCGGGTCTCCTACATTGCAGGCAGATTCTTTACCATCTGAGCCACCAGCGAAGACCCCCCCAGGGAAGCAACTCTCTGTGGCACCAGCCTATTCCGGTGGGAATGGAGAAGTAAAATGGATAAGAGAAGATGAGGACTCACACAGTTCAAACCCATTGATAGCCAACAGGTTTGAGTTTTTAGTAGATGAATCACCAGTGGCCACCCTGCCTTTCAAACCTTTTTCTTTTTTAATTCGCCATCATTTGACACCATCTTCCATGCTTCAGGAAAGAGACTAGGGATGTAAATATGTATATAAATGATATTAAATCAGTACAATTCAGACTCAGCCAAGTTACTTAACATATCTCAGTGACAACTCTTCAACAGTAACAGGAGCATACTACTACTCACCTCTCAGCACTCTGCGGAGGACTTAATGAAGCAAGGCCCGCCCAGCACGATGCCCGACCCTTGGTAGAAGTTAGCGCCATTCCCTTTGACCCAAGGAGGTCCAGGCAATCCAAGGAAAGGTCAGGGCTCGGGACAACCGCCCTCCTTCTCGATTAAGGCCAAAGTATTTTTGGATGCACAATCCGTGTTAATTTGCGTAATCTCTCGCCTATTCTGTGCTTATTCTGGGGATAAATAGATGACTTCAGCCATCAGCACTGTCAGTCCCGTGCGTGCCAGGAACATGTATCAAAGAAAGAAAGAACAAAAGAAAGAAGGAAAGCGGAAGGAGAGAGGAGGAGGAGGAAAAATAAAGCTGATTTGCTGAACAAGCTACTACACAAACTAATGCTCCTCATAACTTGACTGGCCTTTATGTAACACATCACACAGAGGAGCAAGGACCCCAGTGTAACCCCAGGAATATAGAGGGTCCCCAGTACATTAAACAGGTTCTCCCACCCTCTTTGCTGCTGCATTTTGCCCACAAGTATCGGGCTGGCACTAGACCAAGAAAATCTTATCTGTTTTCTGGTTTGGATGGTCCCTTCACTCTACCACATGGAGTATCACAAGCCCTTTATGTTGTGTAGATGATATTATTCCACACCCAGCTGGGTCATTTTTCAAGATTCCCCCATCCAGGCATGAGTCAGACTGAGAATGAGTAACTCAGCCTACTAGGCAAAAAATTACTTACAAACTGAAAGAAGAAAGTACCACCACATTGTAAATAAATATAGCAAAAAATCTACTTCTAAAATCTTGTTTGGTTGGGGAGGGTGGGGAGAGGTATTGATAAAGGGGACAAAGGGATTTAAAGTTTAATTCTGTCTGTGTCTATTTTGCCTCTCTTTTATTATCCAGATGTCTTGTTCTTTCTCTCTTGGTTGCTCTGGCTTTTCCTCTTTCATGCATCGGAAGTCTCTCTCTTTAATTAAACATTAAAGCATACACACACACACACACACACACACACACACACACACACACTCCTCCATCCTCCCCTGTTCCCCTTTGTGTGTGCTAAGTTGCTTCAGTAGTGAATTCTTTATGACCCTATGGACTGATCCTATGGACTGTAGGTATGGATTGTACCAGGCTCCTCTGTCCATGGGATTCTCCAGACAAGAATATTGGAGTGGGTTGCCATGCCCTCCTCCAGGGGATCTACCTGACCCAGAAATCGAACTCTAGTCTCTTCTATCTCCTGCATTGGCAGGTGGGTTCTTTACCACTAGCACCACCTGGAAAGCCCAAACATATTTTAGCAGCATACAAAATACCTAAAATTCAATGTAACTGCAGGCTCAGTAAAGCACAATCCAGATTTCTATTACAAAAACAAAATAACCAGAGTTACAGAAAACCATCTCCCCACCCTAAATCAGGGTTTTCTCTTGAACCCTGGAGGTAACACTTGTGATCACTTCCCTATTGTATATCCTTAGTAACAGACATAACTAATCATCATTCTTTCTTTACAGTGCACACATACATACACGTACCCTACGAAAAACAATACAATTTAAGGGGAGAAGCCATGAGAAAGAAAATTCAAATTCAGATAAAGAGCAACCATCACCCAGAATGTCAGGCAGTTTCAGTATCTATCACCATGTTCTGTTTTCCTACACAGCAAACATTCTGGAAGAGCTATCCACGTCTCCTGTCTCCCCTTCTCCATCTACTCCTTCCTCTATTACGTTTTCCTCGATCATCTCCCAAAACCTCCTTTGTCAAAGTTGCCAGTGAGATCACTGACCTTGTAAACACAGCCAGGGAGCCAGGGAGCCAGGGAGCCAGGGAGCATGTGCCTTTGGCACAGTGGACCACTGTCTCTTCCTCCTTTACTCTGTGACCACTCTTATCGTCTTTTCTGCTCACTCCACAGACACGCCTCCTGTTATGGACCTTTTCCATAAAGCTGCCTCCTCCGATGGATGGACCTTCTCTTCCTTACCTTCCCTTTTTTCCCCCTTTCCTTTCCTTTTGGTCTTTCATTCTTCTGCTGCTCCTTTCTTTGATACCTGTTCTTGGCACTCATGGGAAGGACTGGAGTGCCAAGTCCTGATGGCTGGAGTCATCTCTTTATCCCCAGAATAAAGTTAGAATTCTCTGGGCTCCTTCCTCCTCCATCTACCCCCTCTTTAGAGGATCTCATTCATTCCATAGCTTTTAAAATGTGTCTGTTGATGATTCCCAAATTCATAGATCTGTCTTCAAATCTTCAGTCTCATATGTACAACTGCCTCCTTGTTAGCTGTATTTCATAGCTCTTTCAAAGATACCACAACCGAAAAGTTGCTCCTGACTCTCTCAGATCCTCATCCACTGATCCCCACTCCAACCAAACCCTCCCACTCACTGTTCTCTATTTGAGTAAATGGTACCAACAGAAACTTGGGAATCATTCTTGATCGTGTCCTTACCCCTACATGTGCGCATGCACACACACAGACACAGAATAATGTCAAGCCATCAGCATATCTTGAAAGTTTCTCCTTCAAAATACAGCTCACCACACTTTCCCTCCACTGTCACCAACTTGTACCTGTCACCATCCCCTCTTACCTGGACTATGACCTATTAAAATAACTTGAAAACTAATCTCTCTACTTTCCCTCCTGCTCTCTCTCTTTATCCAATCCCCAGAAAAGACCAGAAAGTTCTTTTTAAAATGCAAGCTATGCCTATGTCCCACTTAAAGCCTCTGAATAATTTCCTCTCCTCTATGAAATAAAAATGCAAATTATCACCTGGGCTTCACGGCCTACGTGATCTGGACTCTGTCTGACCCTCCAGGGGCATCTAAAGCCATACTCTCTCCCCTTCACCATCACTCGTTCACACCATCCCCCTGACAATTCCTCGAAAAGTCTAACCTCTTTCACTCAGAGCCTTTGTACCTCCTGCGGCCCCAGGGGCCTCTACCCCGTGCCCTTCCCTGGGCCTTCCTATGTCTGGTCCTTTTCTCTCTAAGATCCTAGTTTAGGAGGAGTCAGCTTTTTAGAAAGGCTGTCTAAATTAGGCCCCAACCCCCACCACTCTTGATCAAGCACCTTACTTCTGCAGCACTTATTACTGCACGGATCATGATGTTGTGATACTCAGTCCATAAGAAGGGCCCCCAGTGAGTCCCAGCTCCTGCTATTCACATGCGTTTGTAGTTCTTCCCACACGAGACCAAGGTTGAGGTGCATACCTGTAGAATATCAGAGTGATGATATATCAGTGCTGAGACTAATTATAAAAAGCACTGTAGCTCCCATCTTATTCTCTTTTGCTCTTCCTCCCTTCTTAGATAACTCTCTCTGGAGGGAACCAGGTGTCACACTGTGAGCAGTTCTGTGGAGGATTCCACGTGCTGAGTTTCAAAGCCTGTGGCCAACCGCCACACAAGTGAGCTTGGAAGTTGACTCTCGGGCCAGTCAAGCCTTGTGATGATGGTCACAGAGCTGATAGCTTGACTTCAACTTCATGCAAAACTCTGAGCTAGTTCAGTTCAGTTCAGTCACTCAGTCATGTCCAACTCTTTGCGACTCCATGGACTGCAGCACACCAGGCTTCCCTGTCCATCACCAACTCCCAGAGCTTGCTCAAACTCATGTCCATTGAGTCGGTGATGCCATCCAAACATCCTCTGTCGTCCCCTTCTCCTCCCACCTTCAATCTTTCCCAGCATCAGGGTCTTTTCAAATGAGTCAGTTCTTTGTATCAGATGGCCAAAGTATTGGAGTTTCAGCTTCAGCATCAATCCTCCCAATGAATATTCAAGGCTGATTTCCTTTAGGATTGACTGGTTGGATCTCCTTGCTGTCCAAGGGACTCTTGAGAGTCTTCTCCAACACCACAGTTCAAAAGCATCAATTCTTTGGTGCTCAGCTTTCTTTATACTCCAACTCTCACATCTATACATGATGACTGGAAAAACCATAGCTTTGACTAGATGGACTTTTGTTGGCAAAGTAATGTCTCTCCTTTTTAATATGTTATCTAGGTTGGCCTTTTCTTCCAAGGAACAAGTGTCTTTTAATTTCATGGCTGCAATCACCATCTGCAGTGATTTTGGGGCCCAAGAAAATAAAATCTGCCACTGTTTCCATTGTTTCCCCATCTATTTGCCATGAAGTGATGGGACCAGATGCCATGATCTTAGTTTTCTGAATGTTGAGTTTTAAGCCAACTTTTTCACTCTCCTCTTCCACTTTCATCAAGACACTTTTTAGTTCTTCTTCACTTTCTGCCATAAGGGCGGTGTCATCTCCATGTCTGAGGTTATCGATATTTCTCCCAGCAATCTTGATTCCAGCTTGTGCTTCATCCAGCCCAGCATTTCTCATGATGCACTCTGCAATAAGTTAAATAAGCAAGGTGACAATATACAGCCTTGATGTACTCCTTTCCTGATTTGGAACCACTCTGTTGTTCCATGTCCAGTTCTAACTGTTGCTTCTTGACCTGCATACAGATTTCTCAGGAGGCAGGTCAGGTGGCCTGGTATTCCCATCGCTTCAAGAATTTTCCACAGTTTGTTGTGATCCACACAGTTTTGGCGTAGTCAATAAAGCAGGAATAGATGTTTTTCTGGAACTCTCTTGCTATTTCGACAAGCCAATGGATGTTGGCAATTTGATCTCTGGTTCCTCTGCCTTTTCTAAATCCAACTTGAACATCTGAAAGTTCACAGTTCACATACTGTTGAAGCCTGGCTTGGAGAATTTTGAGCATCACTTTGCTAGTGTGTGAGATGAGTGCAGTTGTGCTGTAGTTTGAACATTCTTTTGGCATTGCCTTTCTTTGGGATTAGAATCCAAACTGACATTTTCCAGTCCTGTGGCCACTGCTTAGTTTTCCAAATTTGCTGGCATATTGAGTACAGCCCTTTCACAGCATCATCTTTTAGGATTTGAAATAGCTCAACTGGGATTCCATCACCTCTACTAGCTTTGTTCGTAGTGATGCTTCCTAAGGCCCACTTGACTTCACATTCCAGGATGCCTGCTCTAGGTGAGTGATCATAGCATCGTGATATATATATATATATATATATATATCACTACCAATTCATTATCTGTCTTCCCCACTGGAAAGTCTAACATTCACTCATTGTTATATCACTGCCTAAAAATTTTGCCCTGCACACAAGCAGTCCTTCAGCAGGTTTCTGTTATGATTCTTACCATCAATAAAACATTAGTTTATCATTGAATAGTTTTAAAATACCTGTATTTTCTCAGTTATTTCTGTGATTAACAATAAACTAGGTATTCTTTCCATTTCACGATGAAAAGTCTGAGGCTCCAAGACTTCAGACGGTTTGTTCGCAGTCACACCGCCCACTGCATTACAGAGTTGGTGCTCCAACCTGGGCTCCTGTCTCCAAGCCTGGTGTTCTTTCCCCTACACACACTGACCTCTCATCTGTCACCCCTGGAGGATGAGCTCTGTCATTCTGACGTTCACCTTTCTGCCCAAGGCACCCAGCATGTTGTCCTCCTGAGACAGCTACCTCTCACTCATCCAACCTGTGGCTTGACTCATCCAACCTACTTGACCCAGTTATCAACACTGCAGAAAAATGCCTAAAGTAGGAGCACGGAATTGTTCATCCCTCTCTGAAAGGGTAAGGAAAATGTATTACATGGCTTTCCTTTCAAAACCTTCCAAAACTATAAAAAGAAGTGAAAACATGCTTTAAAAGTCCCCAGGACTCAATTTTAAGTATATTACTAAGTTTCAGACTCCCTGAGGACTTCTAAAAATGGATATTTTCATCAATTCTTTCATAGATATTATTTGAAATACAGCAAGTTTTGAGTATCTGCAGTGATTTACCACTAGAGAGATTACTTAAAAGTCCTCCTCTCTCCTGCCCAAGTTAATCCCAGTTTGGTACAAGAAGAGTTTGCGTTTGGCCAAACCCAACACTAAGTGATCCAGAAAAGGATTCACTACTAAATCAGAAGACTTTTTCTTTGTTCCATTCTTCAGTCAAATACAACCTTATGTCAAGAGATGAAAAAGATTTCAAATGCATATATTAAAATAATTTGTATTAAAATTTATTTTTATTTAAAATGTTTTGGTATTACATTTTCCTGATAATTCCCATTATTATTTCTCATGCACTTATAAGAAAAACTTGGTCTTGATATAGAATTATTTTAATCCAATTAGAATCCCAGATTTGCTTCAAAAACATTCTTGAATATGTGGCCCCCAATTTATCATGTGTAAAATGAGGATAATAAAATTCCTACCTTATTGTTATTGTGAGAATTTAAGTGGTTAATACCTTATTGTTATTGTGAGAATTTAAGTGGTTAATACTTGACACACAGTAATTGCTATATTGTGGTTGCTGTTCTGTCGCCAAGTCCTGTCGACCCCATGGACTGTAGCACGCCAGGCCTCCTTGTCCCTTACCATATCCCAGAGTTTTCCCAAGTGCACGTCCATTGAATCAGTGATACCATCCACCTATCTCATCCTCTGTCACCCTCTTCTCCTTCTGCCTTCCATCTTTCCCACCATCAGTCTTTTCCAGTGAGTCAGCTCTTCACATCAGGTGACCAAAATACTGGAGCTTCAGTTTCAGTCCTTCCAGTGAATATTCAGCATTGATTTCTAGTTGGAGTCTCAAGAGTCATCTCCAACACCACTGTTTGAGAGCATCAGTTCTTTGGCAGTCAGCCTTCTTTATGGTCCAACTCTCACATCCATAGGTGACTACCAGAAAAACCATAGCTTTGACTATTTGGACCTTTGTTGGCAAAGTGATGTCTTTGCTTTTTAATACACTGTCTAGATTTGCTGTATAAGTGAAAGCAATTAATGTTGCTATTGTTATTATTAATGTTTTTGCTTCCCTATAATAGTATATATATATATATATATCTGAAAATTTTTAAATTTATTTTCTGCATGTAACACCCACTCAGGACATATAAATATATACTCCATACAAATGTTTTCTTCTTTAAGGCTCTTTAAAGCAAATCATTTTTATATCCTCAATCATTCATACCCTAAAGAAAAACGTTATTGCAGAGGGATCTTGGAGAGAGTCTGATATACTGTTGCTGGTTACACAGTGCCTTCCTGTGTCATTTTGATCAAGTGATGGCTCTAATTCTCTGCTGCTGAAAATTTCATGATCCCTAACAGTATCTCATGATCCATAACAGAAGGAGAAGTTGATAGTGATTACAGGACTGAGAGTTATCAAATGACTTAGATATTTGAGAGATGCTGGGTATAAGACTTAGTATCATTCCTCTTCTGTGCCCTGAAGGGTAAGAAGGGGTAAGAGAGATAAGCATTCTTTGGCCAGACTCTCCAATCAGGGTCAGCTTCCTTGAGTCACTTCCAAGATAAAATCTACATTGCCTTATCTCACACACCTTGAGATAAGAGGGAATATTTAGAACAGCAGGCATTTTGGAGTTAATTCCAGGATATATTCATTTATATGATAGATTTTTTCCTCATCACCAGAAATTGTCTCTCCTTGATTTCCATTTGGGAAAATTATACTTTCAGTCATTCCAGATAAACAGGTAGATAGATGTTAATGTGCTAAGTCACTTCAGTCGTGTCTGACTCTTTGCAACCCCACGGACTGTAGCCTACCAGGCTCCTCTGTCCATGGGATTCTCCAGGCAAGAATACTGGAGTGGGTTGCCATGCCCTCCTCCAAGGGGTCTTTCTGGCGCAGGGATCAAGCCCACATCCCCTGCAGCTCTTGCATCGAAGGCAGATTCTTTACCGCTGAGCCACGGGGAAGCCCAGTTAGGTAGATAGACAGATAGAATCTCATTAATGATATATAATAAATTCATTTTCACTATTAATAGAAATCAAACAATTTGCCCAATAAAAGAAAATTTTCTGAGAAGTTTTGTATACATTTATGGACATATGATGTGAAGTCTATGTACCTCCTACAAAAATGACTTTACATAAACCATAATGAAGACAGTTCAAAAAGGGAAGCAAAAGACTCTTTTTAGTATCTTAGCAGAGCAGCATTCTACTCCAAATAGTCTAACTCCAGAGGCTGGATTTTTTAACTCTGTTATATCGTGTGCCTTTCTGGTAGACGCCAATTCTACTCTCTTTGACGATGACAGAATTCTCTAGTTCCAGCACCAGTCTCTTTCTTGAGTCCCAGGTCCATATTCCTAACTGCCTACAAGGCATTTGTACTTGCCCACAAAGCATTTGTACCTGACAGAAAACCTCAAAAAATGTAACTACTCTTCAATCATTCTTGCCTCAATGTTTCCATAACCCTTTGGATAGACTTCCATTATGGTCCTTATCAGACTACGTTTTAAAGATCTACCTATGTTTCAGTCTCATTGTCTAGAACACGAGTTCCCAGAATTCAGAGGCCTTTTAATAAATCTCTATGTTCTTAGTTTTAGCACATGACAAATATTTGATAAATGTGTATTGAACACAGATCTGACTGAATATTGACGTTTATGCCTCAGATTAATAGGAACAGAGTATTACCAAGCAGACAGGAGGGAAATGCTTGGTGAATGGATGGGGGCAGGGAGGAGAATAAATAGGTACAAAGAGTCAGGGTATAAAGCAGTCATCAATATAGGTGTCTAACCTACCTTTGCTGCTAAGTCGCTTCAGTTGTGTCCAACTCTGTGTGACCCCATAGACGGCAGCCCACCAGGCTCCCCCGTCCCTGGGATTCTCCAGGCAAGAACACTGGAGTGGGTTGCCATTGCCTTCTCCAGTGCATGAAAGTGAAAAGTGAAAGTGAAGTTGCTCAGTTGTGTCCAACTCTTTGGGACCCCATGGACTGCAGCCTACCAGGCTCCTCTGTCCATGGGATTTTCCAGGCAAGAGTAGTGGAGTGGGGTGCCATTGCCTTCTTTACCACATACCTAATACCTGGAGTTGAAACCACATGAAGCTCCAAACTGTCATCACTGCCTTTGTCACTTTTATGTCAAATCTCTTGGCAATGGGTTTTGTCAGAGTGTGGGAGAATTTCATGTTCAAAGCCTCAGAGAAACCTGATACTTCTTCCTTTACAATGGGTCAAATGTCAAGCAGTGAACATAAAGTGGTTGATCTGTAAAAACTGCATCAAGATATTTTGGCCTCTTGGAGTCTCACTCAAGTCAAAAATGTCCTAGCATGTTAAGATAACCAAAGATGTCATCTCCAAAAGCTATAAAAGTTGACTCTCACACAAGTCCAAGATGTTTCTACAGAACGGCCTGGGGAAAGAGTTTCACCCTGTCCTTTGTTGAACAAAGTGCTGTTCTAATGTAACAAAATCTCCAATATTTAGAAGGGCATGTAGGTTCAGAAACATAAGATTGCAAAAGATGCTATAAATAGGGTGACCACGTAATTTATTTTCCAAATGAGACACTTTTGAAATGGAACACAAAAATGACATGAGACAAGAGTGTAAACAGGGACTGTCCCACGCACACCCAGCCTTGAGGTTATCCACGCTGGGGAGAAAGGCTCGAGGGACTAAGAGTATGTCCACAACTCTGTCCTCATGCAGTCCCATGTTGATGAGTAAATGTAGATCTAAACTGGACCTTACTAACTCTGAGTTTATGCTAAATATA
This sequence comes from Cervus canadensis, assembly GCF_019320065.1. NCBI lineage: Eukaryota > Metazoa > Chordata > Mammalia > Artiodactyla > Cervidae > Cervus > Cervus canadensis. The sequence goes on along the minus strand of NC_057397.1, from coordinate 64,582,074 downwards.
GAAACTTTGGTTGATTTTCATATCTAATTTTATTCCTTTATCAACCAACAGTTTGGAATATTTGGGAACAGAGACACGATGAATTTTGACCATTCTATGCAAATCCTCTCTATCCAATTATTCATTCAGTCTTTCAGCAAGCTTTGGTTGAACACCAATTATAATTTGGGAACTAATAGGAGCTCTGGGGAGGGCAGTTACCAAAATGAATGAGACATGCCTCCCTTCAAAGAGTCTGTGTAACAATAGAGAGATACCTGAAACCAGGTAATTGTTAATGCAATATATTCAAATGCCAGAAGCACACATTTCCCAAGAGGGGATATATGGCTAGTTAAAATTCCTGAAGCTGCTGGCATCTCTCATTACACTATGGCATCTTATTTCATGTAAATTGTCATTCTCCCTTGCCTCACTTTTCTTACTGAGTTCTACTTGTATCTTAGTTCACAACATGTACTTAAGATTTATAAAATTACATGTATTTAAATATCTTCCAGAAGTCAAGTTGTTAACTAAAAAAGAACTGTCCTCTTTCTTCCCTTTCTTCTAGCTTTAAATTACATGGTTCTGTGATTCCCCTTTGCCTTTTCTTCCACATGAGTAAAGGTTTGCTTTGCAGGAGTACTTATTAGGAAAGTATGACCATTTCAACTAAATTGCAAAATACACCACACAGGTTTGAGTGGGAAGCCTGATGAATGAACAGTCTGAAATTCTCCTTCACTTTAGTACTGCTGAAATGCCTCAGCTTACAAGGCAACATTTTTATGAGCTTCTCTTCTTAAGAATTTCAAATTCTGTTCTGCAGACCAAATCAACTCCCTTCTGAGCATTGCATGTGCTTCTCTTTTCCCTAATGGTTTCAGAAGTAATTAACACCTCAGATTTTGTATTTGCCCAATCATCTAAGGATTGCAAGACAAATCACATACATTGGCTCGATTCCCTGGTTTCATTTCCTTTGGAATCAACAAAACTTTCCAAATGGGTATGTTTATTTGAGGAAGGTGAACAGTGAAATTAATGTATGCACTTGAATATCTGATGTCTTCTATTATTGCCCCCATTTTACAAATGGTAAAGCAAAATTTAGTCACCATCTGTGACATTGCTTATATGGCAGCCTCTTCTCTATTCTCCCGAGATCCAATCCCTTGCATCCCTCTCTCAAAACCCGAGCACCCATGGCTGGCTACTCACAGAGTCACAGAGCCTTACCTGACCCTTCTCCCTCACCATAACCAATGGGGCCAGAGGGAGCATCTACCCAAACTGAGTTAATGTCCAACCATCCACCTCACCAAAACAAACTGGTTTAGGGTAGGAATTCTTTGGAGTTCCCTGATAACTCAGATGGTAAAGACTCCACCTGCAATGCAGGGGACCCCAGTTCAATTCTTGGGTCAGGAAGATCCAATGGAGAAGAGATATGCTACCCACCACAGTATTCCTGGGCTTCCCTGGTAGCTCAGATGGTAAATAATCCTCCTACAATGCAGGAGACCTGGGTTTGATCCCTGGGTTGGGAAGATTCCCCTGGAAGAGGGCATGGCAACCCACTCCAGTATTCTTGCCTGGAGAATCCCCGGGGCAGAGGAGCCTGGCAGGCTGCAGTCCATGGGGTCACAGAGTCAGACACAACTGAGCAATAAGCACAGCACAGCACAGGCATTCTTTCGTATTATTTGAAAACTGCTGAGAGAGAGAGTCATTCCTCTCTCACAAAGAGATAAAAATGTGTAAAATTTATCTATATAGTCAGTGCACTTGAGGGTTTCATGTTCTGAATTATCAATCTTATTTTTTACATTCAAACTCTCTACTTTTTTCACAGATTATTGTTATTATTTTAACTTGAATTTTCTGAATATTAATAAGGTTGAGTTTCATTTCCTATGTTTGTTGGCCATTTGATTTTCTATGAATGCCTTGCTCATATCCCTTGTGCATTTTTATACTGGGATGTTGGTCTTACTGAATTTTTAAGCTCTTTAGAGTTTATGAATGTTCATTTTTATAAGCTTGATGTATTGTTTCTACAATTTAAAAATGGACTGTTATAGCTAGTATCTAGCTGTATATTTTTAAATTAACTAAACAAGGAGACCATTAGACTGAGGTAGCTCTAACATCATGCTGCTGCTAAGTCACTTCAGTCGCGTCTGACTCTGTGCGACCCCATAGAGGGCAGCCCACCAGGCTCCCCCGTCCCTGGGATTCTCCAGGCAAGAACACTGGAGAGGGTTACTATTTCCTTCTCCAATGCATGAAAGTGAAAAGTGAAAGTGAAGTCGCTCAGTTGTGTCCCGACTCTTAGCGACCCCCTGGACGGCAGCCCACCAGGCTCCTCTGTCCATGGGATTTTCCAGGCAAGAGTACTGGAGTGGGGTGCCATCGCCTTCTCCTCTAACATCATAGTGACCTATATAAGCAAACCAAAGGCCAAGCCTCAAGGTTATGAAATCAGAACACTAAAGCCAACCAATCACAAACAGCCAACTATTAATAGGTTTTAAGCTACAGCCAATCAATAATTACTTTGCTTCTACCATTTCTCTGTAGAAGTCTCTCCCCAGTTACTATTGGCGGAGTATCGCTATCCGCTTCCAGTTTGGCACTGCCTGATTGGAATCCATTTTTGCTGAGGTAAATTCTTACAATGTTTAATATGCTTCTATTTTACTTTTAATGTCCACATTTTCCATGGTGGCTCAGACAGTAAAGAATCTGCCTGCAATGAGGGAGACCTGGGTTCGATCCCTCTGTTGGGAAGATCCCCTAGAGAAGGGAGTAGCTACCCACTCCAGTATTCTTGCCTGGAGAAGTCCTGGATAGAGGAGCCTGGAGGGCTACAATCTACAGAATCAAAAAGAGTTGGACATGACTGAGTGACTAACAGCAATATCATTTAGAAGAGACATACTTATAGCAAGTAATAGGGAAAGGCTAAAGCACAAAGATGGAAATGTAAACCAAGAAAGTGCTGACAGTAACAAAGGAAGTTTGACAAAATTCATTCAAAATAAAATTCAAAACAAAAAACAGACAACAAATTTATTTGACTTTTAATAAAAGTAACAATCCACAAAGAAAATGTAAAGATCAAGAACAGTGCATCTTTATCATGTTAATGGCCAACCAATTAGCAGCATGGTTTTGAAATATAGAGAATAGAAATTGTGGGAAATGTAAATCATCACATTCGTGTAAGGAGATCTCAAAACATTTGGCTCTGAAATCAACAAAGTATTAAGAGGTTCTGAGTAACTAGCTACTATCATGCAGGTTTTAAGGGATAACCATAAAACACAATTTTGTGTACAACAAAGGAAGAAAATGTATATTCTCAAATATCCATGATACATCTCTTTTTTAAAATGTATCATCAAGCCATTAATGTATCATCAAGGCTAAACCTCATTTTACAAATAAGAAAATTTGGGAGGAGGGACCTGATTCTGAGGATCTTAAAATAGAAGTTGCTCATTGCAACAAAAAGACAAATGAAATAATGTCTGAGCGTGTCAACTGTAAATTTTAACATACTCTTCTGAATAATTATTGAATAAAAATAAGTTAAAATGGAGACTACAGATTATTTAGTAATGTATGACAAAGAGAACAGTCTATCAATGCAGCTCAAGTGCTTTTTATACACTTATACATGCTTATTAAAAATTAAAACCTAAGTGTTCAACACTATAGTATAGACAAATTAAGGTAGAAAAAATTTAACAAAAAGAAAAAAGTAATAAGTAAAACCAAAGCTTCCTTTAAAAGGCCATTTTTGTAGGCAAAGAATAGAAAAGACTCAAGTACAGAAAACAACAAAATTCTGTAAAGCGGTTATCCTTCAATTAAAATATAAATAAATTTTTAAAAAGTAAGATCTTTAAAAAAAGAAAAAACCCAAATAAACATCATTAGAAATAAAAAGCCAGCCATTATACAAACATAAATTTTCAAATCCAAATTAACTGAAAGATTTTATCAAAACAAAATTTAGTTCTATCACAATTAAATTGAGTTAGACAATTTGAATAACTTGATCTCCATAGATGGAAAGTTGCGTCAACAGACTCTAAACTTCATCCTAAGCCCAGGTGGTATTTAAACACAAATTTTACAAAACATGTAATGAAAGCACTGTAAAGACTGTAATATATATGGTTACAGGACCAGAAAAAAGATAGAAAACACTCTCCAGCTCATTGGATACAAGTATAATCCTGACAGAAAAACTGAACAATTATAAAACTATACAAAAAACTACGAACTACTCTCCCTTAAGAACAAAAAAATAAACATTTTAAATGAAATAGTATCAACTCAAAATCAGCAACATATTAAAAAATACTATTTATCAAGACCAGTGAGAGCTTATTACAGGAATACAAACATGACTACTATTAATTTAAATATGAATTAATATGAATAGATTAACACAGAGTAGAAGGACATGCACTCGTCTCCTCCTGCACAGAGTAGAGGACGTGTGCTCATCTCCTCCTGTGAGAGCACCAAAATCTCAACTAGCTGTTGAACAACCATTGACAGGAGACACTGAAGCCCACCAAAAAAAGATACCCCACACCCAAAGACAAAGAAGAAACCCTATACCTGCTGAGTGGGTGACCCACAATCTGGAGAACAATAATACCAAAGAAGTTCTCCCACTGTTGTGAAAGTGCTAAGCCTCATGTCAGGCTTTCCAGCTTTGAGCTCCAGCAAAGGAACCAGGAGTCCCCATGGAATCTGACCTTGAAGGTCAGTGGGATTTGATTACAGAACTTCCACAGGACTGGGGGAAACAAAGACTCTGCTCTTGGAGGGCACAAGCAAAATCTTGTTCATGCCAAGACCCAGAGGGAAAGAGCAGTGACCCCACGGGAGACTGAACCAGACCTACCTGCTGGTGTTGGAGGGTCTCCTGTGGAGGCGTGGGCTGGCAGTAGCTCACCATGGGGATAGGGTTCTGGCAGCAGCAGCCCTGGAAAGGGCCCCTTGGCTGTAAGTCCTCTTAGGGGTCGCCATTAACCCTGGAAGACTCCAGGGCTGGGTCACCTCGTGCCAAACAACTAACAGGGAGGGAACACAACCCCGAGTGGGTAATTGGATAAAGTTTTACTGAGCACAGCCCTGCCCACCAGAGCAAGATCCAGTTTTTCCCACCACCATTCCCACCCATCAGAAACCTTATATAAGTCTCTTAGCCTCATCCATCAGAGGGCAGACAGAAGAAGCAAGAAGAACCACAGTCTGGCAGTGGCTAGAACAAAAACTACCTCCCAGAGAGTTAACCAGGATGAAAAAGCAGAGGGTTTTGTCCCAGATGAAGGGACAAGATAAAACCCCAGAAAAACAACCAAGTGAAGTAGAGATAGGCAACCTTCCAGAAAAAGAATTCAGAGTAATAATAGTGAAGATGATCCAGGATCTTGGATAAAGAATAGAAGCAAAGATTGGGAAGATGCAAGAAATGTTTACCTAAGATTTAGAAGAACTGAGTCCATGGGGTCACAAAACGTCAGACACAACTACACTGGCACATGATCATAGAAGAATTAAAGAACAAACAGAGATGAACAATAACTTTAGAAGGAATCAACAGCAGAATAACTGATGCAAAACAGATAAGTGACCTGGAGGACAGGATGGTGGAAGTCAGTGCCATAGAACAGAACACAGAAAAAAGAATTTTTAAAAATGAAGACAGCCTAAGAGACCTCCAGGACAACATTGTCGCTGTCGTTGTTCATTCACTAAGTCGTGTTGGACTCTTGGCAACCCCATGGACCACAGCACACCAGGCTCCTCTGTCCATGGAGTTCTCCAGGCAAGAATTCCAAAGTGGGTTGCCATTTCCTTCTCCAGAGACGATATTAAGCACACCAATATTCATATTATAGGGACCCCAGAAGAAGAAGAGAGAGAAAGGATCCAAGAAAATATTTGAAGAAATGTTAATAGATTAAGAAGAAAAAAATCATATGCATTGAACATTTACTATGTGCCAAACACGACAATGAGGATATGGCAATGAACAAAACAGAATAAAGACTTCCCTTCATGGATCTTACATTCTACTGGGAGAAGATAGACAACAAACAGATAAAACATAGAGTATGTAAGATGGTAATGTAAGAGAAATGGAAAAGTAGGATGGGGAAGAATAGGGTGTTGTGAATGTTTAACTAGGTAGTCAGAGAAAGGTTTATTGAAAAGCTGATATTTAAGCAAAAACCGAAAAGAGATGAGGGATCAAGGAAGAGGAGAGACTATGAGTCAGAGACAGAAAGGAAGGCTGATCATTCAGGGCCATGAAGGACACTGAGGATTTGGGAGTTTGTTCTGAGGGATTTGAGCAGAGCCATGACTTGAGTTATAAATTTGGGGAAGTTTTCTGGGTGTTGTGTTAAAACAGGGGCAGAAGGAAGGCAAACAGAGGCTAATGCAATAATCCTGGCAAGAGATAGCGATGGTTCAAATCAACATGTAAGTGGTAGAAGTGATGGAGGTAGGAAATAATTTGGCATATACTTTGAAGATAGAGCAGGCAGGAGTTTTCATGGATTGAGTGTAAAATCTGAGAGGTAGACAAGAGACAAGAATGATGCCCAATGGGACTTCCTTGGTGGTCCAGTAGTTAGACGACTCCATGGTTCCAATGCATGGGGCACAAGTTCCATACCTGGTGGAATGGAACTAAAATCCCACATGCCATGCCATGGTCCCCTGCCCAAAAAATGAACATTAAGCGGAACACACATGTTCATTGCAGCACTGTTTACAATAGCTAGGACACGAAAGCAACATAGATGTCCATGAACAGATGAATAGATAAAGAAGCTGTGGTTCTATATATATTTGTATATATATATATTTGCTGTATATATATATTTATATATATAAATTGTTGTATATATATTATATATATATTTATATATTGTTGCATATAGATATTTCAATGAAATATATTCATTGAAATATATATTTCATATATATACAATGAAATATTACTCAGCCATCAAAAGGAATGCATTTGAGTCAGTGCTAATGAGGTAGATGAACCTAGAGCCTACTATGCAGAATGAAGTAAGTCAAAAAAGAAGAGCAAATATCATATATTCATGCATATATATGGAATCTAGAAAGATGGTATTGACGAACCTATTTGCAAGGCAGCAGATATGGAGAACAGTCTTACAGACACGAGTGAGGGGGAGGAAGGAAAAGGTGGGACAAAAGGAGAAGGGGCATGGAAACATATACACCGCCATGCGTAAAACAGATAGGCAGTAGGAATTTGCTGGAAGACTCAGGGAACACAAACCAGGGCTCTGTAACAACCTAGAGGGCTGGGCAGGGGTGGGAGGTGGGAGGCAGGCTCACGAGGGAGGGGACATATGTATACCTATGGCTAATTCATGTTGAGGCATAGCAGAAACCAACACAATATTGTAAAGCAATTTTCCTTCAATTGAAAATAAATAATTTTCTTAAAAATTAAAAAGAATAATTTCCAAAGACCTTTAGACAGAAAAATTAGAAATTTCAGATGTCATTTACTGAGATGGGGAAGACTGGAAGACGAGCGTGTTGAGGAAAAGTGGAATCAGCAAACTACACATAATCATTCAACATTTAAAGCAGCTCCAAAAATAAAGATAAGAAAAATAATACTTCCCATTGAGATTACTCAAATTGTTCTCAATCTCCTAGCCAAATGAATTAGATAAATATATATATAGAGAGAAAGGGCTTCCCTGGTGGCTCAGTGGTAAAGAATCTGCCTGCCAATGCAGGAGACATGGGTTCAATCCCTGGATCAGGAAGATCCCCTGGAAAAGGGAATGACAACCCACTCTAGTATTCTTGCCTGGGAAATCGCATGGACAGAGGAGCCTAGAGGACTACAGTCCATGGGATCACAAAAGTCATACACGACATAGCAACTAAAACAACAACAATACAGAGAAAAGGAGCATACATTTTGATAATGAAGAGATCTCTTTCACATTATTTGAAGATTTTATGATTGATTACCTGGAAAATCAAAGGTAATAAAGACAAAAACTAAGGACTCCAGTAAGATAGAGACATACAGGATTAAGATGCAAAAATCAATAGCTTTCTTATACTCCAAGATTTAATTGAAAGAAGGAGACAATTTGCAATGACAACAAAAACAACAAAATATCTACAGATAATCTAGTGAAAAATAAAACATGGAATTAAAATATACACTAAAAATATAAAAGAATAGCTGGGGGAAAGCTTAATATCCAACCCAGGGATCGAACCCAGGTCTCCTGCATTGCAGACAGATGCTTTACCGTCTGAGCCACTAGGGAAGCCCTAATATTATTAATATGTTAATCATATTCCAATTAGATCTATTAATATAAACTCATTGAAATTCCCATCACAATCCTAAGAGAATATTTTTTTGAAACTTGGCAAGCCAATTCTAAACTTCACCTGGAAAAGAAAAAATTCAAGTGATGCCAATAACTTTAAAAAAAAAGAAAAGAAAAATGAGGATGTTCCATGAAGGCCTAATGGTTAAGATTCCTGGCTTTTACTGCCATGGCTTGGTTCAATCCCTGATCAGGGAAGTGAGATCCCTTAAGCCTTGCAATGCAGCCAAAAAAGGAAAAAAAGAAAGAAGGGAAGAAAGAAAAATCATGAAGGAACTGCCTTACCAGCTGGATGAAGAGTACTTTAAAACATGATATATTGGCTCAAGGAAGGACAAACGTATCAGTGAAACAAAGTGCAGAAACAGATCTGTATATATATGAGGATTTGATGCATGATATAAGTGATTTTTCAAATTAATGGGTAAAAATAACAATGATTCAATAAATAGCATTAGAATAATTGAATATTCATATAGGAAAAACTGTCTACTCCACAGTGCATATGAAAACAAATTTCAGATAAATATTTGTGTTGTTCAATGTGTACCCACCTATTTAACTTTTGTTTAATTAAAATTAAAATTTCAGTTCTTCAGTCCCCCTAACATTTCCGGTGTTCAGTAGTCACTTGGTGCTAGTACCACCCTATAGTTCTATCACTGCAGAAGCCTCTATTGGCACTGAAATATTTCAAATATTATATAATTGTTACAAAAATAGAGAAAAATGTCTTTATTATCTTGAGGTGAAGCATATTTTTCTAAAATACAAACCCCAGACATCGTAAGAAGGAAGACTGCCACTTTCAAAAAATAAAATGGCAGCTTTATTTCTGTTTCAAGAAAGACACCATAAAATTAAAGGACAAATAATGAATAGAATGAAAATATTTGCAATATATGAAGGGAAAAGGATAAACTGCTTTTAAAAAAAAATGAGAAAAGGACCAACAATCAAATAGAGGATTAAGTAAAGGATATGAATATTTAATGTTCAGGAAAAAATTAAGAAATGAAAAGATGTTCTACAACTTTACTAGTTAAAAGAAAAATACAAATAAGACATCAATGAAACAGAAAATTTTCTCATTGGACAAGCCCCTCTTATAGTGTCAACAGCAAATTAAAGTATCTGAGAAGTACTGTGTTGTATAAACTAACTTCAATTTGTTTAACACAATGTGTCACAAATTTGTTTATCAAGTTCTCCCCCAACATAACTGCTTTAGCTATAGCATTAAAAAAAAAAAAAAAAAATGACCAAGCAGAGGTTGGTCTATTCTAAAAGCGGTTCTATTTTAATGAAATAGGATTCTTTCTATGTAAGTGATAGTATCGATCCCAGTGTGCTTATAAATGATTGAGGCTCTTAAATGGGTTAAAGAAAATACTTTCTCTAAAGAGTACACTGTTGGTGGAAATGTAAATTGGCACAGCCACTACGGAGAACAGTATGGAGGTTCCTCAAAAAACTGAAAATAGAGTTGCCGATGTGATCCAGCAATCCCACTCCTGGACATGTGTCCTGAGGAAACTATAATCTGAAAAGATACAGGCACTCCTGCGTTCACACAGCACTACTCACAGTAGCCAACACATGGGAAAAATCTAAATGTCCACCCACAGATGAATGGATCAAGAAGGTGCAGTGCATATTTACAAAAGCAAACAAAAATGTCATTTGCAGCTACATGGATGGTCCTAGAGATTATCATACTAGGGAAGGAAGTCAAAAAGAGTAAGACAAATACCATATGATATCACATATATGAAACCAAAATATGACACAAATAAACTTATCTATGAAACAGAAATAGAAACTTGTGGTTTGAGGGTGGGGGATGGATGGATTGAAAGTTGGGGGTTAGCCAATGCAAACTATGATATATAGAATGGATAACAATAAGGTGTTACTGTATAGTACAGGGAACTATATTCAATATCCTGTAATAAACCATAATGGAAAAGAATGTGAAAAAGAATATATAAAAACTATATATGTGTGTGTATTTGAATCACTTTGCTATACACCAGAAACTAACACAACATTGTAAATCAAATCAACTATATTTCAATTAAAAAAATACTCTAATATTTTTACTGTAATTATTTAGTATTTTCACAGATAATACAGAGATAATTCTTAACTGTTTACTAAATTGTAAATTCAGACAGTGTGATTTAAATTTAAAGCTATCTCTCCTTAAAAAAAAAAAAAAGCTGTGGTTAGCTTCCTTTATTTGGTCTCAAATGGGAAGCAGGATTTTATTCTCCATATATCAAGAAGGCAAATGAAAATTTTGGCAGGAACAGGTGGGAGGATGCCACAGAGACTTGTAATTTGAAAGCCTCAATGAAATTGTTTTTATATCTTTGGGAATATGCCTTCGCCTCTACCTGAGAATCACAAGTTAAAACAATGTACTTTGGGCCAAGACAAATTTTTAGCTTCTAATTTCTATTAATTTTGCAAAGAAGTTTCTCATCAGTGTATTTGTCCAATCTATTTTTCTTACATAGCATTCTGACATTTTACTCCAAAATAGTAAAAAGAAATCTTACCTGAACTTTAGCCTATTTGCAAAAAAAGTTTTACCCATCTTATTTTTATCTATCAAAACTACTTTCCAGAATATTTTTTTAAGTTTCTATTGAAACATTTTCCAAATGCCATCTTTGTAAATAAATTACAAAAGTGGATAGTTTGAACGCCCTCTGCCTTTCTGTAGGATTAAGAATGCCTTAGTAACTTGAATTGCAAAACAGTTTAAGGACATGTGTCTTCAGTAGAATAGAAACATATTATTTATTTATCAATTGCCTTGTTGTAGAAGGAGTATGTTAAAACTATAATTACTTAATCATTTTTTATATAACTGGATATGTTAATGAATGGAAAATTCAAGATGATTATTTTTATTATTCCCTGCCCTTAGAATCCTATTCACTAATCTTTTAAAAAATGGTTACTTCATGTACTAGAGATCACTGAAATATACACCTTAAAATGGTGGATTTTATGTGAATTTCATCTCAATCTCAAAAAAAACTGATTACTTCATTATCAGTCAGATCTTTTAAAATTAGCTTAAGATGCTAAAACAAATCATCCTCCCTAATAACTGGTTTTTAAACAACAAACGATTCCTTTGAAGTTCCAAGCTCCATCACAGAAGTCCTCCTCACTGTAGTTCTGTAAATTACAGGCTATTTATTTTGTATTGAACTCTTCCCAAAAATGCCGTATTTTTGGATGCACAGTACTGTAAAACAAGCATTCTTAACTGCCGATGGTAAAGCCACTGTCCTAATCTGCCATTCCATTTAAGATCTGATAATAATGGTTACTTTACCTCAAGAGAAATCCTACAGGCAAACATGTCATGAGTGGCCCAGTTTGACTGAGAACAGATCCAAGCCACTGGTCATAAAGGGTAAACACTTAAGACATTTAACCCAGTCCAACAGTACTAAATGGAAGGAGATGGTCATCTGGATTATGAATCACCTAATTGACATGTCAGAAAATAAGCATTTTATTGACAGAAGGTGATTGTAGGGGAGAGTCATTTTTCATGTCAATAGCCAGATACCTTCCTTCTCTCTCTTTGTATTTGTACTTGGGGGGTGGGGGCAGTGAGTGGAGGAGGGTGGTGAGAAAAGACGTAATCCTCCTCTACAATGTACAGTTTAGCAGCACTTGAAATGTAATAGTTTATTTCTTGCTTTGGCTTTTGTTTCAACAGCTCTTCATAAATCTGTAATTGTTTACGGTTTCTAAACAAATCTCAGTTTTTTACAAGAGACTTTTAACTTTCTCTGTAACTCTTATCAGTAAAGAAGTAATTTAAGAAGAAACATTGATATTACTCCCTTGTCCACCGCTTTCTCAGTTGGACATGTTTCACTGGTTGGTTAGTACGACAACGGCATTGTAAAAAATGCACACCCTACACACACCTCTGGCTTCCCAGGTGGCGCTAGTGGTAAAGAACCTGCCTGCCAACGCAGGAGACGTAAGAGACTCAACGCCTGGGCCAGGAAGACCCCCTGAAGAAAGGCATGGCAACCCACTCCAGTAGTCTTGCCTGGAGAATCCATCCCATGGACAGAGGAGTCTGGCGAGCTACCGTCCATAGGGTCACACAGAGGTGGACAAGTATCTGAGCACGCACGCACACCCCACCACACACGCACACCCCACCACACACACACATGCACACCCCCCCCAAACACATACATTTGTTTACAACCTGTAAGATTCTTGAGGTTAGGAGCCTGTAAACCCATGTTTACATTTTCTCCTAATCCTACTCTACCCCTTGTCGACTTAAAAAAAGCACAACATGAGTGTTGCAAGTTAAGTTTTATTGGGGCAAAATGAGGACTGCAGCCTGGGAGACAGCCCCTCAGACAGATCTGAGAAACTGCTCCAAAGAGGTGGGGAGGAAGGTCAGTGTATATCATCTGACTTTGGTGAAGGGGGAATTCATGCAATCAAGCACGTATTTTTCCAGAAAGTGTCTGCTAATATGGTGAAGCTTTCTGCTAGTCAAGAGGAACAGTCCTCACCATGAAGGATTTTAGTGCTTTTCCTAGATATGAGAAAATAGAAGAATCGGCCTCATAAAATTGTCACCTGAAAATATCTAACTATCTATAGAGAGCCTTATTTCTGCTTTCCATCCTGAACTCCTTTTAGGAGGATTGATGGTCAGCAGCTGCAGCAACCCTTGATTTAATCCTTGTAGAGGTGGATGGCAAGTGCCAATTTGTAGTTTGATACCCATTTGTGTTTATGCGTAGTAGCTATCCAATAAATATTTGTTGGTTTTAATTTGTCAATTAAAAATTGGCTAGCTTGATTTTAATTTGTTGATATATTAATTCTAGAAAATGTTACCAGGCACCCTCATGACAGGATTAATAAAATGAATGAAAGACAGTATTAGTTGCTCAGTCAGGTCTCACTCTTTGTGGCCCCAAGGAATTCTCCGAGCAGGAATACCGGAGTAGGTTGCCATTCCCTTCTCCAGGAAATCTTCCCAACCCAGGGGCTGAACCTGGGTCTCCTGCATTGCAGGCAGATTCTTTACCATCTGAGCCACCAGGGAAGCCCTAATAAAATGAACAGTTATTTTTAAATTGAGCCAAACCATTGCACTGATTTCTTGGTTAAAAAAACATATTTTATTTTAATTCTAGTATATGTATTAGGCATTCAATAAATATTTAAGGATGTCAAGCTAACTGAATTCTCTTATGTGATCAGGTTTTCAAACTAACTCCTTCATCTCCAAAAAGATGTTTCACTCCATACTGCATATTGATATATTTTCTATCTTCTAAAATCCTTTTCTAAGAGGAGTAGAGCTTTAGCCTGATTTACTTCTTTATTAAATCTTGGCTGAATAAGATCTTTAATATACTCCATCTGATCTTGTAGAAATTATCATTCTCATCTTATGAGTAAATTAGTCACACTCAAAACTTAAACTTCAGACTTTACACATGGCTGATAGCACAAAGGGGAGACGCCCACAGTATAAACTTCAATTAAGTAAACAATAAACTAAGTAACATATATGTAGAAATCAGAAGTGTGAGAATTATATTTGTAAGAACACTACTACAGTTTTGAAACACTAAGATGTCATTTAGTATTATATTAATTTTTATGCCAAGTTCCATTTTTCTTCTTATTTACCTTATAATTTATACAAATTGTTGGATTTGGGATTTGTCTTTCCCCTTCTTCCCCACCCACCCCAAGGTGAGAACGCCTAGCAGTTTCTGTTCTTTTTCTACATGTATGGGGAGGGGAGGTGTATAATATCAATAAATGCTGAAAACTCTAGATCTGTTCACAATTGACAAACAATGGTCCCCAGGAATGTTTGGCCACTTCCAAGTATGCTTTTCTCCTTTAAAGAAAAGAAGATTCAAGAACAACGCTCTTAAAGCAGGTGGTCTTTACAAGTCGATCTTCAGCCTCTCAAGGGAGAATACAATGAGCAAAATGTAGTTGAGAGATAAAAGTGAACCTACTAAGAAATCAAAACAGAGCACAGTCTGAGAATCAGGCACAATTAATACCAAGCAATTTCTAGATCCCATGATTGGTTAGATTAAGAGAATTAAAAAAATGTCTTAATGCCACAGGTGTTTATTATAAACCTCAAGAATGACTTCCTGAGTCTGGGAAGAACCAGAAGAGGCTGGAATCTACCTGATCTCTGTGGGAGGTAGGGCTCGTTTTCCCAAATCATCAAGTTCCCTCATAAAAGAACTTTTGTGAAGACAGTGACAGCTCAGAGATCCCAACTGAGGCTTTAACCATTTCTGAGAAGCGAGGGCATCTCAAATTTCTTTGTCGCCTCAGTGCACAATTTAGTTGATAGGACTAGTATAAGCTCAATAAATATTTGGTATTAATGATTTGGAGAATTGTGGGGGGGAGGGGGAGCAGCTGCCATGTAGTCCAGGAAACAGGCTTCTCTGATTTGGGACTAAGGATGCCTGTTACCTAAGACTGGAGCAAGGAAATGTTTCCTGTGTCAATGGCAGTAAAAACCCATAACCTCCAAAGGTAACATTGAAAGAAAACTCTGGAAACTGGGAAGAGCTGCAACACATGTGGCTTATCTGTTCTACTGAGATTCATCTTTAATTTGGGGCAGAGTTGCTCAGTCTTAACACTATGCCCATTTTTAACTATATAATTAATTCTTCGTAGTAGGGATTGTTCGGTGCTTTGCAAGATGTTTTAGCAGGATCCTTCGTCTAACCATTAAATGCCTATAGCATCACCCTCCTCCCAACCACCACCAGTGTGACAATCAAAAAGTCTCCAGACACTGCCAAATGTCACCTGGGAGCCAAAATTGCCTCCAGATAGAAACTCTCTTTGATTATCTCTGGCCTCAGGAGAAAACTGTTCACTCCTTTAAAACTGCCCAAGGGTGCCCCAATTACCTTGCTTCTGGGGTATAACAAAGAGAAAAAGTTCAGAGAGGAGCCAGCAACTAAAGAAGCTGGTCTACAGATCGCAGCTGACCAGACTGGAGGGAAGCCCAATTTCCAAGATTTCTTCCTACCTCCTGCTGTTTCCTCTTGATGCAACGTCAAGGTGGTTTCAACCTTCATCAAAGGAAAATCTTCCCAGACATATGGAATGCTAGAAGGCTAGACCAAACATTCTTGCTCCAGCCTGCATTCCTGGGGTCTTCCGTCTCAATTCCCGTGACTTGTCTGAGGATTTTCTTCTTCCTCCAGGTACGGGACACAGGAATGAGCTCCTCGAGATAAACATATCTGAAAAGAATAAAATAACCATGGTATTCATTCAATAAGAGAAACACCACGTCCTTTCAAGAGAGTTGCTTCCTCATGCAGGTTTATACATCACATCCTAATCTAATTATTAAAGTCACACATGCGTTTACATTCTTTTTCTAAGCTTATCCACTGCTTTCTGTGATCTCTGCAAACCACTGTGGAGGACATGGTGAAGAAGGGAATGGGGGTATTTGTTTTCTGGATGCCCAATTGGCTGTTGCCTACACAACACATCTGCATTGGCATGTGGTGATGGATGTGTTAGATGATTGGAGACCGACATTTCTGCGTAAAGGCTTTCATTTGTTTTCCATCAGAGTGACACACAATTTCCTACATTCTCTGCCCCTGGGGTGTTTTCTACAAAGAGAAAACATTACTTTGGACTTTTAGCGTATCTGCCCTAAATTAGCCTCATAAGTTCTCTGTGTTCTCCAAGACCAAGGGAGAAAGAGTAACAGAACATAACTTAAAATTAAGGAGAACTAACCAACGAATGCTGTGTTTCCCAGAGAAAGTTTCTGTAGAAGAGTGGGCTGGGAGCAATCCTCTAAGCAGAAGCCTATGAGTAAGACCCATTCGAACAGGTGTTTGAGAATGAATTCGTGGGGAAGTGAGGAACCATGCTTAAATCTCACCAAAATATGGTGAGCTCAAAGAGGCACATATGTATTCAAAACAAAGAAAAACAGAACAAGAAGAGTGGTTGCTCCTGAAGGGCTTGAGGCAGCATTAGCGTGAACATTCCACAGCAATGGATCTTCACACAGCCACTCACTTGCTCTTTACCGTTGAATATGACACTTATCATAGCATCACCTACTCAGTGGCCATGAATTTGAGCAAACTCCAGGAGATAGAGGAGGACAGAAGAGTCAGACATGCCTTAGCAACTGAACAACAACAAAAAGCCACTTGATTTTTCAGATCTCAATTCCCTCATCTGTTACATAAGATCTAGATATTTTTGTTGTTCTTGTTCTAGGATCTTATATGCATATTTCAGATTGGAAGTTCTCATAAGTAATTTTGGTTTTTTGTTTTTATCATTTAGAAGGACTTTATTTACTATCATCAAAAACTGAGCGCAACCAAGGTTTCCTTCAATTGGTAGCAGGATAAACAAACCTGGCACATCATTAAATGGAGTATTAGCCAACTCTCATAAGTGTTTTTGAATAAGAATGTGTGGAATGAGGATCTTGTCATGCAAATCCTTTCCCACAGTATTCCCTGATTTTAATTCTCTTACTTTCCATCAGAGGTGGTATTCATCCACTTGACACTGTCTACTCTGCCTAAATTCTTTCTGGACAATTATTTTCCATTTCCCCAGTGCCTGCCCCCACCATCTTTGCCTGGTCAACACGCACTCACTTGGTAAGTCCTGCCTCAAACATTACCTCCTTCAGGCACCTATTCCATTCATCTAAGCCAATTAAGGTTTCTTTTCTCTGCATGTATCTATCATGACAACTAGCACAATACATTAAAAGGAACTGTTTAAGTATAGGAACCTTATCATTTTCATCTTTGTTTCCACACTGCCTAGCCTATATATTCGGTTAACGCATTAGTGAATATGGTACCTAGCCTTGCAGGAACAAGAACTCTAACCAATGTGTTTCTATAGAAACAGGTGATCCTACCTATTTTATATTGTATCCTAAACTAGGAAAGAGGGACTAGGGAAAATTTAGTGAGTGACTGTTCAACTTTTAGAAGGGGACTTTAAATAAACATAAATTACATGGTACAAGTAAAAGATAAAATCTTTACAAAGGTCTGCAAGGCCTGCATGGTCTGGCCGGACCACCCTTCCCCCCATGACCTCATCTCCTGTTGCTCTTTCCTCCAGCCTTGCTCCAGTCTAGCCGGAGGCGCAGTCACACTCCTGTCTCAAGGTATTCATATTCGGTGCTCCCTTGGCCTGAGTCTCCACTGGCCAGTTAACCCCATGCCTTTGTCTTCATTTCCTTTTAGGTCTTTGCTCATAAGTCGCCTCCTTAGTGAGGTCTTCCCTGAGCAACCTGTTTACAAGAGCATTGACCTCTCCCCAACTCTAATCCCTAGTCCCCTTCTCCATCTTATCTTCTCTAGACCTTATCACCATGCAACATACCATGTATTTTACTTATCTATCTTGCTGAGTGTTTATCTGTCTCTAGTGGAGCATAAGCTCTAAACATATTATGCTCTTTGTCCCATATAGTGCTATTTGCCCCATGCCTAGACCATACCTGGAATGTAGTAGGTGTTCAGCAAACATTTATTCAATAATAAATAAGTAGGCGATCAAAGTCTTCCCACGTAGCTCAGTGGTAAAGCAGGTTCTATCCCTGGGTCGGGAACATCCCCCAGAAGAGGAAACGGCAGCCCACTCCAGGATTCTTGCCTGAAAAATCCTATGGACCGGGGAACCTGGCAGGCTACAGTTCATGGGGTTGTAAACAGTCAGACCCAACTTGCTGACAGCAGGCAGACAAAGACATAAGCGATGCACCTGGCCTTGCCCAAATCATCTAGATATTTCCTAGGAGCTTACATGTCTGACCAGAAACTGAACTCAGCCCGTGAGTATCACACTAACATCTCTACCTGGAAGGCAATTAGGCATTTCAAACTGAGTAAGTCTAAAACCACTCAGTTGATCTCCCCCTCCCACAGACTTGTTCCCCTAGAGTCTTCCCCAGCTCAGTGTACAGACAGACAGTCCTGGTGGCACCCAGCCACTTACTTAAGCTAAAACCAGGTGGTCATTTGGGGCAGAGATAACGCTATGTGCTCACAAACTGCTTTCATTTGCTTCCTGACCAGGCAGCCAGAGTGCATCACCCAGCACTCCCAAGGGCCACAGCGAAACACGGTTATGTTATTGAGCTCTGGCCAACCAGCACGTGGACAGAGATGATGCCTCCATTCCCAGCAGGGCCTTAAATGTTCCACGTGGTCCTCCATGCTTTCTCTTTCTGCTCCCAGTAATCTGCAAGGCCACCTTTGAAAATGGAGGCTCTACAAGGTGTAAGAACATGAATGAGGGGAGCAGACACCCCCTCACTCTGCTGCTGATCCATACTGGATGGTGATGTGAACAAGAAAATAGATGCTGTGGGTTAAGTCCCTGAGACGTGGAAGGAGCTGTTTGTTATGGCAGTTATCATCCTAATACATAATTTTGTTAATATCCTTTCCTTCCCATAGCCAATCTCTTATCCAAATCCTGAGTTCTTTCATTATAATCTATCTTCAGTTCTTCCTCTTCTCCCCATCTCCATTACCAATACCCTAATCCAGAGGTCTACCACTCCTTGCTTGGACATCCACTGTAGCCCCCTTATTTTCATTCTTGTCCCTCCCAAGTTTATTCTCCAAACAAGGATCTTCTGTAGTGTCCACTGCACTTATAATAATTAAGCCCACTCCTTTCTTATGACCTCACCCCTCACCTACATCATCCCCGTCTTCAATTACTACACTCCCGCCTCTTTCACCTTTTCTTTACCATCTCAGGGTCCCTACAGCCTCTGCTGTTCCCTCCACCTGAAGTGTGTGTGCAATGACTTCTAGTTCATCTGGTCCTTCCTCAGGCTTCAGGTCTCATGTTAAACCTCACATTTTCAGTAAGACTATCTTCTGATGCTAAATCTAAAGTAGGTCCCCAGATTATTCTGTCATGACACTCTGCTCTTTCCTTCACAGCACTCAATAGTTAGTGATTACACACTTAGCTACTTTGACTAAAACTTGTTTCCACTACTAATTACATGGGAAAGTCTTCACGTGTTGGAACCTCGTCCATTGTGATCACCATTGAATACCCAGCACTTATCACAGCTCCTGGCATATGACCTGTGCTCACCGAATACTCGTTAAAAAGATGAATGGATTGATATCGAATGACCACTGATTCTGCCTGGAATTCAACGTTTTCTTTTCTACCCAATACAATGTTTCCTGCCAACACCATTCCATTTATAACGGTGAATTTTTTTTTAACTGCCAGGATTGGATCCAATTTTACCTTACTTATGCTTACAGGTATTAATAAAATATGACACACTTATTTTTAAAAAATTAATCTATATATCACAATCATTCTTACAACAGAATTCAAGACATTCTTTTTGAAAAAGTTTTAGGACTTTTTTGCTTATTTCTCATAAGAGAAGAATGATCAACATAATTTCACTACCATACTTCAATAACTATTCCCATTATGTTGTTTGTGGCATGAGTAGGGCTACACAGGCAGAAGACTGGGCAACACATGGTGAATACCAGCCATGAGAGAATGAATTATTCTGTGACCTGAGCACCACAGTGTTAGGTAATGTGCACCAGTAAGACAGTTCCCTAAAAATCTTTCTCCAGAAGTTTCCAAAAAGTCAAAATTCAGGGACAAACCTGAGTTTGAGAAGTGGAATTGAATCAGTGACAGAGTTCTTAGCAACAATGCACAAATTCTATTAAGGGCCTCTCTCATCATATTTTAGTTTTGTGATTGTTTTTTCTTTTGACCCCCCTGAGGTCCTTGGGGGGACCTCAGACAATTTTTTCCTGTTCCCTTTAGGTCTTTACTTTCACTGTATATATTTTATACAGTTTAAAACACAGGATCATGGAATTTATATTCCATTTTTATGTCACTGTACTTGCTTTATAAGAATTTTAAAGGCTACATAATAATTCACTAAGTTGATATACTATTCTTTTATATGCAAGGAAGCATAGCATAGAGGTTAAATACCTGTACTTTGTAACCATAGTGCCTGGGTTCAAACACCAGTTCCCCTACTTATTAGGACCTTGAAAAATTATTCATCTCTATATCATCCATCTATAAATTGACACTAGTAATAAAACCTGTTTCATAAGGTCACAAAGAAGATTAAATGATATTTAAATCAGTACTATACAAATGTTGCTACTTTTATTGCTGGATATTTATGCTCCTGATTTTTTTTAAGACTTACACTTGAAACTACAATAAATATCTTAATGCATAGAGTTCTTTTATTAATTGTTAACCATTCCCCTATAAGGTCTCTTCCATGTTTGAGATGGAAGATTAAACCATACACTCCCTTATTAACTGCATTTCCTTTAAACAACTGACAACTGGAAAACAGACTATGTACAACCTGCCACTGGGCCAGTGTTAAGTAGCCAAAAAACACCCCTTTATGCTGGGGCTTGGATTCTGATGTTGGACTCAAAGTAAACAGGCAGGTGAAGAGGTTGGGATGATGAAAGACAATAGACCATTACCCAAGACTAATGGTGTTGTAAAGGAGATAAATGTCTTTGAAGTAGCACCCTTAAAACTTGTGACCTTTAGGTTGACCTTTCTTTTCAGATTATGGTATGCAGGTTGTTTCAGAGTCTGTGCAAAGTCAGCAATTAGAAAGATAGACCTTGAGAGAAACAGGTCTTTGAAGAAGGTGCCTGCCCAGTGGTGTGACTCCATTTCTGCTACCAAGTTCCCAATCACTTTCACAATGTGGAGCTCTATTGCTCATGCCCTCACTGGTGGACTTTCTCCTAGACAGAAAATGTGTTTGGTCCTGCCCATCATGCAGTCCAAACTGTAAGCACAGGAAAAACCAACAGTGGAATTGGGACAAATTGCCCCTTTCTTGTGAGGAGTAAGGTAAATAGGACCAACAGTTAATAACATTAAATGCTAGTCATCTGCAAAGCAAATGATATCCATAAGAATTATTCATATTGCTAAGAACATTGTAGAAAACAGGACTGTTGACTTTTATAGAAGGTTGTTATTGTTCAGCCACTAAGTCGTGTCTGACTCTTTGCAAACCCATGAACTACAGCATGCCAGGCTTCCCAGAGTTTGCTCAAACTCATGTCTGTTAAGTCAGTGGTGTCATCCAACCATCCCATCCTCTGTTGCCCACTTCTCCTCTTGCCCTCAATATTTCCCAGCATCAGGGTCTTTTCCAATGAGTCAGCTATTTGCATCAGGTGGCCAAAGTGTTACAGAAGGTACTGGAAACAAATAGAATCAGAATTAATGATTTAACAGGTCATAAAGTACTATGGATATTATTTGAAGCAATTTACCTTTATATAATATGTTAAAGTTTTCCAAAAGCTTTCCCTTGGGACTAAGGTTAATCTTCACACAGAATCAGGAAAGTAGACATGGTTACTTTTCTCCCAGTACCTAAGACATTTATTATTTGTTAAACAGTGCCAAGACAAGCAATATTGGAGCCTGACACAAAAGAAAAACTATGTAATACAGTCCTATTTTTTATTAAAATTTCTTATGTTTTGCTCATTATAGGTTTTTATATTAACTTTGATTGCTTAAGTAGTGCATTACCAAGGCTTTCTGGTATACCCCCCTCGTCAATTAATTGTCTGTCACAATGCCATTGCTCTTTTAAAAGTTATTTTAAAAGTCATCATCCTTACAAACCAACATTACTACTTATTCAGCTCAGTTAAACACTCAACTAGAAGTGTATCTAAATTTTATACATAGGGCACACTCTATTTTATCTTCTACAACTCAGATGCCAGTGAACAACTTTAAGAAATTTTCCTCTCATTCTGCCCTCAGTAGAAACAGAGCTCGATAGGAGACAAGGCTGTTTCCAATTTAGTTAATTTCTCATTTTAAAAATACCTCTATTTCTGTTTTGTAAATAAGTTCATTATTTACAAAACAGAGAGAGAGTCACAGATGCAGAAAACAAACATGCTCACCAGGAGGAAAGAGAGGGGAAGGATAAATTGGGAGATTGGGACTGACACATATGAATTGCTATATATAAAATGATAACTAATAAGGACCTGCTGGGCAGCACAGGGAACTCGACACTCTGTAATGACCTATGTAGGAAAAGAATCTTAAAGAAGAGTGGATATACATCAATATACCTGATTCATTGTGCTGCACAGTGGAAGCGAACACGTTATAAATCAACTCTACTCCAATAGGAGCTTCCTTGGAGGCTCAGATGGTAAAGAGTCCGCCTGCAATGCAGTAGATTCAATCCCTGGGTTGGGAAGATCCCCTGGAGAAGGGCATGGCAGCCCACTTCAGTATTCTTGCCTGGAGAATCC
Organism: Cervus canadensis; assembly: GCF_019320065.1. Lineage (NCBI taxonomy): Eukaryota > Metazoa > Chordata > Mammalia > Artiodactyla > Cervidae > Cervus > Cervus canadensis. The sequence continues at coordinate 64,559,219 of NC_057397.1, read as the reverse complement.
CCATGGACAGAGGAGCCTGGTGGGCTACAGTACATGGGGTTGCAAAGAGTCGGCCACGCTAAGCAATTCAGCACATACTCCAAAAAACTTTGTTTTAAATTCCTCTATAGAATTAGACTAAGGAGACCTTATACTGGAAGACAACAGTCCTCTGATCCACTCTTTCCTGTTCCGCTTTCCTAGTGTAACTTTCAACAGCAACACTTTAAACTTTTGAAAACGGGGTTTCTCCTGATATTTACCTCCATTGTTTTAAATAAAGCAAAGTGGGGGCTTCCCTGGTGGTCCAGTGGTTAAGAATTTACTTTGCAATACAAAGGATGCAGATTCAGTGGGGGACTAAGATCCCACAGGCCCAGGAGCAACTAAGCCTGTGGGACAGAACTACTGAGCCTGGGGTTTCTATAGTCCACGTGCCACAACTAGAGAGTCTGTGCACCTCAGCAGAAAGAAAAAAAAAAGACAGAGTGACCCTACCTCTTTTTCTTTCTTCTTTTTTTCAGATGCTTTTGGTCCCAAAACAGAGATTCAGAGACCATGAGATGAGGTGGCTGCATGCCTCAGTGAAACACTAGCTCATGTTAAACTTCAGCAGTACCTCTAGCATCCCCCAGGGATTAGTCAGGGGCGGCCCTTCTCAGGACTATTGCTCTACCTCTTGATTTACGAAATGGATGCATTATTTACCGATGTTATGATAACTATTAAACTCTCTTATACAAACATACTTCTACCCTCCCAATACAGCTGTCACATATTTTTTAGTAAAATCAATAACTGTAGCTTCCATTACTATAAACCCTAAAATATTGTTCTCAGCACAGCCAACTAGTATAATGTAATTATGCTTCTTATACAACTTTTAATTTTTACTGTGTTACCTAATTACCTCTCTTTTATCTCATAATTATCTGTAAACATATCCTTAGATATTTCAAACCTCTCCATCCATCATGTGCCTATGTTTAAATACACCAAGCAATGAATCACTTTTATTTTGTTCTTGGGGGCCTCCGTCGTGAAGCTCCCCCACCTTTGCCCAATTCCAGTCTAGTTGCTCTGTTAGTCCACTAACAGCTGTCCTCTTGAACTTCCTTTTTGACAAGATCTTGTGTATCCTGAAGCTCAAGATTTTTCTCTTCTTTGTTTTATTCCTTAATTTTTCTGGAGTACATTTGTCTTCTTAGAAAAGATGAATGAAAAGTAAAATATTTAATGTGTTGTTTAATTCCCACTTAGTTGTGAGTTTCCCAGATTTCCAATTTAGTTCCATTGTGGTCAGAAAACATAGTTTGTTTGACTTGAAATTCTTTCAAATGTATTGAGGAATATTTTATGGTCTATGTGTCCTGTCTAGGTAGGCTGTGTGTTGACTTGTCTAGTGCATCCTTGGTACTTTGCAGACTTGTTTTCTGTATAATTGAAAAAAAGAAGTATTCTCTTGTTGTTGGGTGTTCCATAAATGTCAGTTAGGTCAAGCAGGTTGATTGTTCAAGGTGTCTTCATTCTTTCTGATTTTCTGACTCTTTGTTCCAGAAATTAAAAGAGGAATGGAGGAGGAAATGGCAACTCACTCCAGTATTCTTGCCAGGAAAATCCTGTGGACAGGGGAGACTGGTGAGCTATAGTCCATGGAGTCACAAAGAGTTGGACCTGACTGAAGTGACTGAGTTCACATGCACAATCAATGCAAAGACTTTAGAATACTTCTACTTCATTGATCTCCCTCTAATGTTACTATTTTGAATTTTAAATCTGTAATTTTAGGCATATAGTTTTATATATATTTATAAATTTTATGCCTAAAATATATATATAAAGAGTGGACTTCCCGGCAATCCATTGGTTAAGACTTCACCTTCCAATGCAAGGAGTGCAGATTCAATCCCTGGTCAGGGAGCCAAAATCCCACATGGCTCATTCAGGGCCAAAAAACTAAAAACATAAAATAAAAACAATATTGTAACAAATTCAAGAAAGACTTTAAAAATGGTCCACATTTAAAAAATCTTTTAAAAAAGAAAATATTGAAGTCTATAATTAAAATTATGAATCTGTCTATTTCTTGGGAGTTCTATGAGCTTTTGATTCATGTATTTTGAACCTGTATTATTAGGTAAAGAAATACTTAGGATTGCTATGATTCTTTGATTTATGGATTCCCTTATCATTAAGAAATGACCTTCTTTATCCTTGGACATAGTCTTTGCTGTGAAGTTTACTTTTCCTGATATTAAATGTAGTAAGAACAGATTTCTTGAATTAGTTTTAGGATAGTATATCTTCTTTCATCCTTTGACTTTTAACCCAGTTATGTCTTTAATCTAGTTTCTGGTGAACAACATATAACCGGGTGTCTTGCTTTTTTATTCAAGCTAATTATACTGGCCTTTTAATTAAGATGTTTAGCCATTCACATTTATATATTTTTTGATATGGCTGTTTAAACTTATCATCATGTGATTATTTTCTATTTGTACCAACCGTTCTTTGTTTACCTTTTCACTTTTTTACTGTATTTTCTTGAATTGAATATTTTTTATGATTCTATTTTATCTCTTGTTGACTAATCACTGTAACTGTTTTGTTATTTCAGTGGTTACTCTATGATTTACAGTATACATATTTACACTATAAATATGTATACCTTCTAGCAATATTTTACCTTCTAGCAATATTTGTCCCTTCATATATGGTTTAAGAATCTTATAGTATACTTATATTTCTCCCTTCCCACTCTTTATACTACTGTTATCATGCATTTTACTGCCTCATACCTTATAGACACCTCACAACATTGCTATCATTTTTAAGTAGCAAATTCTCTTCTGAAGAGATGTAAATAATTTTTAAGTCATTCAAGCAATTACCATTTGTGGTTATCATTTTTTAAATTTTTTTTAACTTTTATTTTATACTGGAGTACAATTGATGCTTTTGAACTGTGGTGTTGGAGAAGACTCTTGAGAGTCCCTTGGACTGCAAGGAGATCCAACCAGTCCATCCTAAAGGAGATCAGTCCTGAATATTCATTGGAAAGACTGATGCTGGAGCTGAAACTCCAATACGTTGGCCACCTGATGTGAAGAGCTGACTCATTTGAAAAGACCCTGATGCTGGAAAAGATTGAAGGCGGGAGGAGAAGGGGACAACAGGATGAGATGGTTGGATGGCATCACCGGCTCAATGGACATGAGTTTGAGTAAACTCCAGGAGTTGGTGATGGACAGGGAACCCTAGCTTGCTGCAGTCCATGGGGCTGCAAAGAGTCGGACACGACTGAGCAACTGAACTGAACTGAACAATTGATTAATAATATTGTGTTAGCTTCAGGTGTACGAAAAAGTGATTCAGTTTTACATATACATGTATCTATTCTTTTCCAAATTCTTTTCCCAGCTAAGTTGCTGTAGATTATTGAGCAGAGTTCCATGAGATATACAGTAGGTCCTTGTTGCTTATCCATTTTAAATACAGCAGGGTATATATTTCAAACTCCCTAACTATCTTTCCCACAAAAACTTTCATAATGTAGTTTTCTTTTTATTTAGGTCTGTATTTCCATCTGGCATTATTTTCCGTCTGCCTATAGGGCTTCTTTTAGTGTTTATTATAATGTGAGTCTGTGGGTGATTGTTTCTTTCAGCTTCTACATGTCTGGAAAGTTCTTTAATTCAACTTCAGTTTCCACTCAGGTAGTTTTTGGTACCTAATGTCTTGGGTATTTTTTGTGTCTTAGTCTGTTTGGGCTGGTATAACAGACTACAACAGACTGGATGGCTTATAAACAACAGAAACTTACTTCTCACAGCTCTGGAGGCTGGAAAGACATCAGCAGATTTGGTATCTGATGAGAATCCCCTTCCTTGCTCACAGCCAACAGTCTTTCTGGACAGTCTTCCTGCTGTGTCCTCACATGGCAGAAGGGACAAGGAAGCTCTCTGGGGTTTCTTTTTGTAAGGGCACTAATCCCTCCATGAAGGCTCAGCCCTCAAGACCTAATCATCTCCCCAAGGCCCCACATCACACTGTGTGTTAGGATTTCAGCATATGAATTTTGGGAGGACACACACATTCAATTCACAGCACTTTGGGTGTTGAAGTCTAGGTTGGAACTTCTTCCTTCAGTTCTTAAAAAATATTGCTCTTCTTCTTGCTGGGTACAAGATATTTTTGCATGCTTGTAAATATTATTGAGCTTTGTTATGCTGGTCGTAGTTGTGGCACATGGGATCTTCAGCCTTCGTTGTGGCATGCTGGATCTAATTCCCTGTCCAGGGATTGAACCCCCGCTCCCTGTATTATGAAGCACAGAGTCTAAGCCACTGGACTACCAGCAAAGTCCCATGTGGCTTCCTTTGTGGCTCAGATAGTAAAGAGCCTGCTTGCAACGTGGGAGACACAGGTTCGATCCCTGGGCCGGGAAGATCCCCTGGAGAAGGAAATGGCAACCCACTCCAGTACTCTTGCCTGGAAAACCCCATGGATGGGGGAGCCTGCCAGGCTATAGTCCATAGGGTCACAAAGAGTCGGACATGACTGAGAGACTTCACTTTCTTTCTTTCTAGAAGTTACTCAGAAACTTGGATCCCTTTGGGTGTTGCTTTTCATATTTGACAGGCAATACCAGAGCAGCATTTCATTTAGAACTAATTATTTTCCACTAATGAGGAGAGATCCTCCTGAATATTCTAACTAATGAGATTTTCCAGTCTGGATGGTGGAGTCAGGAACTATTCACAGACCTCTGTGAGCTCAAGGAGCTGTTCCCTCTGACTCTTTCCTGTGTGGTGGTCCCAGCCTCGGTGAGCACACTCATCACCCCTTTCCTGAATGTTTGGGAACTCCTCTGCAGGTCTCTGGGAGTTCTCATTCTGCAAAGCTCTGCTCTCTTTCCAGGACGCAGTCCTGTGAACTCCAGTTGTCTTAATCTCACCGCACTTTTAGCTTAATCTCCTTAACCCTTCACTTAATCTCCCTAAATTCCCTCCCATCACCTGGAAACTCTCTCAAGGTGGGAAGCTGAGGCAACCTCCTTTGCTTCCCATCACTCAGGACTCACTGTACTTTGTTGCCTGGTGTCTCACGTCTTGAAAACCTTGTTTTGTATATGGTACCTGACTTTTCAGTTGTTTGGGGCAAGAAGACAAATACAGCTCCTATCACACCTTTTTACCTGGGAGCAGAAGTCCCTCCATTGTATTTTAATGTTGAAAAGTCCAAAGCCTTCCTCATTTTTGTTTCTTTGTATGTAATTAAGTTTAAAGGGTCTTTCCCTTTGTTTATGTGCTGGAACTTCAGGAAATTTCATGATGTTGTGCTTTCATATGGGTCTAGGTTCGTTCACTCTACTTGGTTCCTAGTGGGTCCTCTCAGTCTTTAAGATTCATAGTTTTAATCTAGGGGAAAATTGTGAGGAGAGGGGAGGCGTTCTCTTAAAGTAATTTGCTTCCTTTTTTTTTTTTTTTTTCAATTCTTCTCTTCTGGTTCTACAGTTAGTTGAATGTTGGACCGATATGTGATCATTTTTTTTCATTTGTTTTACTTTGTATTCTTTTTACCCCAGGAAATTTCCTTTGCTTTATCTTCCATCCTAGCAATGTCACTAAGGTATTTTTGAAGGTTTCTATGACTTTCTGTATTATCTTTGTTTCCCTTGAGCTTCTCTTTTGACAGCTCACTTTTTCTTGTTAGACACTTTTCTCCAATGATTGTGATTTAAAGGAAAATGGGTCAAAGTGAGCCTGGATCATTCTATCACTTCATTCTATTGATAGCAAAGATGCTATTAATGATTACTAATGTTATGTCAGAAAGACTCAGTAGCCAAACTCATTGGCCAAAAAAATGGGACAATTTAAGCTTCAGTGGGATAAGATCAATAAACTGAAACACATTATATGTTTAAACCCATGGGTTCATACGAACATTGAAGGAAAACAAAGCCTAATTCATCATTTTTTACTATACATGCAAGTATCAAATGAGGGGGCTTCTCTTTATAAAAGCATTCCAGCTAATAAATGAAAAGCTGATATAATTATTTATGTTTCCAGAAGAGAAAGCATCCTGAAGGGTCCCACATTCATGATGGAGCTTTTTACTTAATCCATTATTTCAGTTCAACACCCTCCCTGCCCTTCGGTGTCTGGTATCCCTGAATGAGTCCAAAGAATAAGCTTTCAATATCATTCTTGGGGATAGACTCCTGATTAGCAACAGGGGCTCTTGGGTTCAGTTGCTCTCTTTAAAGAATTTCAGTGCAACAAGTCTTCTGGTTTTAGTTCCACATCTCATGCTCACCTTCAGGGTTTCCTGGCTCCTCTAAATTTTTTTCTAGTGTTTCAGGAGGAGGATTACAGGGAGAGATGATTTGCCTGCTGTTAATATCCTTCTTGGTCTCTTATCAGCCTCCCTCTTACCAGCTAATTTAGGTTGTAGCCTCCTCTATCCTACTGTGTCAGGTACTGTTCCTTGGTTGCTTTACAGGCTTCCCAGAGTTGGTTTAAATTTTTCATTTTTAATATTTTCTCCTTCCTTTTGGGGGTCTTAGGAGGGAAAGGAGGAAAGAACTTGAAGTCAATGCATCCATTTAACTAAAGACTAGTTAAGCTTCTGATTTAAAATAAAAGCATCTCATGGAAAAGACTCCATCTATTTATCTTGTTTACCATCACACCTAACACAGTGTGAAGTGCAGGAATAATTCTGAATCCTGTTTATACCATTCACATTTTCTTTAAGATTGTGATTTGTGGCAGGAGGTCAAAGGCACAAGAGTGGATGAAAATTCTTCTGTTCTACAAAGAAAACAGGAAAATGTCCAGAACTCAGTCACTGATCGGTAATGTATGTGCCATCATTCTTTTTCAAGCCACATTTGAAATATTTTTGGCTTTAACTTTCCTTGCCTTATACCAATCATCTTAGTTGTTAAGTTTGTTTAGAAAGTAATTTTTAAAAGATTACACTGATAACCCCAAGCGAGTTTGACGCAGGGTAAGTCTGCTTATGTGGAACTCTTAAAATGTCCATTAGTACACTGTTCTTGTCACTTATCACCCAGGGGGTCAAGCCTTTGGTATGAAAGTTGTTTATAAACTGGTAGCTTTATTTTTAAAACAGAAAGGGAGGACTGAGGTGGAGCTGGGCGGATCACACACTTGAGGGTTTAGAGATCCATGCACATTATGAACCAGCCCTGGGTCTGTGAGTTGTTTTTTTTTTAATAACTCAACCATTAACCACTAGTTTTCTGTTGGAATTTGATGCAAAAGGTTTCCGTCTCTAAAACCATGAGGTGTTGTTGAAAGCCAGTTTCTTTCTATACAGTCAATAAAAGGAGATAATAATAACTTATTTAGGTGACATAATTTCATGAAGCTTATAATTATGTTTCACAATTATTTTGGAATTTTTGAAACTTTCTGTGACATTTTCCAGTTTTTGAGATATGATTGAAGATACTGAATTGATTTAATTCAACTAGCCTTCAAAAAGCACACCTTCTAAAAAATAAAGTGTACACCTTCTTTCACATAATGACATCTCTCAGGGCCATAGTGGATATTAGTTATTTGTGGACCCTACATCCATTCGCCCCTAAGATTTTCATTTGTGTCATCTCTTCTCTCCTACCCAGGTATCCACCCTAGAAGCTGACCTTCTCTCCCCAGCCCCCACCAACTCAGCTTTGATTGGCTTAGCAATCTGTATATTCCATTCCCCTGGCCATTATTATTGGTCCAAGGGTGGGCTTGTGGCATTAAGAGATATTGGCTGAACCAATCGAGTGAAAATCGAAGTATGGAAGTGCTACAATCATTTGTGCCACCATGAGGTATGTTGGTGGAGAACTATGCTGATAAATGATAAAGCAGAAACAGAAAAATCATGGATTTTTTCATACGAAAATCATATATGAAAATCATAGATTATTCATCCAATTTTGACACCTGACCTATTCTGAACATTTTCTGAGATAAGAGTTCCCCTTTGTTGCTTAAGCCAGTTTGGGTTAGGTTTTCTGTCACATACAACAACAAAAAAAAGTGTCTAGATGTATGCAACAGTCCCCTTGGAGCTACTCTCTAATTAAACTTAAGTTATTTTGTTTGTGGGGCAAAAGTGCAGAAAGGTACATTGAAGTTCAGAGAAAGACATGGAGAGGTTGAAAAATTACTCAAGATTGTAGAGTGAGTCAGGAAAATAGACTTCATTTCTAGATGACTTGCTATATGCGTGCTCGCTTCCATTCATAGTGGCAGGGTTCTTGTGTGCAGTAATGTATACCTTTTACTCTTTCAACACGCCCCTCTACTTCATGAATGTTCTTAAAAAAAAAAAAAAACTCGTGTTAAATATTTAAATGCTTTTCCCATACCAACCACGAGTCTCAAGGGAAGGCAGGAAATAACAACTTCATTAGATGCCAACTTTGCTAGCCCCTATGCAACAAAACTTCTGGGACCATGAAGTCGGCAGAATAATGCCCCTCCATGGCCCCATGATGCTCACATTCTAACCCCCAGAACCTGTGAATAACATTGTAAAGGAGAATTAAGGCTGTGGGTGGAATTAAGCTGCCTAACTAACTGAGCCTAGTATGTGAAGATGACCCTGGATTATCCAGGTAGGTCCAGTTAATCAAAAGAGTCTTCAAAAGTGGAAGAAAGAGGCAGAAGAGAGAGAAATAGAGAAAGGACATCAGGATTAAAATTCAACCCAAGGTTGCTGGCTCTGCAGATGGGAGAAAATGTTAGTCTTTCGGTCATTATGACTCTTTGTAACCCCATGGAAGCCCTCCAGGCTCCTCTGTCCATGGAATTCTCCAGGCAAGAATACTGGAGTGGGTAGCCGTTCCCTTCTCCGGGGGCTCTTCCTGATCCAGGGGTCAAACCCAGGCCTCCTGCATTACAGGCAGATTCTTTACCACTGAGCCACCAGAGATAGTACCTCAAACCAAGGACTATGGGCAGCCTCTAGAAGCTGCAAAAGCCAGGGAACCAGATTCTCTCCTAGAGTTTCCAGAAGAAACCCAGCTGATAACTGGAGTTACCCAATGAGACCCATTTCAGATTTCTGACCCCCAGAACTGTAAGATCATAAATTTTTGTTGTTTTAAGCCACTAAACTTTGGTAATTTGTTGCAGCAGACTAATGCAGACCACTACCGTGCTTTTGCTAAAACTGAACTTTCTATTTACTAACATGAAAGCGCATATTTGTCGGTAGGATGATTTCAGGGAAGGTTAACAAGACATCCAAGGTGGTTTGAACTCTAGGCAAGTTTAGATACATCCTCTACATATCTTCTGAACATGGATCAACAACAAAAACGGAAAGGTTGTTCCCTTTTTAGTAATCAGAGAGACAACTTGTGTAAAATTTTCTGAATGTTCTACCTAGCTTAGGCATAATACAAAATGTCTGATGATCCTGGGTTATTTCTATAGAAATCTGCTACCACTACATTATTTTTCTTTGAGTCCTCTGGTTCTACTACATAATCCAACCTGAAATATTTTAGTCAATTTTTGTATGAAACATTATTATTGATAGTCTTTCCAAAATATCCATTTGGAATGGATGCTGGACATAATTTAGCTTTTGATACTTAGACCTAATGGTCTGAGATATTTCTTTTCACAGTCAAGAGACTTTTTATAACAAAGTTAATGCAGAATTTACCATGGGCTGGACACTATGTTAACCCTTCCATGTGTTATCTCAGTTCTCAAAATAAGTAGTTATCATTGCTACCTCCAGTTCACAGCTGAGAACATCAAGGCTTAAACAGGCAAAATAATTTGTCCAATATCTCAAAAATAATCAATGGAAGCTGCTGTTGCTGCTGCTGCTAAGTCGCTTCAGTCGTGTCCGACTCTGTGCGACCCCATAGATGGAAGCCCACCAGGCTCCGCCGTCCCTGGGATTCTCCAGGCAAGAACACTGGAATGGGTTGCCATTTCCTTCTCCAATGTATGAAAGTGAAAAGTGAAAGTGAAGTCGCTCAGTTGTGTCTGACTCTTAGCGACCCCATGGACTGCAGCCCACTAGGCTCCTCCATCCATGGGATTTTCCAGGCAAGAGTACTGGAGTGGGGTGCCATTGCCTTCTCCAAATAAATGGAAGCACCGACACATAAACCCAAGTCTCCTTAACTCCAAACCCCAAGTTTCTCAGCCTCTACATATGAGAGGTGGAGAGGTGTGAGCGGAACTCTGGGCTACATCTAACCTAGTTCGGCAAGTCATTTCTGAGTGGTACCCTTAGAGTTTTGTTTGTTTCCTCATTGTGGTTTTATTGTTCAGTTTGCTTGCTTGTTTATTTTACTGAAAGTTTCATTGTGGTTTGTGCCCTTTAAGGTTTACCTTTTCCTTTGGAAAGTATTCAAGGGTTCAAAGGGGCTGGAGTTCTGGTTTAACTGAGGTTTAATGGAACAGATTCAGAACACTGCTGCAAACAATAGCGAAAGCTTGCTGAGCCCTGAGACCAGCATCGCCAGGACCTTGGCTGCCCCTTCAGGAGGAGCACAGGTCTTGCCGGAGGCAGAAGGGTAATCCACTCACCCTAACTCCATGCTTTCATGACTTTCGTGGGCCACCCGATGGGTCTGCTGAACACAGGGAAGATGGTTTCCTCAAGAATCTGCCAACTTCGATTACCGATCGCTGGCAACCAGTGGTCAATGAGGGTCACTGAGTATGTGAGCTGGGCCCAGCTTCTCAGTCATCCCACCCATCTGGCTTGAGAGGGTGGAGGACCATACATCACCCAGCCAGCCCCATCCTCCCCTCTTTCACTATGATGCTCAGTACTCAGTCACAACATGGTCTTCCCATGATGAGTCCATTGCATTTCAATTGATAAGCTTCTTCCTGCAGCTGCTGGATAAAGCACCTTATCCACAAGCTCGCAATCCCCACAGACATCTGCAAGGAAAATAATGTTGCCCTCACTTTGCTGAGGAGGAAACTGAGGCTCAAAAACCAAATAGCTTTCATTAAGTCAGCCCACAAATATGTGTTGAGTACTTAGGCCCTAGGGAAGCAGAGATGAAATGTCACCACTCTCAAGGTGTTCAAAATCTAATACGACTTATGAACACAGAAACAGATAATTATAGTATATTACAGGAAGCGAAAAGACAGAGGCACAAGCAGGGTACTATGGGAGCAGAGGGGAAGTTCACGGGGTGGAGAGGAGGCAAAGCTTCAGGGAAGGCTTCCTGGAGGAGCTGGTACGTAAATTGAGTCTTCACATTTGCATAGGAATCTCCTAGGTGAAGAGGTTGAGGGGAGGAAAAGAGATTCCTGGGAGCAAGCAGGGTTAGTAGAGGCAAAGGGCGGGAAGCAACTTCTATGTGGGAACCAGAACTCTTCAGAGTTCAGTGAAGCCAGAGCAGAAAGAGAAGGAAGACAAAGGTGGGAAATGAGGCTGGAGGCACAGACAGAGCCAGATCTTGGTGGACTTCATATCCTGTTCCCCAGGCGGGCCTCCAAGATGCACTAGTGGTAAAGAACTTGCCTGCCAATGCAGGAGACATAAGAGATTCAGGTTCGATCCCCGGGTTGGGAAGATCCCCTGGAAAAGGAAATGGCAACCCCTCCTGCATTTTTGCCTGGAGAATCCTATGGACAGGGGATCCTGGTAGGCTACGGTCCACGGGGTCTCAAAAAATTGGGCATGACCGAAGTAACTTAGCATGTATGTGTATCCTGTGTTAGAAGCTCTTCGATTTTTCTTGTGGGATTTTAAAGGGTTGTAAGCTAACTGATGATGAGAATGCAACCTACCAGATTTAAAAAAGAAAAAAAAAAAATCCTTCTCTGGTAGATGCTAAAGTTTTACGTAAAAATTAGGATGTGAAAACAACCTAAACAGCATTCACAAAGAAAATATGCTGTATATCCACAAAGGAATATTTTTTTTAGCATTAAGGAAATTTTGAGATTTGCAACAACAAGGGTCAACCTCAAGGGCATTATGGTAAGTGAAATAAGCTAATCACACAAGGACAAATACCACGTGACCCCACTGATCCACTGAAATGAGGTATCTAAAATAGTCAAACTCACAGAGGGAGAAAAGAGAATGGCAGTTGGCAGGGGCTGGGCGACGGGGGAGACTGGGAGGTGCTGTTTCACAGGGATACAGATTTGGTTGTGCAGGATGAGCAAGTTCTAGACAGCACTGTGCCTATGGTCAGCAATACTGTATTTGCACTTATAGATCTGATAAGAGGGTAGGCGTCACATTAAATGTTCTTACCTGATGAAAAAATTAGATAGAGCTTAGGAATAGATCCTTTGTACTTTCTGGCTCTTTTCAATGTGCAGGGAACCTCAGAGAGAGAGACCTTGACTTGGTGTCTATTGACAGGGCAGCATGCCCCTTTTCTGATGTAATCGAAATATTATACATGCTGGATCTGTGTGTTTTCCGCAATCCAAAAGCTTACCTGGAGGGTAGTTCTAGGTCTTAGAAGCACTTCTTCTAGTCTTGCTTTTGTTTGCTACAAACTCCGCCTCTGTGCAACCCACAAGGAGAACTTAACAGGCACCCCGACAAGACATGAATCCCAGGAAAAGTACCTAATGGGACATCTACATATTTCAAAGAGAAAGTCATTAGAAATAAACAGGTCAGAAAAGGCAGGACTCCATCAACATGTTTTTCCAAAGCACCTTAGCAGAACAATGGCAAAAAGTGATGTTGCTCAGTGGCCCATTGATGTCTGACTCTTTACAACCCCATGGACTGCAGCACACCAGGCTTCCCTGTCCTTCACTATCTCCCAGAGTTTGCTCAAACTCATTTCCATTGAGTGAGTGATGTTATCTAACCATCTTATCCTTTTCCATTCCCTTCTCCTTTTGTCTTCAATCTTTCCCAAAGATTGAAAAGACCCTGATGGGTCTTTTCCAGTGAGTGGGCTCTTCACATCAGGTGGCCAAAGTATTGAAGCTTCAACTTCAGCATCAGTCCTTCAGTGAATATTCGGGGTTGATTTCCTTTAGGATTGACTGGTTGGATCTCCTTGCTGTCCAAGGGACTCTCAAGAACTAGCACCACAATTCAAAAGCATCAGTTCTTCAGCACTCAGCCTTCTTTATGGTCCAACTCTCATATCCAAACATGACTACTGGAAAAATTACAGCTTTGACTATACAGACCTTTGTCAGTGAAGTGATGTTTCTGCTTTTTAATACACTGTCTAGGTTTGTTAAAGCATTTCTACCAAGGAGCAAGTGTCTTTTAATTTTATGGCTGCAGTCACCATCTACAGTGATTTTGGAGCCCAAGAAAAGAAAATCTGTCACTATTTCCACTTTTTTCCCCATCTATTTGCCATGAAGTAATGGGATCAGATGCCATGATCTTAGTTTTTCAGTATTGAGTTTCAAGCCAGCTTTTTCACTCTCTCTCACCCTCATCAAGAGGCTCTTTAGTTCCTCTTCACTTTCAGCCAACAGAGTGATGACCCCGGGGAAAATACTTGTGGTATAAGAAAGCTGGTGTTCAATCTATCAATGGTTTGAAATAACTCATAATAACATCATCCAGATACATAGCTGTCCTTTAAAAGACCACGCACTATTTCCTGAGTATCCTGTGTGCAGAATATACTCTGAAAGGGCAAGATACATATATTAGCGCTTTCTTCTTCCAGGATCCAGAACATGTCTTCAAAATGAAACAAAAACACTATAGCAAGTGAATGAATGAGTGAATGTTTCAAATGGTATGGATGCAACAAGGATAACAACAACAACAACAACAAAAAAAAACTGTATAGAACCCAAAGGGATAAACTTGTGCTCTGACCCTTCTATCAGCTTAGGAAATAGAGGTCATTAAAGAGTTTTATTATTCTTATCTGTAAACCATCTGAGAGCCCACAGAAGTCAGCTGAACTAGAGAAAGTGACCTTGCCAAGCCTCAAAAGAAAAGAGCTCTATGAGCAAAATGAGTCATAACAATCCCTTCTAATTGTGGGAACCAAACAGTGGCAGGTTGTAAAAGGAAAATGCAAGTTGTTCCCATAAACCACGGGGTAAGTCCCGGAGACAGTGCGTAACAGGGTCTCCGTCTTATCAACCACGGTCCCTCTCCTCTGGGAGGTGGCAGTCTAGTTAATAAAACACTCCTCACAATGACTTTAAGTCACTCAGAGAGCTACTGTCAGTCAAGAGTAGGTTAATGCAAGCAGTGGCTAGGGAGGCTTATAGGAATTAGAGGACATTGTGGTACGTTTGACAGAGACACTGTCGGTCACCAACAGGCTGGGTGTCTCTGGCTGCCCATCTATTAGAGACTCACTTTGGCTTGCTTTCCCAGGTGACTGGTGATGGGCTACCCCAAGCCGTCCCTGCTCTCTATCTCTGCCTTGTGAATACTGGTTTAAACATGCTATATTTTTTAATGGAAGTATAACTGACTTACAATATATTGGCTTCAGGTATACAGCAAAGTGATTCAATTATATATATATAAATCCTAAAAGAAAAAAAAATAAATAAAAATAAATCCTAAAAGATAATGCTGTTAAAATGCTGCATTCAACATGTCAGCAAATTTGGAAAACTCAGCAAACTCAGCAGTGGCCACAGGACTGGAAAAGGTCAATTTTCATTCCAATCCCAAAGAAAGGCAATGCCAAAGAAGGTCCAACTACCACACAATCGTGCTCATTTCACATGCTAGCAAGGTAATGCTCAAACTCCTTCAAGCCAGGCTTCAGCAGTATGGGAACCAAGAACTTCCAGATGTGCAAGCTAAGTTTAGAAAAGGCAGAGGAACCAGAGATCAAACTGCCAACAACCATCAGATCATAGAAAATGCAAGGAAGTTCCAGAAAAACAACTATTTCTGCTTTATTGACTATAATAAAGACTTTGACTGTGTGAATCACAACAAACTTTGGGAAATTCTTAGAGATGGGATTACTAGACCACCTTGCCAACTGTATGCAGGTCAAGAAGCAACAGATAGAACCGGACATGGAACAATGAACTGGTTCAAAATTGGGAGAAGAGTATGTCAAGTTTGTATATTGTCACCCTGCTAACTTAACTCATACACAGAGTACATCATGTGAAATGCCAGGCTGGGTGAATCACAAGCTGGAATCAAGATTTCTGGGAGAAATACCAACAGCCACAAATATGTAGATGATACACCCCTAATGGCAGAAAGCAACGAGGAACTAAAGAACCTCTTGATGATGATGAAACAGGGGAGTGAAAAAGCTGGCTTAAAACTCAACATTCAAAAAACAAAGATCATGGCATCTGGTCCCATCACTTGATGGCAAATAGATGGGGAAACAATGGAAACTGTGACAGATTTTCTTTTCTAGGGCTCCAAAATCACTGTGGATGGTGACTATAGTCATGAAATTAAAAGATGCTTGCTCCTTGGAAGAAAAGGTTTAACAAACCTGGAAAGTGTATCAAAAAGCAGAGACATCACTTTGCCAACAAAGGTCCATATACTCAAAGCTATGATTTTTCCAGTAGTCATGTATGGATGTGAGAGTTGGACCATAAAGAAGGCTGAGCACCAGAGAATTAATGCTTTTGTATTTGGTGCTAGAGAAGACTCTTCAGAGTCCCTTGGACAGCAGGGAGATCAAACCAGTTAATCCTAAAGGAAATCAATTCAGAATATTCATTGGAAGGACTGATGCTGAAGCTGAAGCTCCAATACTTTGGCCACCTGATGGGAAGAGCCTCTTGATGAGGGCAAAACTCATTGGAAAAGACCCTGATGCTGGGGAAGATAGAGGGCAGGAGGAGAAGGGAGTGACAGAGGATGAGATGGTTGGATGGCATCATTGACTCAAAGGACATGAGTTTGAGCAAATTCTGGGAGATAGTAAAGGACAAGGAAGCCTGGCATGCTGTAGTTCATGTGGCTGCAAGGAGTCAGATATAGCAACTGAACAACAACAAATATGTGTGTGTGTATCTATATATTATTTTTCAGATTCTTTTCCTTTATAGATTATTACAAAATATTAAGTAGAGTTCCCTGTGCTATACAGTAAGTCCTTGTTGGCTATCTATTTTATATAGGAATGTGTATATGTTAATCCCAAACTTCTAATTTATCCCTCCCCCTGCCCTTTCCCCTTTGATAACCATAAGTTTGGTTTCTATGTCTGTGGGTCTATTTCTCTTTTGTAAATAAGTTCATTTGCACACACTTTTTAATGGGTCTTTGACCATTGCTAGAGGTCCAGTCTAGAACCAACCACACTTGTCTTTCTTCAAGAAAGATCAAACATAGCTGTGGCCAAAACACTACACTCCCCCAACTAGCCCCCCGAAGCTAGGTTAGAAGATGAACATAAAGTCACACCAACAGGACCTCTCCCTGCCAAGACTGTTGCCAGAACATCGGGGTTCTAGTAACTGTCAGAAGTGTAGTTCCAAAGAATCATTTCTCACTTCATTGGTTGATACGCAGGGTTGTCTGTTTGTACTCACTCATGCAACCTGGCTACAGGGCAACTTGTTGTACCCTGCCATGAACAAGAAAGGCTGGGTTGCTTTCTAGAATGATCCATCAGTGGTGTGGGCTTGGGGACTCAGCAGAAGCAGCATGCTGGGGTCCCCACTTCCCTCTGCCCATGAGATTAGATTCTCAAAAGAGAAGTGCCACAGGCCTAGGATGCTATAATTATCTCAGCCATTTAAGGATTATGCTCCTGGGAGACTATAATTATCCAAATATTGTTGCATTCAGGGATATTTTACTTACAAGGGAGTGCCTTCATTTTTACAGGATCTTTCAAGGGGACCCAACGGGTGTGTCCTCTCTAATGTGGTTCCTAAAAGAGGCTGGAAATAAACAACCACAACTGGCATGAGGGTGGGGCCCAACTGAATCCAACCCAACCGAGGACTTTTGATGGGGGCAGGAGCAACCAGCTTCCTGTGTTGCCTTAAAAAGTAGTTATCAGTCACTCTAGGCCAAAACCTGGGGACTTTATTCTTTCTTAGTCCCACCCTTCTCCTCCTCCCCACTCACCCACAAATATTTCTTCAGTCTAAAGTCCATCTATTTCGAGAAATTGTTAACATCCTGGGCATTTAAGATACGACTTCTTTCTGAAGTCTGTGCATCATATTATTCACAGCATAATATCCTCCTGGCCTGAGGGTTGACCCTTTACTTCTTTCTCTAAATCCAATAAAGCGCTGTTTACTGTAGAAAATTGTATAGTGTACAATAGAACTAGAGGGTGGAAGAGAAAGAGGGCAGTAAGTGTGGAAAGGAGAAGCTTAATTCAATTCAATGAACTTCCTTGATTAAAAGAGCTACATCCAGTTTTTACTATGTTGTCGTTCAATCACTCAGTCATGTCCAACTCTTTGCAACCCAGTGGACTGCAACATGCCAAGCTCCTTTTTCCTCTACTATCTCACGGAGCTTGTTCCAATTCTTGTTCGTTGAATTTTTGCTATAAGGTACGCATTATTGCAGAGCATGATTATACTCAGCGACTAAACAAAAACCACAAGCGTTATTCCAAGCTTTGTGTCTCATTAATTCTGACAGCATCCTTGTAGGGTAGGTACTGCTACCATCCCCATTGAGCATAGGATTAAATCAGCAAACAGATAGGTTGGGGAGCTTTCTCAGTATCATCCAGGTAGATGATGGGTGGAGGACCCACACCTGGCAATCTGACTCCAGACTGACGCTTCGCCACCTAGCCGTTGTGCCAGGCTCCTTCCTATGCTCCGGTGCCTGTCCCATGATGGACATCTGCAGCAATGCGATGAGAGGACGTGGCTCCTGCTCCCCAGGGGGAAAGAGGCGTGTAAAAATCGTTACAGCAGGAGAAGCGTAGACCAACTACTGCAGGGGCACAGAAAGGCCGGAGGAATGGTTGTGGAACTGGGGTGGCGTCTGACACGTGAACACCCGCAGAGAGGCACGGGTGTTGGCATTCCAGGCAGAGGGGCGAGAGCAGCGTCCGTGCCCCGGGAAGGTGGGGATAGGCCAGGACAGCGCGTGCATGGGCGGCAGCTGTGAGAAGTGCCCTTAGCAGAGCCGGCCAGGGTGCGAAGAGCAAGGAAACAGCTGAGTTTGGGCAGGAAACGGTCCTCTGCAGCTTAGGATGGAGGCGAAGATGAAGACAGCCTTTGATTTTAGGGTTGGTTTTGATTCACTGTGATTTAGGAGAAGACCTTAAAGGAACTTAAAAGGGATGCTTTGTTGTGGTATACCTTCTGACCTCTTTTCTCATATGACTTCTGTCCAGGCTTCGATCTAGTCTAGTTCAGTAAACAGCTGTTGAGCACCGCTTTGGGGTATTGAGTAGGAACCACCCTAAAACGTAGTGGCTTGAAACAGCACTCCTTGACAGGCTCCCAGTTCTGCCATCGAGGCAGGTCTCAGTAAGATACAAGACCAGTTCATCTCTGATGCATCAGCTGGGGCAACCCCGCTGGTGCTGGAGGAGACACGGCTAAGGTGGCCTCAGGCACACAGATGGCCACACAGGGCTGCCCAGCCACTGGGAGCTCAGCTGGGACCCCATTCCTCTTCCGCTGGCCTCTCCATGTGACTCAGTTGGGCTTCTGACAACACAGCCATCTAGCTGTCAGACTGATTTATGGGGCCTGGCTTCCCCCAACGAGTACACCTGGAAGCTGCCAGGCCTTCTTAAGGCTTGGTCTCAGAAGCTCCAGAATACATTCTGCTGGTCAAAGCAGCTGGAGACCCAACCCACATTCTACCCAAGGGCAGCTCCGAAAGCAGTAATCTATCATTATACCTGTTAATGGTCAGATTCACGACTGGAGATAAAAGTGCTAAGATAGGATCCTTGCCTGGAGGGAGGGATAATTCAGGAGCTTTGGGATGAACATTCACTACTATATATAAGACAGATAACCAACAAGGACCTACTGTATAGCACAGGGAACTCTACTCAATATTCTGTGATAAACTGTATGAGAAAATAATCTAAAATATAGAATGAATATATATGTGTGTGTGCAACTGAATCACTTTGATGTACAGCTGAAACTAATAAAGCATTGTAAATAAATTATACTCCAATAAATTAAAATTTTTTTTAAAAAGAAAGATATGACCCTTGCCTCAAAAAACTCTTGCCCAGTATCATGGGGGTTGTATTAGATTAAAAGAGAATGAATAGGCACAACAACTGAAAATAATACATAGACTTTAATTGGATCCTGATTTTTTTTTAAAATCCAGCTAAAAAGACATTTTAGGAACACTGGAGATTTAAACATAAATTTGATATTTGATGAAATCAGAAATTAATGTTAATTTTCTTAGGCTAATAGTAGCATTAAGGTTGTATAGGAAATTGTCCTCATTTTTGAGAAATGAATTATGAAGTATTTTCAGAATGAGATAGCATGTCTGAAATTTACTTTTAAATAGTTCAGGGAAAAAAAAGTATCAACTGACAAAGCAAATATTGGCCAAATGTTAAGAACTGTTGAGTCTACGTGGTAATATATGGTTGATTATTATATTATCCTTTCATGTTTTCTGAAAGGTTTTGGAATAGAAAATTGCAGAGGAAAAAAGCATGACTTAGTTCTTACTTCTCCATGGAAGAGGTTTCCCCAAGAGAAATCAACAAGAAATACATGAAAAGAAATCACAATTAAATGAGACAGTACCCTCATTGCATACCCTGACAGGCTCCTATCTGTACTGCCTTCCTACTTGAAACACTATTCAGAGCCCTCGGGGTGGTTAAAGCCTGAAGCAAGACCCTCCAGAAGGGGAAATTGCATGAAGCATGGCTACCACCATGCTGGCCCCCCTGTGCTTCATTTCCCGCTACCAAAAAACAAAGTGTTTATCCTTCATTCCTTTCTTCAGCTGAAAGAAACTACTACTGTCAAAAGAGACTTTCCTTTATGACAAGAGAAAAACACATAGAGCTCATAAGAGACATACAAGCAGGGAAACAACACAGGCTATTGATCCAGACATAGCTTGTCTCCAAGCCTGATGTTTGGCCCATATGAAAACACCATTTTGACATCAACCGTGGTAGCTCCCTTGAGATGGCTTGAGTTCATGTACATCAAGGGATGCTGAATCCCTCTCATTCCAACTTACAGTGTTACATCTGGGCTCTGGTTTGGAGTCTGAGGACATGCCTTTTTCCCAGACAGTGGTATACCAAATGATCACACCCATCCTGTGGGATGCTATGCTTGAAGTCAAAGTTAAAAAGTAATGTGATTTCAAAGGTTTTTCCAGTAGTCATGTATGGAAGTGAGAGTTGGACCATAAAGAAGGCTGAACGCCAAAGAATTGATGCTTTTGAACTGTGGTGTTGGAGAAGAATCTTGGGAGTCCCTTGGACTGCAAGGAGATCCAACCAGTCAATCCTAAAGGAAATAAATCCTGAATATTCATTGGAAGGACTGATGCTGAAGCTGAAGCTCCAATACTTTGGCCCCCTGATGCGAAGAGCCAACTCATTGGAAAAGACCCTGATGCTGGGAAAGATTGAAGGCAAGAAGAGAAGGGGATGACAGAGGACAAGATGGTTGGATGGCATCACTGACTCGATGGCCATAAGTTTGAGCAAGTTCTGGGAGATGGTGAAGGACAGGGAAGCCTGGTGTACTGCAATCCATGGGGTCTCAAAGAGTCAGACACAACTGAGTGACTGAACAACAAAATACGATTTCAAGAGCCACTGTATTCCTGTTAAAATAGTATATGAATCCTTTCTGGAGATTTCTCCTTGCCACCTCTCCTCTGCCTTCACCTCCCCAACAAACACCACACTAATGCCTTTCTTTCCTCCATAACTCCCTACTTATGTTGGCTATAAGCCTCCATCTACCCTCTAAACACACACACACACACACACACACACACACACACACACGATATTGCTGAAATTTGCTCTTCCCCTGGATTCCATGACATTATCCTCTTTTGAAATCACTTTCATTTTGCTGATCCTTCTTGCCCTGTGTCTTTCTCAAGCCTTTTTTCCCTCTTAAATGAGTGGTTCACCAAGGATGTGGGGTTTTTTCCACTCCACTGGTAGCTTTCAACCTTGGCAGAATGTCAGAATTCCATGTGGAGATTTGAAAAGAACTGTTCTGGAGTTACTGATTCATTGTGTCTGGTGGGAAGGCAGCCATTCAATTTTTTTAAGCTCCCAAGTGATTCTGATAAACATTTAAGATAGAGACCATTGTTCTGCTCTTTTTCTTCCCAAGAAATCTCATCAAGTACATGAATGAATAAATGATTGAATGAGGGAATGAATGGCTCCTGATATTAAAACTAGGCTGACAACATCAGGTCAAATAAACTACAATTTCCCCCTGGATATAATTTAGCATTTTAAGAAAGCATTTGGTAATTTTCTCGTGCCACAAGGCTAAGACTTTGTTCCAGCTTTAAGCACTTTACTGGTTTCCAATAAATAGTTATTGAATGACTAGTGGAGTCTTATGATTTCTAGCCCTGACATCTCTTATAAGCTCTGACCCAACAGGTCCAACTGCCTGCTAGACTATCCACATAATTCTCAAACTCTAGATGTGTGATCATGAGCAGCTCAAGATAAATCTGTCTAGAGCTGAAATCATTATCTTTCATGCAAAAACTGAGCTTCTAGCATCACCATTATCTCGATGTCTCCTGAAATGTCAGTGTCATGTTTGTCTCCACGTTTATGTAAAGAATAGGTCTGACCTGTTGCCAAATCCTTTCTGTTCTTCTCAGCAGTGTCTTGTACATCTTGGGAATAGAATGTCTGGGTGTGAAATATGCTCCCTTCAAATGCTGGATGCATTAAGTTGCCTCTGTTTTGAAGAGGATATCTTGACATGTTCTAGATCACTGGGCCACTGGGCCACTGGGCCTTGAATCTTCCAAGGTTTACCTCTTGTCCTCTGGAGTCCATGTATCTTATCAATACTCTGATATAATTGCCACTTTTAGTCATTGGTCTGATTAACATGTTGTCATCATTAGAGTGGATTAATGATATGTTCTAACACACAAATGGCCCATGTTTCTTTGACCTATATAAGACAGAGGACAGGAGGCTTACTATGTCCTGACACAAGACTATAAGTGTGTTTTGTTGCCCATTCCAAATGAATGCAGACTGTTTCTGCCCCTCCCTGCTAATATGCATGGGGGAAAAAATATGACCCAGCTCAGTAGATCAGTGGCCGCACATCACATCCCTGAGGCCAGGTCAATCAGCTTGATTTGAGCAAAAAAAGCACATCTAGAATAACAGGAGTTTCTATTGGTTGAGGGTGTACTGTAACCTCCCACAATCATCTGATTTTTATAAGGGTCAAACTGATTAAATTAAACATTGATATAATGAGGCCCACCGCCCTTGCATGTGTCAGACACAGAAAGGTGACAATATTCTCTCAGTCCCCTGGCAATTTTGGTTGTTTTGATTTGCTATCTTGGCTAGAGGGGGTGAGCAGCCAAAGTTTGGTGAGCAACCAAACCTTCATTTGACTTTCTCCACTAAAAGAGCTCTTACCCCAGAAGCCAAAGAACCAATGTGCAAATTGCACCAACTACTAAATTTGTCCAGCGGGTGTTTCTGGTCCCATGAGAGCTGTTGTGAGTCAGATCTGGGCCGGGACTCCACTTAATACTGAGCCCCTGTGTGTCCTTACTCTAAGAGCAGGCTATGATGCTGCTTTGGATCCTCAAGAATAAAATCAATCAGGACTTGAAATGTTTGGCGATTTCCCTTTTCCAAGTACATAGTTACAGCATCCATGACAGAGGAAAAGCTCTCTGTGGACGATTTTCAGCTCATAAAGCAGAAAGAATGGAACATCATTTTACAGTCTCTAGTGAAAGGATGCGTGCCAGCCACAATTGTCAATGGATGCTAAAACAATCAATTAAATGGATGAGAGTGAATTTCATAATGAATGGATAAGACTAACAGCTCCCAAACCCAAGGCTCAACCTTAGCATCACTAAAAAGGAAATACCTACACATCAGGTGCCTGCTGACAGAACAGAAGAGGAACTACCCTGCCCTTCAAACAGCCTTGCCTAAATTAAACGAATGCAAACTGAATTCATCCTAGACCTAAACCTGTTTATAGGAAAATAAAAGAAATAAAATAATAAATTAAAGGATTGACTTTTAGTCAATCAGTCAAATTTAGAAAGTGAAACATTCTACAGAACAAACAGTCCAGTTGCTTTAACAAATAAAGAGCATAGGATGGGATCAGGGAGTGGGGTGAGAGAAAACTGATATGAATGAAAGAAAGACAAGAGATAAAACAACAAAATGCTTATGTATGGATCTTGTTTGGATCCGTGCTGAATGAACCAAATGTAAAATGGCATTCTGAGACAAGGAAATTTTAAAAGAAATTGTGTATCCATGATATTTAGGGAACATTCTTAATTGTGCTAGATGTGATGGCGATATTGTGATGAAATTTTTTAAAAAATGGCATTTTGGTCAAATGATATGGAACTAGTTTTAAAATATCCAAGCAAATTAGTGCTAGGGTGTGTTCTTTTTTATTCATCTTCTTTATTTTCCTACATTTCACTTCCTCCCTTTATTAACTAACATGGCAAAATGTAACATGATAGAACATAGCCAGAAAAAGTCCTGTAGAATATAATAGGAGGCACCAATGAACACTTCAGGAGGAATTACATTGTATTTGGATGAGATACAGAATCCATGTAAGCAACAGGTATCCAGCCCAAATTCGTGGTCTGGTTCAGCAAGCCGAGGGTGCCCAGAAAGCAGATCAGTTCCACGGCCATATCTGTGCACTGGCCATGAGTTCAAATACCTCCCAAGCTTTGAATGATGTTCATGTGAGCAAATCTTCCTGCCCGTCATTTAGATTTTTTTTTTTTTTAATGTAGTGGCTGTGAGCCAATTTGGGGCAGTATGACAGGTCTCCCCTGAAGAGTTTCATGCATGTATCTTGCAAACAAACACAGGATATAGGAACCAAAATTCCCAGAAACAGAGAATATTTTTGGATATCACTCCATCTCAAAATATCTGAATTTCCTCCAAATGATAATATGAAACTTTCACATGATACGATCTACTGAAAACCAAGACAAGAGTGAAACCAATGTGCAAGTATCAGAAACAATCACTAACAAAATGTCTCTGTGCATACCTATATGATTAATCTAAATTTTGTGATCCATAAATTGTCCACAGATTGGGAGTCTTCCAGGTTAAACCTCTGCACAGAAAGGACCTTTTAAAGATCCAGACAACTATGGGTCATGATCACCCATTTCATATAAATCTATTTCTATTTATACACCCATTTAATCCCAGGCATATTGCTATGCTTTAAGCATTGGCCCAGCAATAAGTACTTGTTGAGTGAATGAATGAATGTTTAGAGTGTTATATTAGTTCAGACTTTCTCGATATCTGATGATTTATAAAGAAAAACTCAAACTGGCTTGTGAGTTTAAAAGATGGAGATGGGATTTATTTCCTTGTATAGTTAAAATACTTCAGGGCTGTCCCGGTTTCAGGCCCCCATGAATCAGGCAACACAAATAGTATCATCCACGTGGTTTCTCCCCATCTCTCAGGGTGGTTTTCCTCTGAATGTCTCTATTGTCAGGCATCCTTTGTCCATGGCTAAGAACAGTCCAGGACTACATACTCTCCACTACAATTGCAGCTAGAGAAAGGATTACACCAAAGTTCACTCCGATTAAGTAGACCCACAACCTACCTTTTATCCCTTCACCTATCATGGGGACCAAGAGAATGTGGACCTCTGGTTTACTCACTCAAGAAGTGAGTGGCGTCTTAACCCTAACAGACCTGCCAGCAGAAATCCCTTTTGAAATCATCTTCAGAATCTGTTTGCAGAATCTCGTGGAGTCCAGGAAACTGGTCCATCTCATTGACTATAGACACTCCAGAAATGGACAAAGCTTGGTATAGATTAGGTGCTCAAACTTTTGAATGGCTACATTAAAAATTTTAAAACTTTTTAGACTGACTTTTAATTTTGACACTATCCTTCCTGAAAAAGAACACACTTTTAACTAGCTTTTGTCTTTCAGCAGCAGAGTAAAGAGGAGAAAACATCCTGAATTTTGAAGTTTCCAGCATGTTATAACATCTATTCTCATTCCAATTACTCCTAGCTGAGGACAGGGCATTACTGTTATTTACTGTGGACAATAGCCAGGGCTCCTAGAACTTAGGTGCTAAGGTCACCTGGTAACTTAAGTGGCCCAGCCAAAATAAGTAGCTCACTCCTGCTCCGTCACACACCATCCAATTCACACATTGCTGTGATCTATCTGTGTGACTGACAACAAATCTCTAAAAGGGGGTTCATCTCTAAAGTAGTTGAACTCGATACAGTGATTTTCAAATACTTTGTGGCAACAGAACATATTTTAGAAACAAAATATTAACCAGAACCCCAAATTAACATGCTGCTGCTGCTAAGTCGCATCAGTCGTGTCCGACTCTGTGCGACCCCATAGACGGCAGCCCACCAGTCTCCTCCGTCTCTGGGATTCTCCAGGCAAGAATAGTGGAGTGGGTTGCCATTTCCTTCTCCAATGCATGCATGCATGATAAGCCACTTCAGTCGTGTCCAACTCTGTGTGACCCCATGGACAGCAGCCCACCAGGCTCCTCTGTCCACGGGACTCTCTAGGCAAGAATATTGGAGTGGGTTGCCATGCCTTCTCCACCAAATTAACATACATACATACAAAAATGTGAGACCTCTCTGGTTGAAAGAGGTAGGGATACTTGGGGATACATTTGCTAAACCCTAAACCTACTGAACAAAATTTGATGATCCCTAAGTTTCTTTCCAGTTCCTGGTGGAAAAGAAAGAGAAAGAAGAGAAGAGAGAGTATTGCGATGGAAAATGTTAATGACCGTTAGGAACCAGTACCAATGACCATCTCCACTGGGTTTTAGATAGAGTCCCATGAATTCTAAAGGTTCTGCAAACCAATGTGTTTATCAAATCGGCCTGCAGAGCAGAATCGCTGGGGGAGGGTTTACACTGACGCCTGGGTCCCACACTGGACGCAGATCAGAATCTCCAGGGGGGTGGAGCTGTTGTGTGTATAGGTGTATATTTCATGCCCCAAGTGATTTTATTCTGCCTCAAAGATTGAGAATCTCTGCCCACAGGACTGATGTTAAAATTCTCCCTACCTTCTCTCTTTCTCAATCTGATTTCTCAAGACTCTCTGGGCTCTCCAGCTAAGGACACCTGCTTGCCAACAACTTCAAATGACTTGTATAATTACAGTGATGAGTGGCACTTCCCCAGTGTGTCTAAGAAAATCTGATGACTCCTCTGGCTTCTAGGAGCAGAAGAGCTGGGATTTTTTGGGGGGGTGGGGGATGGGGCTGCACCACATGGCTTGCAAGATCTTAGTTCCCCTTGGTGAAAGCACCAAGTCCTAACCACTGGATGGCCAGGAAATTCCCAAAAGAGTATTGAATTAAGGTTTGAAGGACAGAAGTGCTCATAAACGGGTGGATTTTCCATACACAGAGCTCAGTTAGGATGCTGGTTGCAAATATGCCCTAAATAACATGTGGAAGCATCAATTAACTGGAGGAACGAAGACAGCCATAAATGTGAAAAACAATGAAGCACAATGTTATCTCTTTGGAAAACATGATGCAGTAGGCCCTAAAAATCAACGAGGTTAAAAAAAATTAGACTACCACAGAAAATGAATGAGGTGAAAATAGACTAGCCTCTAAATTATATTCCCTCCTGTATTTGCACCTGTTTCTAATAGCCAGTGTCTGTTTCATCCCCACAACTGCCTACACTAAACCAAAAATGCAAACTCCCCCAGTTCCTTGACCCTCAGCCAACCCCCATTATTTCTCACCAACCCAGGTCCCCAGAATCCTTACAAGCCTTCAATGAAATTCATCTCATTACTTTGAATGTGTTTAGAGTCAGTGTGTGTATTTAACTTAAATGCAGTCACCCAACAAATATAGCCCATTCATTTTTACCACCAAGGACCTTGTCTGTTAGGAAGATGGGGAAAATACCAGTGAGTCAATCAGAGAATGATACAAGCCAATATACAGCTAGAGTAGATTCAGACAGATAGGTTGTCATATGAGGAGTAGTCTGGAAGGCTTCATGGAATAGGTAACCTCTGAACGAGCCTCGCAGACTATCCTGTAGAACTTCGAGAGGTCACAGAGGTCACTGGGTGAGTGGTTGAAAGGAACATCACAAATATGCCAGCTTTCACTGGGAAATGCTTGGCTTCTCATGGTGCAGGAATCTATAAAAGGATGGTGATAGCTCAAGTTCCATCTGATTGTTTTTCCAAGTGAGGAAGATCGAGCCTGGTTTGTTTTTTTAACAAACCATATTTTTAGTGGAGTCCATTATGAATCTACATTTTTCAAGCTGTCTCAAAGCTTATTTTATGTTGACATATTTCAAAGCTTGCAAAATTCTTGCTCCAGCTGAGATGGGGAGTTCGAAATAAAAGGAAAGTGCATAGACAAGAGCATGACTTCATAACCCATTTAAGAGAAGAGAACTTGAGAGAGAAAGGATCATTTGTGGAATCCCTCACATTATCATCCTGCTATTTTAAAACACGGCTGTTTATAGTAGGCCTTGCTTGCTGAGAATTCACTGCAGCCCAGGTGGCCACCTCCTCCTCAGTGCCCTCCTCCCAGTCTACTTTATGACAAGTCACCCACTCTGACTATTGTTAACAGATTGGAAACCATGAAACAAAGGGAGCCTTTTGATTCTTGTATCTCGGTGTCCTGTGGCCTCACGTACTGCGAGGCAAAAATACATACCCCTAGCCTTGACACAAGACTTGCCTCTTTCCATATATTTTGGCTCCTAATACCTGTTCCTAATTGACTTGTTTGATGATCCCTTCAACAAATGTTCAGGGATGAACTGCCATATACAAAGCATGCTGCTAAGTGCCCAGGGAGGGATGAAGATGAGGCTTTTATCTCCAAAGAACCCAGGACCCTCTCTTCCCTTGGCTTTGAGGTTAGGTCCAGAGGTTGGTCCAGATAACTGCTCAGGTACATCAGAATTTCCCTTGTTAGCGTGAGAAATCAAACTACATACTCTGATTTTGGAACTATACACCCTTCTTGGGCAAAAGCCAAGGGAAAGTGTTAGCCACAGCCAAAGTCATCCCCCTTTCCTCCAGCCAGTTGTGGGACCTCCCAGAGACCCAGAGACTGCTCTGAGTATCCAAATGTCTCACTGGGCTGTGAAGCCCATTTGGTCACCCCTGATTTTCACACAAAAGTAACTCAAGAGAGCTGTTCTCTGCTGGTCTATTAGATGGAGTTTTACTCAACCATCAACCCAGTCAGTTATCAACACTCACAGCTAGGCTTGGCAGCCTGAACCAAGCTTACCCAAACAGAGCTCTGTGGTATCCAGAGGGAAGAAAACGTTCCCCCTAAAATCTGATAAGTAACAGCCTTAATTTAATAATCAGAAACAGAGAGAGCAATAGCTCGTTTCGAGTCCTCCACTCAGCTTCCAAATACACCTGGCTCTGATATTAACGGGAAAAGAGAGTGAGGTTGGGCCCCGTAGAAGAAACATGCCGTTTTAAGGCATCAGCTAAGCAAACCAAAACACTAACAATAATCATATCACATGAAAGAATATGGGCTTTTATTTTCATCTATTACTTTCTTGAGTTCCAAAACTGCATACATTATTTTTAATATAATGGTAAAATGCGTTAATGTCACAGAAAAGCTGAAATAAGCAATCACAGCTAAGGGAATAATGGGTGATTAGTGATACCCCTATTCAGAGCCTTCTCTTGGGACTTTTCTAAGCCATTTTAGTTTGTGGCTGGCATGTTTCACGTAGTATCCAGTTTATTTGCAGGTGTTGTTTTCAAGACTGAAAAACATTTATTTTGTTTTGTTTGTGAAAGAATTGCCTCCCCAAACACACTGCTGTTCTGGGACATTTAATTGAACTGGCATCGTCCTGTTTTAAAACATCACAGTGTTAAGTAAACTTGACCCACAGTACCAAAGTGCTTGCTCCTCCCCAGCTGTGCCATGCCGCCGAAATGCATGTGCCCATGGGTCATACGGTGACTCTTCCAGCTGAACAAAAATAAGCTTCCCTCTGAAAAATAATTAGGACTTTCTCCCCACCTACAGAACTCTCGGAATTGCACCCTTTTTTTGGTGCAAAATCCTTGCTCCAGAAGTAGAGCATTCTTACTCACTACTCCCCAGGGAAAGTAGTTTCCCTGGAATTACTTCAGTTGCCTGAAGTTAAGTTTCCTCCGATAGAACTGGACTCCTCTAATGTGCTGTGGGTTTGTCTTAAAAATGGAGCAAAGTCTTTGAGAATCCTAAGAATCAGGCCAGGGTTTACACACAGACACATTCACTGCGGTTCTTCATAAAAGGAAAAGTAAACAAAATACTCCATATTGAGAGATGGTTGAGTAAATGATAGCATAATTCCTATGATGGAATATTATGCATCCTTTAAAATGATGCTAATGGAAAATGTAGATGGCATGTGGAAATGAGCATTATATAACAAGTTTTAAAGAAACAGAATGAAAAGTATGAGTCAAAATAGAGGGGAAAAACTGCTGCAAGTTATAGGCTAAAATGTGTCTCTGTTCTTGTGGTGGAATAGGGAGGTGGGAGTGAAGACTGAGATTGGAAGGTGACTGTCTTATTCTGTATTCTTTATTTTTTCCAAAGTTTCCACAATCAGAAATGACCTTCATGTTAGGTTGTTACTGTATTTGTGTTTATTAAGGCAAAAAAAAAGAACAGGATCTGACATCCCTGGAACACAACTTAATTAGCACGGTGACCAACTTCTAACTTCACGTTAAGACAGTTTTGTGATCCTGGAATTGTACAGTAGCGTATGCATTAGGGAGATGATTGAATTGCAGGAGAATTTAGAGACCCAAAGTATATTTTAACTTTCACTTTAAAATATATAGGGAGTCGAGGGAGAAAGATCTAGACAGGAAACGTCACTAAGTGGAAAAAGGCATCGAAGCAGGACTAATGTGGCAGGTTCTGAATTCACAACTAAACCTGTGTCTCCTGATGGAAAAAAACACATGAAACGCACAGGCTTCACACACACTCACCCAGGTGGAATGACCTTTTCTTCCCTTTTGAGGACCTAATACCACGATTTCCAAATGCTGGTCCCCCTTCCTCAGTACTTAAAAAGCCATCAAATAAAGCTTGACAAACTCTCACACTACAAATAACCTCTCTGCCCCTCCCTGATTTAGACAGGCAAATAGACACCACCTAGCAGAGAAAATGAGCTTCAGGCCTCTTTAAGGCAACGAGAAAGCTGGGAATAAGATCAAGCAACTGAGTCCCAACCCTTGTTCCAAATACACCAAGATCTGTGAGAATTTTACTAAGCGCAAAAACAATGAATGAAGACGAGCAGATAATGATTTGAAAAGAAATGCTCTGTTCTTTAAATCTGGGTGCACCTCTGGGTTGTTAGGTTACTTTTTTTTTAAGAAAAGAAAAAGAAAGAAAAGCTCAGAAAAGAGCCCCTTGTGGTTACAAAAATCACATAGCTATGTTATGAGGACCAATAAAACTATTAGCTATTGGCCCAAAGCCAAGAATCCATTAATGACAGACTGGTATCTATCCAGGAATGTAAAATGTTTTACTAAATAAACACTAGAGCAGGAAACAGTCAACTTCTGTCATTATGTAAAACTTAAGTGTGATTCTATCCTGAAGTGGAATAGCAAACAGGCCCGTTCAAAAAGAAAAACGCAGCGGCAGCTCTCTGGTACCAGGAGGAACCAACAAAACTTAAAAATATTCTGCAGAGGAACTTACAAAGCCTGCTATATAAAGGATAATACTATTGTTAGAGAGTGCCCGTAGCAGCATTTAAAAACAAAATGAAAGAAGGAACTTGTTTAGAAGGAAGTGGAGTTAGCCACCCAGGATAATGGTTAGTAATTAAACTATAATGACTGATTTTTACAGCTTTTCAAGGCTATACAAACAAAAGATTAAGGCTAATTGAAATATAAGATTAAAATAATGATTACTATTTGTTACTGGAGGCTAACTACTGCTTTCTCACACGTATTTACACATGTCTTCCGTGTTAGGAAATCTTGTGAAAAATTACCGATAGATATGTAGCAAATTCCCTAAAAGGATGGAGCATCCAAGGATAACTTGAAGCAGACAAGTACCTCCCCACTCCTAAAACACAGGATTTTGTATGTATCTCGTGACATTTAGGATTTCTCATATGAACTTCATCTGTGTTCTCGTAGACTACAGGAAAAAGACCGCAATCTGATTATGAATCAGCATTAACTTTCATCAAGATTTAACACTTTATCTAACTGAAGAATCCGTTAAGATCTATGAACGCTATATAAAATCGTGTCATTCATGTATCTGAAGACATGCAAAGGCAGCACCAAACAAGTTGTTTTGACTAAAACCATCACATTTAATTAAAGAATACTCAGCTTGATATTTCCTCCTAACATACGATCCCTTTCCCCTTCCCCACTCCCTTCCTAACCCCATCTCCACCCTCCACCCAGCAACATGCAGCTTGTGGAATCTGAGTTCCCCAACCAGGGATTGGACCCATCCCCTTTCCAGTGAAAGTGTGATGTCCTAATCACTTGACTGCCAGGGAATTACACTCTTCCCTTCTTCTGACACAAATCTGTTGTGTAGCCTCTATACCCTCTGGATGTCTTTTATGCTAGAGAAGCCAAAAATAAATGTTTTAAAGAAAATGACAAGACCCAGATTATGTTCTTGAAAGAGACTCAGTCAGTGATAAACCAGC
Organism: Cervus canadensis; assembly: GCF_019320065.1. NCBI lineage: Eukaryota > Metazoa > Chordata > Mammalia > Artiodactyla > Cervidae > Cervus > Cervus canadensis. Next base: position 64,527,315 of record NC_057397.1, on the reverse strand, counting down.
TCAGATTGTAAGAAAGGACCGTTTGCAGAATATAGTTTTTCATCCTCAGCTGTCAGATGAAAGCTCAGTCATATATGGTAGAGCTCAGGGGGACAAAAATGTGAATTTAGGTACAGCTTCAAACCTAGGAAATGAAAATAGAATCAGAACATAGAACCAGCTACTGCTACAACTTGACAGGCAAGCACGAGCTCCATTAAAGAGCTAGGAATTTAAGGGTAGCTCTACAGAATGCCAGGGTCAAGTTAGTAAAGTTAGACCCTTGATCTTTCAAATATTGTTACCACCTGTTGATAACACAGAGGTAGAAAAATCCCTGCCTGAGGACCAGTGAGGGTTGCCGTGGCAACAGCATTCACCCATACGGTGCTCCAACACTATCTGTATTTCCATTAGTAGTCCAGTTTTAATGCTTTTTTTTTAAATAAGATGCAAAAGAAATACTTCAGAAAAGCACACTTTTGAAATCTACTTACTAAAAGTGCTTTTCTAGTACACCAGTAATTTAGAGGCAACCACTTTAACTGGAAGAATAAATTCTGAATTCGTGAAAAGTCTGAAATGATAGAATTTTAAAATAAAGTTAGCCTATTTCAAACACATAGACTACTTCTTAAAATAAATAATCTGTTTAAAATTTGAGAATCTCTGCAATCTTATTGAATCACAGTGAAAATTTGATTTCTCTAGATCCTGTTGAGTTTTTTGCTGCAGCCCACTATCAAAAAAATGCATCAGCTCACAACCCCATACACCTGCATCAGAAAATGTCTTCTTAAACTTCCATAGACCCAATATTCTAAATATCAATATCTCATTATAAATGCAGATTTGTGACTATTGTCCAGAATAATATTCCTGAGAAAATACAATATCCATAAACTGACTTCAATTACCATATTAACCAAAACAGTAAAAGAGGATGTATTTTTACAATGTTTAACCAAAAAGATGCAAAAAATTCAATAACCCTATCAAGATTTCATCATACTAAGCTAAAGTTCTCAAAAGAGTTGACTCTCCACAATCTGCTTTAGAGCATTATTCGCTTAGCAAACCCCTCATTCTACAGCAAGGGTATATTTAAGCCCATTTCAGGGTGAATTATTACAAAGTCTAAATTAGGGAGCTCTAAATTAATGGGCTTTTTTTTTTTTTTTTTTTTTTTTTTTTTTTTTTTTTTTTTTTTTTTTACCATTCTAGGATATCTCTACCCACAACCTGTTTTACCAAAACCTATTGCTGGTAACAATCATATCTGATTTGACCCTAAAGTTGAGAAAAACATTTTACCAAGCCCTGTAACATCAGTGTAACAATAAGTAAAGATATTCCCATAGCTTGAATCAGTAAGAATGATTTTAAAAAAAATAAACTCAAGAGTGAAGGAAATTTTTTGACATGCTACAATAGTACAGAACTGACAGTAATTAGTAAAAGAGGAAAGATTAGGCTAAATCTGGAAAACCTCAGAACAAAAGTATCCAAGATTAGGAGTGGAAGCAGCTTTGCTATTTGAAAAAACAAAAAGAAATAAAATAATGGGCTGCATGTTATAGATAAAGCTTGGTAAGTCAGATACATTGAATTTTTTACATTCTCTAAACTTTGTGATCTAATTATTGGATAAAAAACAAAATGTGAACTAATTAAGCGATTATTTGTAATATGCACCAAGAAAGCACTGAAATAATATTAAATTTGAATGGATTGCAATACACAGGCTTGGATTTTTTTATTATTATACATACTAAAATACACATGAAGTATTTACATATACAAGTGCCAGAACATAGCAACGCCCTTCTTGGGTCCTGGTATCAATAGGTATATGGTGTGTGTGCACACACACGGATGTCGGGTGTGTGTGTGCACACCAACAACTGGCAACTGTACTCCACAAAGAGATAAATGCTAAGGGTAGGAAACGTGAAGGTGGAAAAGTGATAAAGTCCTAATGACTGTCTTAAATGAAGTTAAGACCTGTTAGGTCAAACCCTGCTGGGGAAATAAACCAGTCCCTGGTGTAAATTAGAAACTTTTGGAGATGCATTAACTTTTTCAGGCCCCTAAGGTACTGTTTCGTAAATTACTGTTCCAGTGAACTAAATGATACCCTGGGGGCCTGCAAGACTTAATGCATCTTCACAAGTGAAGGACTGACTGTCTTCTCACCAGTAGGATATCACACACCTGTGCACTGTGCCTCACCAGCTAAGTACTACAGATAAAAGAAATTCATCCATTCATTCATTCACTTACTCACTCACTGTCTACTGAGATTCAGCTCTGAGCAAAGCCATGTTCTAAGCACTAGAAACATAGCAATGAAAGGACAGAAAGGAAGACAAGCTTTCACAAAGTTGACATTGGGATGAGGAAAGACAAACTTTAAACAAGTGAAACAAGACACATCAAGAAAGACAATAAAACAATGTGACATGCTAGAAAGACAAAGGAGAGCCACTCTGTCCCAGGGGTTCAAAATCTTGAGAGCTAACTCGTAAGCCAGCACCTGAATGTGGAGAAGGAAACAGAAGGGACCATCTTGGGTATTACTGTTACAGGTACCACAAGCTTCACACACAGAGCCCAAAAGGAACCTCGTCAAAGAACAAAAAGAAAGTCAGTGCAGCTTCAGTGAGCGTTGATAGCAAGAGGAGGGGTGCCCGCCATGGAGCAGACACTCCTGGCTCTGTCCAGTTCACTCTTAGAAAGCAAGCTGATTCATGTCAATGTATGGCAAAAACCACTACAATATTGTGAAGTAATTAGCCTCCAACTAATAAAAATAAATGAAAAAAAATAAAAAACAAAAAAGAAAGCAAACTGAGGTGGAAGAGGGAAGTGGGGGAAATCTAATTTTTAAAAATTATAAGAGAAACATGTCTTTGGGATTCTTGGACAGAGCTTTCCTGGAGGAAGGAAATAATAAGCTGCAGGAGATCCTAAAGGAAAAGTTCGGTGATCATGAAAAATTTTAAAGAAATCTTGTTCTAAATGGGACAGGGTCTGTACTAGTTAGCTTTCTCCAGAAAAACAGAACACCAAGAAAAATATGTGTGTGTGTGTAAACACATGTATATATATTTACACATGTATACATATATATATATACATATACACACACATATATATATTTACTTATATACACACATACATACATATATATATTTAAATATATGTAGATAGATAAATGGGAAGGTGAAGAGAGATTATTTTAACAAATTGGCTCATGTTATGATGAAGGCTTTGTGAGTCCAAAATCCCCAGGGTAGGCCAGCAGGCTAGAGGTCCAGGGAAGAGTTGCAATTGAGTCCAAAGGTAATCAGATACCAGAGTTCCTTCTTGCTCAGGGGAAGTCAGTCTTAGTGCTATGCAGAACTTCAGCTGATTGGGTAAGGCCCACCCATGTTACAGTGGGCAATCTGCTTTACTCAAAGTCTACTGATTTAAATGATTTAAATGGTATTGAAGCTCATTAAAACAACACCCTCACAGAAGCATTCAGAATAATGTTTGAACAAATATCTGTGTTCTTTTAGTCCAGCCAAACTGACACATAAAACTAACCATTACAGGTTCACAAGAAGAAATGAGCACAAATGTCTCATGTCAAGGGTGTAAACCCAGCTCAGCATTTCCAGGGCCTTGAGGACCCACTTCTTGTCTTCTCTTCACTGAGTGAGGGACTAAAGATCCTGAAGCAATTCTGCCATTCCTCGTGGTTAGAACTCTAAGAAACCTAGAGCCCCAGCCCCCGTCATTCTGAGGAGACTCTGACTTCAGAGTCAGTCAGAGCTGGGGTGAGTTCAGGCTCTGTCACATAGCAACTATAGGAGCACAAGCAAGTTCTGCAACCTACCTGAGCCCCACATTGCTCATTTGCAGAAGGGGGCAACAATTGCAACCACTTCAGAAGAGAGTTTCTTGGTGATGCAAAAATGAAATGCAAAATGAGATCATACAAACTATACCCAGTTCATAGTAAGCGGTCAATAAACCCAAGTTCTAATTGTTCACTGCAGAATCTGTTTTCCAAAATCCTTAAATCCTTGTATACGTGCATGGAGCTTTTGATTGTGTGCATGAGTGTGTGTGTGTGTGTGTGTGTGTGCATTTATACATGTGCGTGTGCATTTATACATGTAGATGGCAAGGATGTGTCCACAGTACAATTCCCCTGAGCATGTAAGGAAGCTACAGTTCTCCCAGTGACTCAACATATTTCAACAATCAGAGAGGAAGAAACTTCTTTAGGGGACATACCCCATGCCTCAGGGAGCCAAGTAATTCTTATCACTCTCTCCTCCTCTCTCCCACCTCTTCCTCCTCTGACCATTCTCAAAGATCCTTTTTTCTAAAGGTTTCAGGAAATTCTAAAGGCCCAAACCTTTGTCTTTGTGTACAGAAAAATAAAGTAAAGCAGACTAAATTAATTTTCTCAGGGCTGCTGAAGGAATTGGCGGCAGAGTCTTTTTAACTCATCTGTAGAGATATTGGGGGACAAAATAATATTTTCTAAATGATTTCAAAAGAGTATTTACTAAGTAATAATTCAGTCACTGTTAAACATCCACATGAATTGGGTGTTTTATAAGTAGCATAATAACAAATCCTAAAAATAATGTGCCTGTAAAATCAACATCTTGCTGCTAAAATACCACCAATAAATACGATGGGCTAAACCCCCACTGTGACCTGAGATGTATCTGAAAAGGGATGGAGTCTTGAGTCTCTATTGCTCACATACTGTTCAGTGGTCAGTTGCCTTACAATAGAGGATGTCTTTGAATGAGGAGAGCAAATGCACCATGTAAGTTATGTCAAGTTGGGTCAGACAGCTCACATTGCAAGGTACAAGCCTCACAGTCAAAAGCACCCACTTGATGCCAGGTAAATCCTGGCTGGATTTTGTCATGATCACTTCACTGAATGTAGAAGCTGCTCCACTTAATAGGACAGCTTTTTAAATAGACAACCCCCCATGCAAAAGTGAGAGGAAGAGATGATTATGGCCAAGAACTCAGTAGTTAGCAATCGCCTGTGGGTGGTAAGCCATTGAAGAAAGTCATGGGCAACCAGCTTGCCACTGGGCTGAAGATAACCTGATAAGATTTAAAAAAAAAAAAAAAGATTCTGTTCTGGTCCGGTCCTTAAAAAAGGAAAAAAGATTGGGATCTAGGATCCAGTGGCCCTTTTATAGTAGTAATCCTACAGCTCACAAGCACTTTGTTACAATTGCTGGAAAGCAAGAAGCCCTGGAATGCCAACCAGAAGTAGGGCTTTGGGCTCTGAGACTTGGCTGATTCACTGGAGTCTGTGCATTTCAAATATAAAGTTTAACAGAGAATATGATATCCCAGCCAATGATACGTCTTATGACATTTTCCTGTCTTTTCCTATTCATACTTGCAACAAACCCCTAAGACAGTGGTAGGCTAAGGGTGGAGATGCTCACTGAGTCTGGTAGTCTCATGACTAGTAAGCAACACAACCAAATGAAGCCCTTACTTTCAATGTCAGTGCTCATCCACTAAACAGCACTGCAAATAATCTTACTCTTTGAGGGTCAGAATCTATGTGAAATAGGTGTGTGCACCTGTTTGTATCCCTCTATTATCATTCCAACATGTCAACAGCAGGCTATCACTGACTGTTTTATCTCTAAGACAGGTATAGAACATTAATAATTGTGTAAATGACTGTTTAATAAGAATATTTTATGATTTTAAAAAATGTTCATGGCATTTTTAAATCAAAAATTTGCATAACACTATATACAATGATTCTAGTTTTGTAAGAAGCCAGATAAAGGCACATGTGGTTGTATGTGTGAATAGACAAACATATTGATAGAAAGCAAGCCTGGGATGTGGATGTCAGCTGGTAAATAGAGGCTGTCTTCCAATAATGGGATTATAGGTGATTTTTTTTTTAGTTTTTGTACTTTTCTACATTTTTGAAATGTTCTAAAATGAACATATTTTGCTTTTTCAATCAGAGAAAAAAGAACATATTTGTAAACTAGTAGAATTTTTTTCAGCTATAACACAGCAAAGTATTTTGATGCTAAAATAACATTTAATTCCAACAGTGAGCTCTTGTCAATGACTCAGGAAAGTACACATTCCTGCCAAGCATTTGGAAGGGAATTTGGCATATGCATTATGGGAATTAAAGTTATTCATACCTTCTGAGCAATAACTCACTTCTGGAACTGATTTTAAACCATTCATCCTCAATGTTTGTGCCTAGTGATACACACAACATTAATTATAACAGCAAAAAATGGAAATAACAAAATGTTTAACAATAATTGTTAAGAAAATTGACATCCAAAAAAAAAAAAAAAAGAAAATTGACATCCACTCAATGAAATAGTAAGCCAATATTAAAAATAATGTTAAGACAGAAACATTTACGATATTGGGAAAAATCAGGTGATGAAGTAAATTTGTAGAATGGCACAGATTGTAGTCCACAAACCCAAGGGTGAAAATAGTATTTTTCTATAACAATTCAACTTCCTTTCTGACATATATCCTTCAGAGTGCTAGAAACTTAACCTCAGAATTCCTTCCTCCTGGAAGCGCCTCAGTACCAACACAGTGCTCGGGCATCTACGGAGAAATCTATCCTCCACTCTGGACCATTTCCAGCCAAAGTCATCTTCCAATCTTGGGTCACCCTTATGCTTCCTGACCAGACCACAGGATTGGACATTTCATGAGGCTGGTTTAAGCATTCTGGCCTGGACACAACTACAGCCATTTCTTCCCTATAATTTTGTCACTGCCTTACTTCTCACCTGGAAAAATGGGAACAACATCCTCTGCTCCCACATATGACTATCTGTCTTGAGCTGTTGCCATTTTCCCTGGAGAACAGACCCTGAGGCCCTTCTGAATCCTCTGAACACTTCTCCTGTTTCCTTTTTCCCCAGGAGGAAGTGTGCTTGTGTGTGGGGCTGTGTGTGTGGGTGTGGGTGTGTGTGGGTGTGTGTGTGTGTGTGTGTGTGTGTGTATGTAGAGGAGGTGGAAGGAAGGGAAAGATGCCGTAGTCCCCCAACCAGGCTCTCAAAACTCTACTCCATGATGTCTATGCACCCAGGCACGTGGGCATTTCAAGCCCTGACACCGGGGAGAGATTCTTTTCCTTTGCTCCTTACTGAGTCACATATTTCTCCAGAAGCAGGGAATCCAGAATAGTCCAGCTGGTTAGAAAGCATTAATAACCTAAGATGTTATGTTTATATAATCATGAATAACTTTAAAGGAATTAAGTCTAGGGAGGAAATTCACTAGAAGTAAACACGTTAAAATATTAGTACTGGCTATTGATTTCTGGAGAATAACTTTATTTTTGCGGGTGATTTGGCTTTTTAATTTCTTCCCTGTACCAAGTTTTTCTGAAAGTCTGAGACTATGAGGGGTAAGATATGGAACAGCCAGTCATTAGGGAAAGGAGGAAACAAAAAAAGATATGCATACTACAGGAAAAAATAAAATTGAGATGCTACTGAAAAAGCAATGTCTATTTTTTTGTATCTTCGAAGACCGATTAGGCCAAGGTAAAACACACAATACAGAAAAGAATGCCATTGAAATGATATTGCAAGAAAAACTTACACTGCGCTGACTGTCCCAAAATATACATTTTACATCTCCTCAGTCTTCATTTTACAGATAACATCTGGTCGCAAAACACTGTTAATTCCACCTGGTGGACTTTAAGAATTTCTACAACATGAGAGTCCAAAACACTTACAGGTATTCTGATGGTTCTGGTCATTTAAGAGTTCTGAGAAAATGAGGTTTTTCATCGGGTTGAGCAGAGAATGTCTACGAAGAAGCAGATGTGAAAATTAAATTTATAACTGCGCCAGTACCACTAGCCTATCAACTGCTTAACCCTGTAAAGTCACCAAGATCCACAGTCCACTTTTCTTTCCGTTGGCTTTGCTTATTGTTATTCTCAGTTTTATAGCATTTGTAATGTACTGTCTAATTACACAGTGGGTCCAGATGAGCTTCAAAGAACTTTCCTCCTTTACTGAATGTTTGGTCCCTGCCCACGTTAAAATTAGGTGTTCTATTTCCGGCTCCTGAATAGGCAAGTTCCTGTTAGAATCACTTTGCGATGGTCACTGACGAGCAATGAGACTTGAGTACATCACCTCTCCCTTCTGGGACTGGATTTATCTTTATCTTCAAAACGCAGCGTGCCTGCTCCACTGCGGAGCTTCTCTGCAGACTGTGGGCTCCGAGCGTAACTGCTGCCCCTGCTTCTCAGGCTCCTGTTCTGGTCGCGCCTCCGCTTGGGACCTACCGACATCAGGTCACCCTGGGTGCCTTTGGGCCTTCTTCTCTCTCTAGATTCACTCTGAAGGTGACTCCTCCTGACTCATGGCTTTCAACCTCTACCTTTTACAGCTTGATGGCTCCCCAAGCAAAGTCTCCAGAGGGGACATCCCTTCTGAACTGCAGGCCCGAATATCCACTGACGTTCTTGTGGAATGAAGTGATTATCGCCTCTGATGTAACATACCCAAACCTCACACCGACTCCTCCCTCCAAAACCTGCTCCGCCTGCCACTCGCCCCATTTCAGTTAACTCATGACTCCTCCACTCTGCCTGTGGCACAGGACAAAAGTCTTGGGGTCTTTCTGGATTCATTCATTTTTCTTACACACACGCTTTCCAACTCATCAGAAAATTCAGCTGGCTTTCCCTTCAAATTTTCCCTCAGCATGTCCACTGCTCCCACTTGGATCCCACCCTGGTTCTCTCACTCAGGAGGCTGTCCTCCTGGTCTCCTGTCGCGCCCCCTACAGCCCTTTCTCAGCACAGCAGAGGGAATGACCACACTAAAATGCCTGCCAGCCCACGTTGCTTTTGCATTCCAAGTTCTTTGGTGACTTTGCCCTCACTCAGATAAAGTCAGATTTTGCAGGGGCTCCCAAGGCCCAGAACCATTTGCCCTTCTCTCCCCCTTGCTCACTTGGCTCGATGCTCCCTGGGCTGCTGTCCCTCAAACATGCCCAGCCACCTAAAGCTTTTGCCCCAGCTGCACCCTCTGCCTGGACCGCTCTTCCTCCAGATCCATGTGGCTCATCCCCCACCATACACAAGTCTTTGCTCAAAAGTCACTGTCAGTGAGACTTACTCTAAAGATGTCAACTTTTAAATTGCACCAAATCCATCCTGCACACCCCTTCCCATCACATGGCTTTATTTTGACTTCATGACACTCGTCACCTTCTAACAAAATTGTCATCATTTACTTATACTTTTAATTGTGGTAAAATATTCATAACACAAAGTTTACCACTGCAATCATTTTTTAGTGTATAGTTCAGTAGTATTAAGTACATTCACGTCATTATGCAATCAATCTCCAGAATTATCACAAACCCCAAACTCTCTACCCCTTAAACAACTAACTCTCCACCCCAACTTCCCTCAGTCTCTAGCAACCACCATTCTACTTTCTGTCTCTGAATTTGATAACTCTAGGTACCTCATATAAATGGAATCATACAATATTTGTCTTTTTGTGACTTGATTTTATCACTTAGCATTATGTCCTCAAGCTTCATCCAGGTCCTAGTATATGTCAGAATTCCCTTTAATTTTAAGCCTGAATGATACCTCATTGCATGTATATATCAAGTATATAATACTTTGGCCACCTGATGCGAAGAACTGACTCATTTGAAAAGACCCTGATGCTGGGAAAGATTAAAGGCGGCAGGAGAAGGGGACGACAGAGGATGAGATGGTTGGATAGCATTACCAACTCAATGGACATGAGTTTGGGTAAACTCCAGGAGCTGGTGGTAGACAAGGAGGCCTGGTGTGCTGTAGTCCATGAGGTCGCAAAGAGTCAGACACGACTGAGTGACTGAACTGAACTGATCACATTTTGCTTTTCCATTCATCCCTCGGTGGATACTGGGGTTGCTTCCACCTTTTAGCTGCTATGAATAGTGGTGCTGTGAACATGGGGACATAAATATCTGAGATCTTGCTTTCAATTCTTTTGAATATATTGGGTTGGCCAATAAGTTCGTTGGAGTTTCTTCATAATCTGTTATAGAAAACCCCAAGTTTTTTGGCCAACCCAATGTTACATACCCAGAAGTGGAATTTATAAATCATATGATATTTTGTTTTTACTTTTTTGAGGAACCACAGTACTGTTTCCAAAGCACTGCACCATTTTACATTCATACCAACAATGCACAAGGGTTCCAGTTTCTACACATTCTCACCAATATTTGTTATTTTTTTACAGAAGCTCTCTTAGTGAGTGTGAAGGAGAATCTCATTGTGGTTTTGATTTGCATTTCCTTAATGACTAGTGCCACTGTACCTCTTTTCATGTGCTTGTTGACTAATTGTTTATCTTCTTTCCCCCATTTTTAATCTGGCTGAGTTTTTTTGTCATTGAGCTGTAGGAGTTCTTTACATATACTAGATATTAACCGCTTGTCAGCTGTATGATTTGCGCATTTTTTTCCTCCCATTCCTCCCATTTCCTCCAATTTGCACATTTTTTTCCTCCCATTCCAACCACTCCATGAAAAGGTTGCCTTTTCATTCTTTTCATTGGGTCCTTTGATGCACTGCTGCTGCTGCTGCTGCTAAGTCGCTTCAGTCGTGTCCGACTCTGTGCGACCCCACAGACGGCAGCCCACCAGGCTCCGCCGTTCCTGGGATTCTCCAGGCAAGGATACTGGAGTGGGTTGCCATTTCCTTCTCCAATGCAGGAAAGTGAAAAGTGAAAGTGAAGTCATTCAGTCATGTCCAACTCTTAGCAACCCCATGGACTGCATCCTACCAGGCTCCTCCGTCCATGGGATCCTCCAGGCAAGAGTACTGGAGTGGGGTGCCATTGCCTTTTCTGCCTTTGATGCACAGACATCAGTTATTTATTTATTGTTTTATTTTACTTACTGTTTTTTCCTCCTGTCTCCTCTCTGGTATATGAGCTCCACAAGGGCAAGGCCATGTCTATTCTGTCTGCAGCCGTATCCCTGATGCTGAGAACAGTGCTTAGCACCTGGTGGGATCTCAACAAATATTTGCAGAATAAGAGGACAAGGGAGCAGACAGCTCAGAGATGCGCTCCAGCCTTTCCCTAAAACCTGCATGGGTTGAGAAAAAATCTGAAGCATAATTAATACATCAAAAAGAAGAACGCTCTAAAACAATAACTTACAAATAGATTTCTTGAATAAAGGGCTTTTTAAAAGTTCTTCTCTCATGGGAAGCTGGTTTCCCAGGCTACCTGGAAAGCAGGCCTGCCTCCTCCTGCAGAGTCCATTAAAGTGACAACTCTGGATGTGTCTGAACACAAACCTGCTCCGTCGTTGGCTCTCCCGCCCCCAGCCCACCCCTTCAGACCTGACCTCTCTCCCGCTTCCTCTTCCCCTTCCTGCCCTGCGCCCTATGGCCCTCTCTCACACTGCAGGGCCCGGGCTGGGCCCCGTATCTGCTTTATGTCCAAGGTCCCAGCCTGCTCTGTCAGAGATTCCTTTGCCTCCATTGTTCCACTGAGGACCACACACAGGGGCAGGGCTCAGGTACCCCTCAGTCTAAGGAGGCCTGTGGGAATCTGGGAGAAAAGCGTGAAAAGGGGCAATGATTGAACAGTACTTAGGAGGGGCTTGTTCATGTCAAGCCCGATTAATGATAATGGTAATTTGGGATCTGCTTATGCTTTTCCATTATTAGGCTTTGCCAAGAAGTTTCCAAGTGGTATTCCAAAGGTTTCTGGGTCTGGTTCATGCTGCAGGGACACCAGCGGAGCAGGGCGACCACACCTGACCTGACCACGCTGTGTCCTATCATGAACGTGGGTCCCAACTGTGTCTTCCTTCTTCTTCACCAGTATCCTCCCCCTCCCCCCCTACCCAGGGCAGCCTTTAGAGACTGGAAACCTCAGTGATTTCCATTATAAAGACAAGCTGTTGAGATCTTCTCTTCACTCTGCCTTCTCGAGAACAAAGGACTTCAGCATGCTTTGTCATGGGAGGAAAGGTAGACAGAAGTGGTTAAGTTGAGGCTCAGATCCTGATCCAGCTGCTTTCTAAGCTTGGGACTTGCAGCAAACCACTTAACCTCTCCAGGATTCACTCTTCTCATCAAAAAAAAAAAAAAAAAAAAATGGTGATGATTGTAAAACCTACCTTGTAATCTCTTATGAGAAATAAATGAGAGGCCATGTGTAAAATCCTAAGAAGAGTGTCTGACACCAGGCAACGGGTTGACAAATGTTAGTTATTAGTATCGCTGCACAATTAGTGAGGTCAGGGGTCTCCTTTAGAACAGGGTTTCTCAGCCTCAGCCCCATTGACACTGGGGCCTGATAATTCTCTGTTGTGGGAGGTTGTGTATTGACGAATATTCAGCTGCATCCCTGATCTCTATCTACTAGAAGTTGGTAACTATCACCTCTCCTACCCCCCTCCACCTACCCACCCAGGCTTGACAACTAAAATAAAGGACTCCAGATATTATTAAATGTGCCTGAAAAGGGAGAGGGTGACATCCCTTGGTTGAGAACCATTACTTTAGAATGTGTATGTGTTAGTCATTCAGTCGTGTCTGACTTGAGACCCAATGGACTGTAGCCTGCTGGGCACCTCTGTCCATGGGATTCTTCAGGCAAGAATACTAGAGTGAGTTGCCATTCCCTTCTCCAGGAGATCTTTCCAACCCAGGGATCGAACCCAGGTCTCCTGCAGTGCAGGCAGATTCTTTCCCATCTGAATCACCAGGGAAGCCCCACGACTTTAGAATAAGCATCAGTAATTATATAAATGTGTGACTATCCGTGGCTACGACCCACTGGGGAAGGTAGTGTGTGTGTGTGTGTGCTAGCTTTCCTTAAACTGGGAATTTCAACCCTCCCAGAGAGGCTTTGAAGAGTCATGAGGTCACAGAAAATAATCCCAGTACACTTCTTGTTCTGCCTTGGTTGGCCACTTTTAACACCTCCATCCAGCCCTAATCCCCGCCTTCCACAGGGTGGCCCATTCCTTAGCTCCCACTTGGCTCAACTCCCTCTGCGGGAGGTGTGGTGTATATGCCTCCCTGCAAGATGCCTGGCACACACTAGATGCTTAAGGAAAGTTTACTGAATGAAAGCAAGAGGTGAGTCTAAGTAGTTTGGCTCAGATTCTTTTCTTTTTCCATTTTCTGTTTGGTTTTGCACAGTAGCAAAATATCATCTTTCCCAAAAGCAGCAAATTTCACACAAAACAGAATCTGAGTGGCAGAACAGGAAAACAGGAGGCAGAGAAAGGCCCCCAGGAGTAAAAGAAAAAGAGAAAGTGACAAAGAGGTGACAGTGGGGTGTCCTGTGATACCCACACCCAGCTCCTCTTGGGAATATTTTACTTTCTTCTTAGCTGTCAGTACAGTCCCTGCCCTGTATCAGACTGTGATGAGGGGATGCAATGAACAGGGATGTAATGAGCAAGGGAACATGAGGAGGGGCTCCTCTCTAGAGGCTGAGAGGTCAAGGTGGTTTTCTCTCCCGCCCCCAATCCTGGCGGTCCCAAGGAACAGTAAAGTAGGGAGATCACTTTGACAGCGTGAGTCTCCTCCAGAGGAAAACAAAAGCTCAGAGCAGAATTCAGAGGCGAACTCAACATGGAAATGACATCAACACCCAGTCCTGAAGCTGAGTGGGAGAGAATGAGACGGGAACACGGAAACCAGGGAACCACCTGGAGATAGTACATGAAGGGGAAAGTCAGGATTAAGGGGAAAGTCAGATGAACCCTGAGCTTCTACTGGCTGAGAGTCAGCCATCTTGGTTCTCTTTTCCTCTTGGCCATAACCTGGGCTAGATCAGGTCCTCTTAATTGTGGGCACTTGGCAGTAGACCCATGGGTGGGAGAAAGCCACAGACAGAAATATTTTATTGAATTTTAATGGCAATCCCCTCAATTCAATTTCCAAAGAGATAAAAGAGGTTCCCCTCCCTCAAATTCCCCCAGTATAACCAAGAAAGGCCAGGACAGAAAATGCTAATTCTGGAGGAGAAATGGGCCTGTGTTGAAAGCTGGGTGAACTGAGATCCTCCTCCTTTGTTGAAATACACTCATTCTGTCTTGTGACATCCTGATTCTCTTGATTTTCTGAGACAGCATGTTCTTACTGCGCTCATCCTCCAGGAATTCCACGTCAGCCATCCATTTTCCTGTATGCTCACAGAGAAAGCTTTCAGACAGGACTTGACACTAAGCTGCTTAGATTGGGAGATTCCCTTGAAGAGCTCCTAGATAGTGGATTTTGCTGATGGCTGCCTTGAACCCTTGGGCAAAATGTTGTAGATAGTTGTCTTGATGCTGTTGGGGATCTAGTCTTTGCAGTAGCTGCTGCTCTTGTTCTTCAGCTGAGCATCTGTTTATCTACTTCCTTCATAGAATTCTGCTCTCGGAAAATGATGGCAATGGGTCTCAGGCTGCCATCCTGCACTGGCATCAAGGGTTTTCTGGGTGAGCTTTGGTTCAGTTGGAACTCAGTATTACCACCAGTTGGCTAGGCTGATAGTGAGGTGAAACCTGGCGTAAAGAAATAAGTTGAGAATTAGGGACCACGCAGACTATCTGCTATGGAAGTTAGTGTTGAACTGCCCAGGGAAAGAGAGACAGGCAGACCAACTCACGTGTCTTTGAGCTGCTATAACAAAAATGCCATCGATTGGGCAGCTTAGGCAATGAACATTTATCCCTGGCAGTTCTGGAGGCTGAAAAATCCAAGAGCAATGTTACGTGCTGGCCAGTTCAGTTCTGGTGAAAGTCCACTTCTTTGCTTACAGATAGATGTTTTCTTGCTGAATCCTTACATGAAAGAGGGAGACAGAGGAGAGAGGGAATAAAAGGGACAGTGAGGGAAGGAGGGAGAGAGATAGAGAGAGAAAGGAAGTTGTCTTATTTCTCTTCCTATAAGGGCACTAACCCCATCATGAAGGCTGCATCCTCATGACCTAATAACCTCCCGAAAGCCCCATCTCTGAAAACCATCACATTAGGAATTAGGGCTTCAACATATGGATTTAAGGGAGATGGAAATATGCAGTCTATAATACTTAGGTCACATCTTGAAGTTTCAAGAGCAGATGAGAGCACTTCACTAACCACCAATCAGTGGACAGAGCAGTTGGTATTTGGTCAAGGTGTCTCAGACTTTGGGTAAGGCTACCATGAGGTGGTGAGGTCCTAGTCAAGGTCTTGCAAGAGGTGGTGGTGCTACTGGTAAAGAATGTGCCTGCCAGTGCAGATGTAAGAGACGTGGGTTTGATCCCTGGTTCAGGAAGATTCCCCTGGAGGAGGGCATAGCAACCCAGTCCAGTATTCTTACCTAGAGAATCCCACGGTCAGAGGAGCCTGGTGGGCTACAGTCCATAGGGTCTCAAAGAGTCAGACACAACTGAAACAACTTAGCATGCAAGCATGCACCATGAGGTGGTCAGGTCCCAGTCAAGCTCTTGCAAGTGAGCGAGGTGCCCATGCCAGAGCCCTCGTCCCCTACCCAGTGTCAGTAGAAAACCCCAAAGCCTGTAACAGCTCTAAATGCCCTGGATACCATCTCATGATGGAGTTGCTCATCCTTGCTTCCTCCTTCTGTGGCCCTGGCCCACTCCAGACTAACTAAAGACAAGGTTGTCTAGCCTGAAGATCCAGTTAAAAGGACTTGAGCAAATATATTATATAGGCCTTGGTTTTAATCATTCTAGATGGCAAGAAGAACACATCAATGACCTGAGCTTTATGGCAACAATGGAGCTCTGAACTAGCTACAGATCTGTGCTCTACGGTAAGTGCTGGGGGCTCATCACTGAACACTAGCCAGACCTTGGCACCACCTGATTGCCACACAGGACAGTTTGGGTCAGCAAGGCTTCCCTCAAGGGTAGAATTTATTTTTATTTTTCACTCACCTCAAAGTATGTGAAGAATGAGAGAATGGTACATTTTTTCTGCTTATCACACACTGTAAGAATGGCACATGGCCCAGGAAGCTGCAGCCACTACATCTGAGTCCAGGGGTTCTGAAATGCTGAAGCTTTTTACATTTATTTTCCTAACAGTTTTTGACCATTTCAAGTTAGAAGCTTCTGAAAAAGAGGATGTCTTCTCCCTTCTATTAGCTGTCACTGTACCTAGAAGAGTGTTCAAGGCTGGCCAATGATTAAATAATTGCTGACTATTTAAAAGAAAACCCTTTTGCAGACTGTCGACTTAACAGATGTCTCTCGTGCTTTTCATTTCTCAAACATGACACGTGGGTGGATTTGGCTTGAAAGAAGGAGAAATTTCAGTGATATCAGTACAGCAATTTTTCAGGGCTCCATTATTTTCTGATGCTCACTTTTCTTGTTGTCAGAACTGAAGAAGCACCAGCTACACATACATCAAGATAAGAGCTGTGTTTCCATTAATGAAAAGGGGAGGCTTCGCTGGGAATAAAGGAGTTTTTTTTTTCATTATAAATGGTAAAAGGGAATTTGTTTCAGGGTCTTATCTGGCTTATGATCATCTGGACAGGCTTACAGAGGGAGAAATGTTGGTGTTTCTTTTCAAGACAAAAATTGCTTTTTCATTGCATCGAATATGTGTTGCAGCTGCTTAGACACACACGGTTCTGAAAAGCAAATAGAGTGAGCCTGCCACTGGACCTAGATATACAAAATAGTTCTGTTATTTTTTTTTGAAAAAAAGAACTGTACTTAGTGCAACCAGTTGGTGAAAATCAAGAGGACTTTCAAAATCTACATGTGATTGCCTGAACGAACAGCATCCTACAATAACCAGAGGCTAGCACAGTTAATAAGTCAGTGTCCATTCTCATTAAGAGAAACAGAACAGGAAAACTGAGAGAACCACATTCCTCTTTTCTAATGTGGGACCGAGACTCCAAGAGAGAACAAAGTTCACCTAGACTGCCAGTGCCAAAACCAGCAGTCATCTGAGGCATCTGATAGATGCACAACTTGCATGAACTTATGGCCACGTAGATTCTTCCCTCTGGCTCCCTCTGAGCTCAAGCTCATGGGCTTTTCTCCAGTCTGCAGACCACCCAGAACTATGATGACATCTGGCTGCTGCCCTGTCTCAAGGAAGCACTTCGAGGGAGAAGACGATGCCTTTTGTACCTTCTGATTCTCAACATGGTGCTTTGCAGATGCTAACAAACTTTCACCAAGCAAATGAATGAATGAGAGAATGGGCTTCTATCAGTTTACCAGAGTGTAATGATCATCACTACAGGTTGTTCTCTTTGTGTTCATGAAAGAAATATATTTGAATCCCCAGAGCAGCTTCTATTCCCAGGCTGATGTCCATCAGTGAAATATACTATATTCCAAGGGTGCCCTCTGCATGTTAAATGTCCGGCCAGGCCATCCTCTCCTTTCAATCCCTATCGACTTGATAAACTCCAACAATCTCTTTTACTTGTGCCTCTCTTCCACTCCCATATTCAAGTATCTTCCTTCTTCAGTCACCTTTTGGTGTTCCCATAACATTCACTCTCTATCATTTTATCCATTGTAACTCTCTATTGCAAGTCAGAAAACCCAAACCAAAGGCCATCCAGAGCTAGAGCTCTCTTCAAGCTTGAGGCTCAGATGATACCATGGGGCTTGGTTTTTCTCTCTCTACCTGCGAACTGTGCATTTCACCATGTTGTCCATAGTCTCTGATGGGCTCTCCCCTCAAAGTTGTAATGTATCTGTAGCAACTCCAGTTTATATTCTTCAAGATTCAAGTCCAGGGTTAAACAAAGTGTTCTCTCCCCCAGTAGCACCATAATGAATCCCAGAGTGGAGCTTCCCTCGCTCTGACTTAGCCATGTCATACATATGTGCCAATCACCATGCCCAGAGGGTAGAACACACTGTTAGGACTAGACTCGGTCTCACATTGCCATGTTGGGCTTCAGTGCAATCAACCAAGCTCTAATCATGTGAGTTAAACGTAGACTAAGGGTGGTTTCTCCAAAACAAACCCAGAGCATTCTCACCTCAAGAAGTAAGTAAGAATGTCAGGTGACAAAAACAACCAACACCCACTGTCATCATCAACTTGCTTTCTGGTTTTCTTATCTTTTCCTGTGTCATCAGCACCCACAGGATTCCACACCCTCCCTCTTTTTTTCATTCCTCCTCTACTGACATATTAATTCCTATCAAACACACATCAGTTCCATTTTTATCCTTGGCTGCTCTCTGCCTCTTTAGCAACACATCTTGTTCTGCCTGCCTTCCCCAGTCTTCACCTGGATTTTAACTCGCCAGCATCGTCTTCAAGAATTAGAATACCTGCTGGTACTAAACTTCTTACCAGAACTGTAACAGCTGCTGGAACTGTTTGCTTTCTTGGGTGACCACAGAATCTCCCTCATTTTTCATCAGCTTTTTCCTTCTGTTTCTATAACCCCATCAAAACCAAATATACCCAGGCTTTCCCATCCATCTTAGAAAACAAGACAAAACCACTTTCTCGCGGCCTTGGCAGCGAGCCCACCTCCACCCTTCTCCTTCCTGTTCTCTGTCTCCTCCCCCCATCACACTCTCACCCCATCTCAACCCCTCCAGGCTTAAGCTCTCTCAACCTGTCTCTGCTTTCTTTCACCAAACTCGTTTCTTACATCTCTGAAGTTCTGTTTCTGGGGCTGTCTCCTTTCACCACCCTCCCCAAATTTCCTCATAGTCAAAATATTTGAGTTGTCTCTCTCCCTCATCTTCCACATCCAAACTGGCCTTGGAACTTTTCGAGTAGACCCTCCAAGAGTCCCTGAGCACCATCCCCTCCTCTGCGTTTCTTCCACTATATCGAGATCTCTTTCTCAGCTCACCTGTCTCCCTCGTTCCAGTCTCTCCATCCCTTAATTTGTCCTTCCATCCAATGCTCAGAACTGATTTGTGAAATACTCCCTTGCTTTAACAACTTACGGTGAGCCACAGGATGAAATGTATGTGCTCTGGCTCTGAATTCAAGACCATTCACCCTGTGCCTCCACCTGCTTTCTAATCCTAGAGACACTCTCCATGCCCATTGCAGCTCTCTGCAAAACTGATCCCTCCACAATGTCCTCATCCTCCCTCCGCTGACTTTGCCTCTGGAGAAGCCCTAGTCCTTCTCCAAGGTTGGCCACAGCATGAGCCCCTCCCCTGCAGGAGTCTCTCCGCATCTTCCTGACTGCCCTCCTCTAACGTTATCACGCTGATTTATTGCTGTTTGTCATTGTCTTTAAGTGCCAGACCAGGATCACGGTGAGGGCTGCCCCGTGCACCACTCCCCGCTGTTTCACGCCTGGCGCTGTTGCTGGCACACGCTAGACGTGAGGTCTTCACTGCCTCTCCAGCCCCGAAGCTTCACCTGCTCTACGTCTCCTTCATGCCCCAAAACATGGCCTCTGTATTTCTCATCTGTCCACTGAGGCCAACCCACTCGGAGCGAGAATCCACAGAGCCCTCCATGCTTCTTCCTGGAAATTCAACCCTGCTTCCAAATAGTCGCTCTCAGGCTCTGGTCTCACCCCTTCTTTACATCGAGCTCTTCTCCCTCCACCTGAGCACAATTTCATTTATCTAACAAGTGTGGATTTTTTGTTCAACATTCTTTTATTTAATAAATATCATTTTTCCCTGGGGATTCTGCTATCAAAGGGAGGGACTCACCATTCCCTCGTGGTCCCCACACTATGTCCCCTTGTGACAAGGAATCAACAGTTAGGTGACTTTTCACAGTTCCCACTACCTGGTAGGGTTTTTCTCGTATGTGTGTGTGTGTGTGAGAGAGAGACAATCTCTCCAGAATATATTCCTCTCTCTCCATATGCATAGCTAAGTAGGTGCTTTACTCCTTGACCATAAACCCTGTATAAACTAAGGCTAGCATGACTTTGCCATTTACCAACCAAACCGGGATTCTAGGACAGTCAACAAAGGAGCTATTAAAAGTTTCCCCCGGCAGCAGGTATAAACTGGGACCTTACCTGGCTAATGAGTACATCTGACCTCCCCAATATCTTTGGCTTTACTTCTTGAATTTTTCCCCTCCGGGACCCACTGCTTTAAATGCCTCCCTCATTATCTGAGGTTGCCAGCATCTCCTTAATCTTCAGGGAAGCCTCAGTCATTCCCACTGCTGTCATCCTCAAATTCATGTTCATCTTCCCCCCACAGTTTGCCACAAGTCTGCCTGATCCTAATTCTTTATTCCTTCGGCTATAAGCAGACACTGGTGACTGATCTTTTTTTACATCTCTTCTTCCTCACCTGTAGGAATCACTTTCCCTTCTTCAATGGACTTTTCTCCTCCTAACTGAAAACTCAACCTGAAGTCTTCACTTTTACCAGGAATTTGTCATGACTGTGAAGAATCCGGGGAGAAAACATTCTCATCCAAAGCCAAACATTAACCTCCCCCATTTACTTGCATCCTATATTATTGGCAAGAAAGAAACCCAGAGAAATTAAGGAGGGGTGGAAATTAAAGCATTTATCCACATAATCTCTTTTACATTTTTATCTTATTAGTACTTTGCACAGAAGACTCATGCCTTCTGTTTCAGACACTAGTACGTGGGTATCTTGACAATAACAGTATCAAGTATGTGGAGGGTCTCTCAAATAATTAATGCACATTTAGGGACAGCTTCTTAACTTTCTAAATCAAGTTGCCTCAAATGGTACCCGGGGGCTCAGAACTACCAGAAAATATTGATAGTTTTCTGTCCTCGGGAGCATTTTTTCACAAAATTTTCTAAGTCCGAGCCTTTGGGAAGATGGGTGGCCATTCCGAAGGGTGTCTGTCTACGCCTCACCTTCCAGCGGAAGCTGCTCCCTCTTCTGGTCAACAGCGAGGGAACGTGCCGGGGAAGGACCGACCTCTCCCGTTCCCCGGAGGGCGCTGTGATGGGGTGTGAGAAAGACGGTTCATTGTACTTTGGCAAGAGGAACGGCACAGATGTGAGATAGGCTCAACTCAATTATCGCATTTGGTTTAATCAGCTTTCTGAGGCTTGCAGTCTCATCAGAGACGCAGCGATTGCTCACCATCCTTCTCAGCAACCCGAGAGCCGAGCACAACTCCGTCCTTCCCCAGAAGATCCTGGAGTCTGCCAGCGCGCTGGACCGCTGGAGTTCGGGCCCACCCCCGAGCTCCGCACCGGGGAGACCTGCCAAGCCCCAGAGGAAGGAGCCGGCAGTTCGGGTCATTAGAAAGACTTGCCAAAAAGTGCTCAGAAAATGAACAATTAATTTCGGCTGTCAAAACAGATACTAGAGGAGCCCAGTTAGATTTCAAGCATTTTTCTCTCCACCAGCAAATCCAAGGCTTTGTCGGTGATAAGAGATGGAGCAGATTTTAGGGATGTTTGTGAGACAATATTACATAGTGGTTCAGACTGCTGTGGGCTGTGGGATCAAATTGCCTGGTGTGGATCCCAGCTTTGCTTCCCCCTCACCCACCCCCGCCCGCTGTCTCCTCAGGCATTTAATTTAATCTCTCTGAACCTCGGTTTGCTTATCTGTAAATTGGGGATGGTGGAAGACAGCAGGAAATGCGGGGAGGGGCGGATTCGAGGAAGACACTTAGCTTGGCTTCTGCATGCAGTCAATAAATGGTTGCTGGGTCTTTTTGTTTTTTGTGGGGTTTTTTTTTTTTTTTTTTTTTGCCTTTTTTTTAATCATTATTGGTGGTGGTGATGTTATCACACAAAAACTCCTGCTTCTCTTGGAAGTTAACGGGTTCAATTTGTTTGTTCCCTCTTCCTGAAATGATTAGTACATTGCCCAAACTTCAGAAAATTTTCTGAAAATCAGTTCCTTTGGGGAACCCTCACTGGTAAGCAGCAATTTATTGACTCAGTAAAAATGTTCCCCACGAATGTAAAACCTCAAAGAAAAGAGAAGTATTTTTGTTGTCGTTCTCCCCCCGGTGAGGCTGCAGCGTCGATGACACATACATAAGTAAAATGGAATTTGAAAAGCAAGAGGCAGAGTATTTTGAAAAATTAAAAGTTTCTTATAAATCCTTACAAAAATGCATCTGTGTCAACACAATAAAAGTAATATCCCAGCCTACTGGTTTTCATCTTCTAGTCCTGGGTAAGCCCTAGCTGGTTAACCCTTCCAGTGCTGTTCAGAGACTAGGAAACCCAGCTGCTACTGCTTTTCAGGGCAAGTAAGTGAGCACTCACCCTTATCTTCTGTAACATGAGCTTTCTCCCCTCATGGGGCCACAGTTTTTTCCAGATAATTGAAGAAAGCAGTATCTGACAGTACATTGTACAATAACACTAAACAATATTAAAAATAAATCATCGTCATAATTGAGAAAATAGGCAATTTTTTTTAATCTGGAACATAGAGAATAGATTTGTGATTGCCAAGGAGAAAGGATGTGAGACAGGGATGAATTGGGAGTGAGTTTGGATTAGCAGATGCAAACTGGTATACTAGAATGGATAAACAACAAGGTTCTACTCAATAGCACAGAGAACTATATTTAGTATCCTATGATAAGCCATAAGGAAAAAGAACATGAAAAAGAGTGTGTGTGTGTGTGTGTGTGTGTAACTGAGTCACGTTTCTGTACGGCAGTAACACAACATTGTAATTCAACTATATATCTCAATTTTTTTTTTAATTTTTTTAAAGCTAACCCTACATTCCTGGCTACTCTTTCTCTATTTCCAGTGATAAGTCCCATACTTCCGGGGAGAATCTGTACTGACAGTCTTCTTAAAAACCAGTATCTTCCCAATATCCACGTGCTACCTCTTTCCATGACCACAGAAACTGGTTTATTCCCAGCAATTATGTGCCCAGGTAAAAGACTACATTTTCCACCCTCCTTTGTAGCCAGGTAAGATCACACAGCTAAGTTCTAGTCAGTGAGATGTGAGTAAAAGTGTTATGTGAAACTTCAGAAAGGGACCATAAAGGTAGCTGACATTGATAGGATTCAGGTGCCTTCATTTTTGTATTTCTTTCCCTTTCTTGCCTGCTAGAGCATGGATGTGATGACTGGAACTCCAGCAGCTATCTTGAACTATGTGGCAAACTTGAGGATAGAAACCACATTTAAATGATGAAAAAAAAAAAAAAAATGATGAAAAAAATTTCCTAACGACTAAGAAATCATTATATCAATATCATTATATCAACCCTGGAATGTCAAATTCAAAATTTTATTTTTTCTCAAAATTATGGCAAACTATCTGGTTTGAGTCACTGTTACTTGGGGCTTTCTGTTTAAGTAGATGAACCTGATTCTGACACATTTTTGGCCCTAGGATGAATTCTCTGCATTGACTTATCTAATGATGCTTACTGCATCATGCTCCAGTGATTTTAGCAAGTCTTCTCTTCTACAGAGATCTTCCTATTAAGTCATTCCTATGTATCTGGCATGGAGAAGGCAATGGCACCCCACTCCATAACTCTTGCCTGGAAAATCCCGTGGATGGAGGAGCCTGGTAGGCTGCAGTCCATGGGGTCGCTAAGAGTCGGACACGACTGAGCGACTTCACTTTCACTTTTCACTTGCATGCATTGGAGAAGGAAATGGCAACCCACTCCAGTGTTCTTGCCTGGAGAATCCCAGGGACGGGGGAGCCTGGTGGGCTGCTGTCTATGGGGTCGCACAGAGTCGGACATGACTGAAGCGACTTAGCAGCAGCAGCAGCAGCAGCAGCATGCATCTGGCATATGATAGAGGCCAAAAATGTACTCATAACTCTTTCATGAATAAATGATTGTTTCTTAGGACCAGCTCGTTTGGACTGTCATTTCTATCACCAGTCAAAAATGAACACAGCATTCAAAAATATATCCAAAAGCAATATAATAATGATGATGATAATCAACAATAATTGACAGTATCTTCTAAGTACTAGTTCATTTGTTAAACTGGAAAAAAAAAAAAAACCTATAAGCGAGTTAAACATAGGTGTGTGCACATTTCTATGTTATAGCTCTGCCTATGGTCCACACTTGCAGATGGCACATACTATCAAAAGAAGCCATGTCATTTGGTGCCATGGTCACTGAAAGCTCCTCCTCTTTATCCCCACAGCCACAACCACCTGAACTGGCTTCTGAACATCTTGCTGAGCATACTTTTGGGGAGAAATATTTGTTCTCTAGTCTACATTTGAGCAAAATAACATATGAAGCTACTGAGCCCTCAAAGCTTGGTTCATGAATGAAACTCCTCTGTTAACAATCATTAAAGTTTATCATTTTGCCCATCTGGTAAAGGCCAAAGTGTTAAATAATGAATAAGGTAGAATGTTTGAGATGTGGGGCAAAAGATGCCGTTTGAATGCTGATGCATTATTCACAGAACTTCACAGAAATCCTACTGGAAACATCCAAGCAGTGGAAGACTGCTTTGGGTTCTGTTTTTTATATAGACGGTGTCAAAATTATCAGTGACACTGTAATTTCTTGGAGTTACCTGGTCTTTTCATTTATCTTATTAAAGTTCTTTGGTCCAGAGGCTAAGGAGCTTTTGGTTCTTAATTACGTTTGGCCTGACTAGTTCTTACTTCTATCCACTGACCCCTGATCAAGAGCCCAGATTAGCAAAGCATTTCAATCAAGTATGGCTTAGAACCTACAACTAACTTGAGTTTTTACTTATTTCCCAGCATGGATAAATGACACTTAAAAGTGATATTCTCATGGTATATACCATGACACTGTCTAAAATAAACTAATTTTTAGCAGTGACTGCCAGCATTTTTTGAGTCAGAGTATACATTGCATCTGGTAATGTCTGTAGATCACGGTAGAATACAGAGAGAGTCTGCTCTTGGGTCGAGGTGATCTGCTAAAACTTTGATTGCCACAGATCCAGTATCTCAGCACAACTATAATCCTTTCAGGCCCATTGATTGCAAAGTTCAGAGTTATAACATTATGCATGGTAATACATACAGTACATGGAATATATAAAGATAGAGAATATATCCATGTGCATGTAATAATAGGCTTATTTATACATCTATAACTATGTATGGCTAGATATACATTCAGCATAATATCAACACCTATAATAAGAGAGCTGATATTGAGATAGGATCCTCCACATATGCTGTTTCCCTTATCAGCACTTTCTCACAGGAGGAGGAATTCCTAATCTGATCTGTCAAAGTCAACCGTTTGCCTTCCCAGTGAACATTTTCCTTAATAAGTGCTTGTTCTTGTCTTTCAGTTTAACTGTCATTTTTTCTGCAGTTAAATAGCTAAATCAGGCTGGTGTGCATTTCTAGCTCTGGAGGATGGGAGTAAAGGGTTTTAGTCTTCCCAGCCTCAGCCTGGTTCTCTAGTCGGGCTTTTATTGTAGAGCCTGCACTTCTCAACCATCACTTTAGGGACACTTGGTTTTCATTGTGGTTTTAACTCTGCTCTACATGAGGAGTACTCAGGGCTAGGAAACCTCCAGGGAATAGGAGGCATAAGTGATGGGATTGGATCTATGGTTGTGATATCGCTCCATTCTCCAGAAGATCTTCCAACCCAGAGATCAAACTCAGGTCTCCTGCATTGCAGGCAGATCCTTTATCATCTGAGCCACCAAGGAAGCCCCTCTGATCACAAGGCTACTTGTTGCCTAACCAAAGGATGGCCACATGCTATATAGAGTAAGACTACTTTCCCTAGTCTCCCTCAAAGCCAGCTCTTGGTATGTTCTGATCAATGAAAATTAAAGAGAAATGTTTGGGACCTCTGGGCAGCCTGCTTAAAGGGAGCTGAACCAGCTGGGAAAGTCCTTTTTTCCCTCTGGCTGTTTTCTTTCCTTTGACTTCCAGTTGGGATGTGATTGCTGGACTCCAGCTGCCATCTTGGGTCATGAGCTAACCTTGAATATGAAAGACATGAGCTAGAATGATGGAGCAGACAGACAGGAGTCTCAGACTCTGAAGACATTGTGGAATCCTCATTAAACCCTGGACTGCCTATCATTAAACTTTTCCTTTTTTATGTGAGAACTAACTTTCCTTATTTAAGCTATGCTTAACCAAAGGGTTTCTATTAAATAAAACTGAATAGGCCTAATTGATTCTATCATTATCATATATTTATCTCAAATGTCTTTTTTATCCTATGTTTTGGCCATGCATGGCATTCACGATCTTAGTTCTCTGGCAAGGGATCAAGCTCATGCACCTGCAGTAGAACTGTGGTGTCTTAATCACTGGACCACCAGGGAAGTCCCTATCTTTAATTCCGAATGGTTAAACTGACTGACACTGCAACTACCATTACCACTGCCATTGTCTATACATTATGTAAATAGCAGAGAGTTGAAGCTCACCACCAACCACAAAACCCACCAACATGCCAACAGGAGGAGCAAAGTTCCTGCCCTTATAACCTCTCCTTCACCTTCTTTACTTGCTAGGGAAGATACAAATTTTCCTGGCTACTTCCCTGCTAAGGAACATGCGTGGACCTACAAGGACCCAGGAAACCTGATTATAGAGTGACCACCTGCAGCCCACAGACCACCTGCTGTCACACCAAGAGATTGGAAGACAGTAATAGGAAACTAGATCTGCCTGTACCTGCAGTCCACCTCTAGACAAATAACCCAAATCCAAAGATTTGGGATAACTTGGAGGAGTTCTAAGACACAGTGGTTGTTCGGAGCTTGGTATTCTTCAACCACTCTGCTGTCCTACTGTTCAACCCAGGACACTTTCACTGCCAGCTAGGCAACAACACCTACCAATGTGCTGGCTGAGATGTCACTTTCCAGTTAACACAAGCAAATGTTAGAAAACAGAAAATTGTTTTTTTAGTGAAACAATCATCTGTTTATTTGGAAAAACCATTTGTTCACTGTAGTGGCAGAGGCTCTCTCTCACTGGAAGTTCATTCCCAAGAACCTTTAGTAGTCAGGTTTTAGTAAAAGTTAAAATCTGGAATGAATACACACAAAATTATTTAAGCCTAAACCAAACATTCTTATAAGATAGATTTTGTCCATTTGTTCTGGACAGCAATTTTAAAATAAGCCACATTAAAAATTCTTTCTGATGAGAATAAACTATGAACTGAGCTCTCTACCAAGGGCCTTGAATACATTTTAACCTTCTACCACGACGTAAATGCTATTGGTATCCAACGAGCATTAACCACTAGTAAGGACAAAAATGTAACTCTGAAGTTAATTATCTCCATGGTTTGCTCAACTTATTGGAGATTTTAGATATAAAACTGGAGATAAAGGAAAGTTTCAAAATTAAAACAGAAACTCTGAGACTTTAAGACTGTCTCAACATAGACAGGTAAGTATTTCTCCATGTAAATGATTGCATTAGTTTCAAAGGCAAAAAGGGAAGATATTTTGCAATCCAAGTGTCTCTTCCTTCTGACAAATTGGAGAACATAATTTCCCTAGAAATTACTAATAAATTCTAACAAAATAGAAATCAAATCAAGAAAATTTAAAAAAAAAACGTGGCTGGTGTAAATCAGTTGGTAATCCCAAGTAAACCATTAAGTCTTCAATATAAAAACAGAAGATTCTCTCTGTTGCAAACGCAATCCAACTTGGAAGTGTGGACTGCTGAATCTCTGCATCAGGGATGCATCCCAATTGGTCATTGCCTGCTGCTGCTGCTGCTAAGTCGCCTCAGTCGTGTCCGACTCTGTGCGACCCCAGAGACAGCAGCCCACCAGGCTCCTCCGTCCACGGGATTTTCCAGGCAAGAGTACTGGAGTGGGGTGCCATTGCCTTCTCTGGTCATTGCCTAGGTCAAAAGTAAATAATCCTGTTAAACTTGTTTTAAAATTCCCTGTGCACATACTGTTGATTCCCTAGCTGGTTTGAGAAGAAAAGGCATATTAACTAGTTTTCACATTCTTACTTCTGAGTGATTATCATGCTTAAGAACTCCCAGTAGAGGTAAAGGAATCATCACTGGAAAGAGGAATTTTCAAAAACAAAGTTGCCTCAAGAGGTTCTAATTTCCACTCATGTGATCATCCTCTGTTACATCTGGTGAATTCTGCCTCTAGTCACAGATGACACTAATATATAATAAGTATTTATTAAATTCTTTCTTTTTAAATCAAACACATTTTATTACTAATAAGTTTGGACTTTCTTGGAAGGGTTAGCGTTACACCCTTTGTAATTCTGAACATCTGAATGGTACAGAGAACCCATGGCTGCAAATATTGCCCTTTTCCTCATCTCTCAACTCCTGATCCTACTCTGCCTGCTTCCTCAACATTTCTGGAGGAGGGAGGCTAAAGCTTTCAGAGAATTTGTGTGTTGGAAAGGAAATAAGCCATTAAAAGCAGAACTTGGGTAGAGAGAGCAGTCTGCCTTTAGGAGTCTGCAAAGTCTTGGAAGTTCAGCTCAATTTTGGAGCTTCCCTTACCTCTAGCTCTATTTGTAGTTTCTCTGAGCCTCAAACAGAGCCTTCCAAACTACAGGAACTTAATAAATAACCATCGAAAGCCTGAGCAGATGCAAATATGCTCTGGAGTCTATCAGATTAAATCTTAGCTTCGTCCCAGCAATTGCTTGAACCTCTCTAAGCCTCAGTTTTCTCATCTGTAAAGCAGAGCAATCATAATTAGAGTTCTTGTAATGATTAACCAAGGAGATAATAGTAAACATAACAATTATAATATTCCTGTGAACTCCTCAAGCGCAGGGACTGTGTTCTCATTCCTACAATTTTGTATGGTGAACCATAGAACCAGGCAAGGAACGAGCATGTGCAGTTTCCATTAATGTCATTTTCATAACTGAGAGAGTTATAGATTTTCCAGACAGGACAGATGCAGAAAAAGATTACAGAAATCTGACTACCAGAGTTTGATGATAAAGTTGGAAGAGGTGGTGGAAAAATTACGGAAGGGCAGAAGAATTCAATAGAGTGGCAGTAATTTTAAAGCCAAAGGTGAAAACAAGGAAATGTCCTAAGGTTATTAAATAAATATGAAATCCAGCTCATTAATGAAAAAAAGCTTCAATCTTAATGGGGAGCATGGAATTCAGTTTACTCAAATCAGAAGGAAAGATGGGTTAACAGCCTCTCTTGAACCCAGAGAGACCAACTCATAAAAGACGTGGCTTTGGAGTTCCTGTTGGTGTGGTGAATATTAAGAAGGAGTTGGCATGTTGGCCTCTCAGAAGAATCCATCTCCTTCCTCGACTGAACCTCTGGTAGATTAAAAACCACACAGTCTGTTGACATGGTCTCCTCACTTGCTTGTGAAACTATACTTTGTCAGTAGTAGGTTAGTGTTTTTAACCCAAAGAAACTTTGGAATAGAGTACAAAGATTGATTGGAATCTAAATTATTAATACTTTATATAAAGTTCTAAAATAATGTTTTTTAATCATTGAGACAACCTATATGTATTTGATATTTTAAATGTTTGCACGTTTGAAGAAAATGTGGCTTATTAAGGTATCAGCCTTCTGTTGCCAGTTTAAATGGTCAACTGGGCAATTAACTTTAGATTCCCACCCAGTGTTAAATCAAATGGTGAAAGCGGTACTGAAATACTTAGTAGAACTTAAGAATCATCAGAGTGGTTTAAGTACGTGGGAAGATTTTTTTTTTTTTTCCTTTTAGGGAAATGTGAAGGGTTTGAGGGGGAAATGAATATATTAAATTGACAAAAGCAATGTACGATATTTAAAAGAAGTTTATTAACTAGGTTTGTAACCAGAATTGGTTGATTAAGGGAGGTTGGTCCACTCAACTTGAGTTGAAAAGACAGAAATCAAAGGCTCCCTTGAAAATGCTTGTTAAAACTACTAGATTTAAAAGTAAAATTGGATTTGTAAATATTCATTCAACATATTTATTGAGTGCATGCCATATGTTGAGCACTATTCTATATACTAAGAATATAGAAATAAAACAAGGCCACAAAAAAAAAGCTTCATGGGGCCTACATTCATTAAACTTAACGAGCTTTAGAAGAACTAAGTTATTAACTGCTTGCTTTAATACATTGGATATTAATTTTTAAATGTTAGCTGTAAATAGTCTCTTTATTGCACAAAATGTCCCCCAAATGGACACCAAAAAATTTTACATTGCTAAGTGTCTTCATTCATCCTTTTGTCCTTAGTGCCTAGCTCAAAATTGTGTTGAGTCCTCCTATATTGACTTCACATCACTCACAAGAGATTTGAGCTAAGCAAGATTTTTTTTCTTAAACTGCAAATGTCTCCAAGCTTAGGAAGCTTGGAGATATTAACATCTTCATGTAATTCAATCAGATTGTTTCTTCTAACATGTGAGTTAAGAAATAAATCTTCTGATAGAGGAAAGAGAGGAAAATTACTTTGGGGATGAAAATATCTATGCAGAGAAAGGAAATCTCTGTATTGGAAGCATCGTAGGGGGCAGGGCTGGAAGTCCTGGGGCAGTTGGGAGGTTGAGGGACTTGGGTGAGGGGTAGAGAAAAAGTGGTGGAAAAATGCAAAGAATTTTCAGCTATTTCAAAAAGAAACTCCACGCAGGAAAGAGAAGGAGCTTCTCTTTTGCTTTCTCAGGTGATTGTCTGTGCCCAAAACCCACTGGTCAAAATTGCTTTGTTAAAAACTTCCATGGGGTGGCGGGGGGGGGGGGGGGGGGGGGGGGGGGGGGCAGAATTTCCATCAGGGTAAATAAAGCTTTTGCAAGATGACCTGGCAACTCAAACAACATTGCTTCCAAAGGAAAATGTTTCTCAATTCTTAACAGTCCTCTTAAAACCAGTCTATTGAAACATAACCTATCTGTAAATTAATCAGTATTTTGATAACCAAAATTCACAAAAACCACACCCAAGGCAGTTCCAGAAAATTGCAGAGACGCTACAGAAGCCCAGCAATGACCTAAACCATGCATTTGCAGAGCAAGCCCTAAGCTGAGAACTCCCAGGATTTTGCAATCCGTACCCATTTTTCAGGTTCCTGATTCCAGCAGTCATAATTCACGTATTCCAAAACTTCAAACAATGCTGGTGGCCCCTGGAGCAGCAACTCCTCCAATTGGCCATTCCTAACGATAGTGGCTAACAGCAAATTCCCCCATTTCAGGACCAATTAGAGAGCAGATAGACGTCTCACGGTAAAAGTGTATAGCGGTTAATTCTTCAGGTTCTAGAATCTGAAAGAACTAAGTTTAAATCCTAACTACCACAGCCAGGTTACTTAAACTTTGCCACACCTCAGTTTGCTCATCTGCAAAATGGGAGTTATAATAACACCTACTTCGTGGAGTTTCTGAGGGGTTTAAATGAGATAATCCATGGACAGTATCATGCCTAACACAACGTGAACATGCAGAGTTACACTTATACACGGGCTCCCTAACTTATAGCAAGGAGCATTTCATATCTTCTGCTCCCCCTATGCCATAATGTAAGTGGTAATTATGGACATCTTGGCTGGCCTAGCTAACTTACAATTTTTTTCAACATTAAAGAAACTAAGAAATAATCCAGTTCCTATCTGGACTTTTGAGATGTTGGAATGAGTTACAGGCTCATAAACGCTGTTCTAACAGTTGACAAGGATTTGGCTTTAATCTAGTGAATGAAAATTTCATGAAAAGAGAGTTATGGAAGAGTTGTGAGGAGAAACTGCAATGCTCTGAAAGATGGATTTCAAAATCATCAACACCTTTTCAGACATTCAGTCCCATACTGGACCAAAATATCACTGACAATAATTCCTTGAGAACATGATTTTTATAAATAGATCCATATAAACCAGGCAGATTTATTAAGGGAAAAAATGAGTTTAATAATACAGTATTAGATTGAGTATCATCCAGGAAAAGTGTACTGTAAAAAAAGGTTTTGAATATTAATTGACCTCTGGTAACTTTTGTGTCGTAAATACTTGTATTATAGTGAGGTAGACAGTTTTAAAAAAACTCTCCATTAGACAGACTTAAAATTTTGTAATAATATTTAAGAAAATGATAACATTATGAAAGAATGAAATATCTGATGAATGCTTAACTTTGTACAACTCGAATATAAACTTTAAAAATATTAGAAATTATAACATTTGAGTGCATATAACGTTTGTACATTAAGATGAATTGCATGCTGTCCATTTCCTCTTTGCACTTTCAGTTACCTTAAATAAACAAATATATACAGCCTTAACAGAACAACAGTGCATCCAAAGCAAATGTGCATTTTAAATTATTTCTCCTGGCCAAGTCTTTTTTTTCTTTTTTACTTAGCATTTTATATTAGCATTTATTATCAGTCTCACCCTTTCTTGGATAGTTTGTAGTTCTCTGAACCAAACAAGCAACAGGTTTAGATCCAGAGAGAGCAATACCACTTAGGCAGAACAAAAAAGGTCTTGTAATGGTTGGTACAAGTTCCCTTGTTTAAACCATTTCATGGTCAAAGACAAGAAGGAAGCTAACTCTTCAAAGGGCCTACTTATGGGCAATGTTTGAAAATAACACTGGTGCAGGCTGGGGAAAGTTCCTGCTTTTGGCAACCTGAGGATGGGTATTTAACTTGCACCGGGCTCTCTCTTGTTTCCGGAAGATGAATTCCACCCTTGCCTTCTTCCTCACCACCCCGTTCCCCATCTCCCACCCCAAGCTCAATGTAACACTTTGCTCTTTTCACAGTTTCTCATTACTAAGTTTTAAAAACATTGCCTAACTGGTAATTACAATCTGAAACAATTCTTTTGGGGGAGCCCTGGGCTATTGCTGGCTGGTAATCTTTCAGGAATGTCAGAGAGAGGGGAGGGAAGAGAGATTCCAAAGAAACTTCGAAGACAAGGCCGTGTGCCTCCTTTCATCCCTCTCCTCCCAGCTCCTGGGCCTGCCCCTCCATCCCCATCCTAGGGGAGGGAGGGGGCAACCACCTCCCCTCCAAACTTCACCCTTTCTCCTCTTGGGTCACTTTCCCATCCTCTGCATCTCTTACTTTAGTTCTAAGTTCCCCAGTTCTGCCTTTTTTTTTTTTTTTTTAATTTGAAATCTCCTTCCCCTTCAAAGGGCATGTCTGAATTTTGGCAAATTCTGCCTAAAGAAATCAGTGAGAAACAGACATGGGGAAGGGCTTTTCCATAGGTTACCTCCAGCCTGGGCCAAGGCACCTCGGTGTCAGCCCGTCAGAGGCTGGTCTTGTGGTGTCTCATTATCCTTCAGGGGGTTCCATTTGGACTCATTCTTGTCATTCCATCCATACCAGCTCCCCTTTCCCCCAGAAAAAGCCAGTGAAGGCGGTGACCTGAGCCCCCTGGAGTGAGATGCAGGTTGCCACTTCTCTATACCGGAAGAGGCCGGGGCAGAGCTGGGTATACAAGCAAGCGGCAAAGGCCCGCTTGCATCCGCCTCTTG
This sequence comes from Cervus canadensis, assembly GCF_019320065.1. Classification (NCBI taxonomy): domain Eukaryota; kingdom Metazoa; phylum Chordata; class Mammalia; order Artiodactyla; family Cervidae; genus Cervus; species Cervus canadensis. The sequence goes on along the minus strand of NC_057397.1, from coordinate 64,493,927 downwards.
TCTTGCAAAGCTCTTCCAAGGGAGGACCCCTTCTGACTTTGTAATATCTCTACCTTAACACTTTCTGCAGGGGCGCGGGGTCGGGGTCACTGAACAGGGCCAGAAAGACTCACCTCCTTTACACAAGTAGAAAACAATCCGACCGAGATGTGGTCGAAGGTGAGTCTTCCTTCCACAGGTTCCCCTCTTAAACTATTAACCACCCCCTCCCACCCAATCCTTGGAGCAGTTGAGAAATAGGTACGCGTCCCCCCTTCCCCCACCTCCCATGGAAATCTGTGGAGACACACGAGGAAACCCAAACCCACACTAAAAACGACCAAAAAAAAAAAAAAAAAAAAACTGAAGAAATCCTCCTTGGCTGGTTTTTCCAGGATGGCCCCCCGGGCAAGGTGTGAAATTCCTCTCTCCCTCTGGGCAGGCAGGTGGAAGGTTCTGGGAAGGCAGAACTCCCTGGTCTCCCACCAGCCGAAAAAAGTCCAGGCTGCGGCCCCGCTCTCCGCCTCGTCGGAGGCCAGCTCCCCTCCGCCTCTCCGCGGTCGGACCTCCCCCCGGGCCATCCCGGGCCGAGGCGGCAGGAAGGCGCCGCTACCTGCAGCCGCACGATTCCACCACCATGTCCTCGTACTGCTTGTAGACCACGTTATTGCCCGCGTCGATGTACAAGATGCTGATGGGAGTCAATTTGGTGGGCACGCAGCAGCTGGGCGGGGTGGAGCCGGGGTCCATGGAGTTCATCAGCGTCTGGATGATGGCGTGGTTGGTGGGCTCCAGGTGCGAGCGCAGCGGGAAGTCGCACACGCCCTCGCAGTGGTAGGCCTCGTACTCCAGGGGCGCGATAATCCAGTCGTCCCAGCCCAGCTCCTTGAAGTTCACGTGCAGGGGCTTCTTGCTGCAGCGCAGCCTCGATTTCTTGCCGTGCCGCTTGCCGTGGCGGCTGGCGAAGGCCGTGCGCCGCCGCCGGCGGCCCGGCGAGGGCGGCCAGATCCCGGCGTCCGGGGTGCCCGACGGCGGCGGCGGCGGCGGCGGCGGCGGCCCCGACCCCTCGGCGCCCGCGCCGGGGCCGACCACCTCGGTCGCCGAGCCCAGCTGCTCGCGCATCTCGGCGAACAGGGTCTTGCGCTGGGACCTGGAGAACACGACGAGCAAGGCGCGCTCCTGGGGGGTCCGCACCCTCCGGCCGAAGCCCAGACTCCGCAGGTCCGGGGGCGGCGGCTGCTGGGGCCCCGGCGCGCGCGCCTCGGCCTCCCCGGCGCCCGGCTCGCCGCCCCACGCGGCCCGAAGCTCCAAGCACAGCTGCTTCCAGGGCTGGGGGCGCAGGCCCCGCCACACGTCGAAGACTTCCCAGCCGGGCCGGGGCGCCCCCTGCGGGTCCAGGCTCCGCGCTTCCAGCAGCAGGGGCGACTGGCAGGCGAAGAGCTGCAAGCGGAGCGGCCCGGCCGGCGGCCCCCAGGGCGAAGCGGGCGCCTGGCGAAACAGCCGCAGCTCCGCGCCCACCAGCTCTTCTTTGTCTGAGAGCGTGGACACATCAAACAAATACTTCTGTCTCCGGAGAGGAGTGTGCGAGAGATCGTCTGCGAGATAAAAATAATAATAATAATAATTACAGTCAGTTTCACTTAAGAGGGAGATCAGCCCGGAGCTCTGCGGCCGCCCCTGGGATGGAGCCGGGGCAGGTCGGTAGGGGTCCCGGGGCGCCCGCCCGGGGGGCTGACCACCCCGGCTCCCCGCCCCGGCGGAGCGCGGCAGAAAGGAAGGCGCACCAGGGCGGCCCCCTCGTCCCCATCAGCGCGGGACACCCTGCGCGGAAGTCGGTGGAGAAGGCAACCGCAGCGGCCTCCCAGGTTTCCCCCCTCCACGCACCCCCAGGAGCCTGCGTAACCACTAATGCGCCCTTTGGCCGCGATACCTCCACACCTCCGCTCCGCTGGCTTGTTCTCATCATTCCCGTCTCAGTTCAAAGGTCACCTCTTCCGAAAGGGCCATCTTCGACCACCCTGATCTAAAGCAGACTCCCTCGGTCACTACCAGGGGACCCTGGTGTATTACTTTCCCGGCGCTTAGCACGATCTACAAGGACCTCGTTTGTATCTGTCTCAATGGTCTGCCTTTCCCAGCAAGAGCCATGCCCCACCTCCAGCAGCCCATAGGAGCTAGCCCCCTGTGCGGGCCAGTCTTGCTCACCGCATTGTCTACAGGCCTGTCTGACCTAGGGTACACGCCAGTCAGTAAGTGGGGAACTTCTTGGCTGCCCTTTATAACTATCTAGGGAGTTTTAAAATGGCAGCACCAGGGCGTGCGTCAGCCAACTGGATCAATATCTGAGGACAGGGCCTGAGTATTAGAGTTTTGTTGGGGTTTCTTAACTTTGCTTTAAAAAAAAAAAAGCTCCAAGTTGATTTGAAGGGACAGCCCAAGTTGAAACCCAGGGGTCCGGGGAACGGTGGAAGGTGCTGCCCAGCAGACAGGCTTGCTGAAACCTTCAGGCCGAGTATGAAGTTCACAGGATGCAGAGCTGCAAGGCAATTTCTTTCTTTTTTAAATTCATCAGTCACTTAACAAACAAAAGAGCAAGAAGGGTTTCCAAAGTCTGCAAGGGTGCAAATGAATCAACCCTAACACCAGGCATCTATCCATTGAGAAGATCCTGCAGCCAATGAGAAATAAATACATCAGCAAGGAGAAGAACCTAAGCAACGCATGCACACACAGAGTGACATTCTCCCCTCCTCCACCTACCCAATCTGAAATCGTCTTGCTTTGCAACTAATCCTGAAGATAAAATTTTTGGTTACCACTGAGAGAAAAAAATGGGGGCACCTGGAGGAGGGACAATAACAGGCTTTTAAAATTCAAGGTGAATTCCTGGGGACCCAGGCAAAACTGGACTTCTTTTTTGACACATCTGTGCATGAAGCCAATCCCACATCAGTGTGCAAGGCGGAAAGCTAACCAGATTTTCCTGGGCTGCCTTCTCATAAAATATTTACAACCCAGCAAATACAAAAATCCCCAAAGCCCCCAGCTTGCCCCAGAAGCTAGTAAAGTTGGGGTAGACTTCAATAGTAAAAGTGTCACCGGGTCCTGGGGTCCGGCCCTCGATGCCTATCCAGATGTGGCCCCAGGGCACTGGATCTGGAGCCTCTGCCACACCCAGTCCCCACTCCAGGCTGACCGCTGGGCGGCCGGCCACCTCACTCAGCCGTGCAAGTCTGGACCTGAGATGGAGCTGTGGGAAGGGTTAGAGAGGTGAAAAGGGAAAAGTCGCTGGAGGCACTTGATTTATGGAAACCGAGACCTTCAAACCGACCAGGGTCACATTAAAACCAGTGGGAATTCAGCACACTTTATTCTCCTTTAAAGAAACCTGTGTCTGACAACATTCAACCACCACCCAGATCTCTGGACCTATTATTGCCTGAGGCTTCCCCTTCCTGTCTCACAAATTTCTCTCTCCCCAAACTAAGGAGGTGATAAGAGGGACAAACCTAAGGTTCTTGCTGCACCAGCTCGATGTCTTGAGGGCTGACATATTTTTCATCCTTACTTTATCCACGAGCACAGATCGGTCCTGCAAAGTAAGTACTCATATTGTTCCCATTTTACAGATGGGAAAACCAAGGCTTGGAAAAACTAATTACCCAAGTCTGACAACTAGTAAGTAGTGGTATTCAGACCCAAACCTGCTGCTACTGCACCAGAGTTGGAGCATTTAGCCAGTAAGCCCCATGGCTCCCTGGAGAAAGAAATGGCAACCCACTCCAGTATTCTTGCCTAGAGAATCCTGTTGATGGAGGAGCCTGGTGGGCTGCTGTCCATAGGGTCGCACAGAGTCCGCGGACATGACTGAAATGACTTAGCATGCATACATGCATGCATTGGAGAAGGAAATAGCATCCCACTCCAGTATTCTTGCCTGGAGAATCCCAGGGACTGAGGAGCCTGGTGGGCTGACGTCTTCAGGGTAGCACAGAGTCGGACACGACCTAAGCAACTTAGCAGCAGCAGCAGCAACCCATGGCCCCCATTGCCTATCCATTAGAATCCAGGTCCTGGAGCCAAGGCAACTGGGAGTGGCCAGGGTATAAGTGATGAAGCATACAGTCCAAACTGTATTTTCAGAGCTTAGTAGGAATCAAACCTGGGATCCTTTAGGAAATCATTTCCATCTCTGCTTACATAACTTTTGAGACAATTTGTCACTGGTTGGAGAGGTATAGGGGAAGAAGAGGCAGGTGTAAAAGATGATTTATTTAGTTTTCTCTGATGCAACACAGAGAAATCAGCCTGCTTTTGTTTTCATTCCTTTTTTTAAAAGCATGGACTGCCATACAACAATGCAAATCAGCCATAATTATACTTAATTCCCCTCCCTACCTGCATTGTTGTATGGCAGAAATCAACACAATATTATTAAAAAATTTTTTAATTTAAATTTTAAAAAGTAAAAGTGTGAAAAAAAAAAAGTAAAAGTGTGAACTAATAAATGCTTAGTCTACACAGCTGAGTCATGTTTTTCTAGTCCTCAAGAGGGGTCAAAACAGAGGAAACCAGAGGTTTCCACTGGTTCTGCAGCCTTGGGATTCATGTGATTTTTCTAGCAAGATCAGTCTGCTTCCCCACCCATTCCAGAGCTAGGAGAAAGAATACAAATGGGGGCTTCCACCTGTATCCTGCTCTCTTTTCTTCCTACACCAGCTCCATCCCACAGTTTGAGGGGCCTCACCTGCATGGACACACTTGCCACAGATTCATGCTTCCCCAGCTACAGATGCACACGTTGGGCAGTTGACACACCCCTAGGACAGACCGAGAGAAGCAGCTGACCAGGGCCTGGAAGTGGGCTCAGGGCCACGTGAGCGAGAATGCGGTGGCTCAGGCACCAGAGCAGAGCAGTGTGAATAGTTCTCCAAGCCACTGACCCTGCAGTGGTCCCTAAAAAGGCATCATCAGCTTTCCCCAGAAACCTGTTAGAAATGCATACTCTCTTGGGCCCCAGAGGTTTGAGGTGGGACCCAGAATTTGCATTTTCCTCAGTTCCCCTGTGATGCTGGTTGGGTCCCCACTGTAGGAACCACACATCTAGCCAAGCCCACCCCCTGGGCTCTTCAGATGCCCCACCAGGTGGGGAGGGCCCCATTGGGATAAAACGCAGGGCCAGGGCAGGAGCTAAGGCAGCAGCACCAGAACCAAGTTCCTGTTGCTCCCTGCCCCTCCTGTCCCTGCCACAGACACCCCCACGTTTTGTTTTTTAACTCTTACAGCCACATGTGTCCAGAACCTCTAATCCACCATTCGTGGCTGGTCTGTGAAGCTCCCCTGCAGACCACATTCTCCACCTGTCTGGACCTGCTCTGGAGGCATGCATCACAGAAATAGCCCCAGAGGAGGCTTCCAGCTTGGGGAGTGCACACACCATCCACTGTGACCCTGCAGACACTCTGCCTGCCAATGCTGGCATCACAAGGCCTGGCTCGCGCTGTCCTGCCATCTGTGGGTAGAAAACCAGCCCTTCACACTCCCTCCCACAAGCCTCCTCTCCCATCATTGGAGTGTTAGTGGCTCAGTCGTGTCCGACTCTTTGCGACCCCTTGGACTGTAGCCTGGCCAGGCTCTTCTGTCCATGGGATTCTCCAGGCAAGAATACCGGAGTGGGTCGCCCTTCCCTTCTCCAGGGGATCTTCTTGACCTAGGGATAGAACTCGGGTCTCCTGCATTGCAGAAAGATTCTTTACCATCTGAGCCACCAGGGACGCCCAAGAAGCAAATCTCAGAGCGTAAAGTAAAAGGATACCCGAGGGCGCCTTAAGTCAGGATACCCAGGAGAGCGGCGTAAGGCAACCTCCCCCGCCCACCCGCACTAATCCAGATGCGGACCGCTCCTGCGCGCCATCCTGCAGAACGCGTCCGAAAACCCCAAACATCCTTTGGTTTGGGGCGGAAAGGGCCCGGCCCGCACTGCATTTCCCCAGGACGTCTTGCCATATGTCCTCAACTTGAGGTCCCTCTTGAGAGTCGTTGCATCGTCTTGAGAGACGTTGCATCGCGCGTCACTCTGCGGGGCCCCGAGGGCGCCCTGCAGCTCCAGCTGGCCCCCCAAGGCCCTTCGCGCCCAGACCCTGGGCTCCAGGACGCTGCCTAATAGCGCGTGTCCCGCTCGCGTCCTCTGAATCTGCCGTGACCTAAGCGGCCACTGCTGGGCCCCCACCGGCCGCCCACCGCTCGTCTTGCCGCTTGTCCTTCGGCGATGGGCTGCGGCCCAGAAAGCCGCGATGACATCGAGGTCTCCCACCCCTAGTCCTCTACGTGGGGGCGGAGCAGGGAGGATAATCGCCTGTCTTCACAAAGGGGACTCCGGGGGTCTTAGCTGCTCAGCCTTTCCCTCCCCCCCACCCCCCACTTCAAAAGCATCCCTGAATGCTCCCGGGAGCGCCTCTGTGCCGGGCACGTGCTCAGGGTTTGGTGGCCTCGGTCCCGTGAGTGAATCCTCAGCGACAGCGTTCGAGGCCCGTTCTAACTGTTCCGCACTCACTCTTTTATAGGTGAGAGAGCAGGCTCCGCGAGGAGTCATCCCTCGCCCAGGGTCTTGCAACTCGGAAGGGGGACACGATCTGAAAGTCCTGATTCCGACCGAAGCTCCGGGTCCGGAGGCCACGCCCCTCTTCCAGGGTTCTGATTGGGCGGCCGGGCGAAGAGGGAGGCCAAGAGACACACAACCATCACAAAGCCGCCAACACAAAGGGCGCTGGGCACCGCCAGGAATTCCTCCCCCTCTCACCCCCCCACTCCCCTCCCCCCTTTACTGGAAATCAGAAGACCTTCAAGCGGGGAACTCAGAGCTGGCTTGGAACCTCTTCTTCCCAGGGCACTCGGCCCTGAGGTTGCCCAAGTCCACAATTTGGAAATAGAGCCAGGTGTACTGGGCGAGTAAAAAGGAGCCTTCGGTCCTCTCTGCGCTGGGGTATGAAGGTCTCTGAGTAATTTCTGCTCCAAATAGTACCCTCTCCTAGGACAGTGATCTCCTGGTCATTCCCCCCCCCCCCCCCCCGCCCCACACACACACACACACTCTTGTCCTGAGCCCTGCCTCCACCAAGATCTGAGCTTTGCAAACTGCTGACCTTGCTGAGCAGTCCCACTGATTCATGAGGCCACCCGCACAATTCACCCTGTCTGGGATGCTTTTGCTCACCTCCAGCATAATCCTAACAAGTAAACTCTGGTGCAAACACTCACTATGTGCGTACTAAGTCACCTCAGTCGTGTCTGACTCTTTGAGACCCTACCAGTAGCCCACCAGGCCCCTTAATACTGGAGTAGGTTGCTATTCCCTTCTCCAAGGGATCTATCTTCCTGACCCAGGGATCGAACACATGTTTCATGTCTCCTGCATTGGCAGACAGGTTCTTTACTACTAGCGCCACCTGGGAAGCCCACTATATGCTGGGCATGATCTAAGTTCTAGACTTAGAGTAAGTCATTTAAGCTTCAAAATGACCTAAGTCATTTTCTTCAAAACAGAAGAAAGAAAAAATATCATTATTATGTCATGATTCAGAAAACTAAAACACAGGGCTCAAGTGTCACTTGTCCAAGACAGAGGTAGATGTGGCAGTCTGGCTGCAGTATTGGTGCCACCACTCTGGACTTCCCAGCCGCTGACCTGTGTGTCTGGTAGAGACCCTGAGAATGTTCCAGCTCTTTTGTGCTGCCCATGACTGTGGGGAGGACCTCCACCCCTGATCTCCAAGTGTCAATCACTTCCTAATCAGCAGAACCAAAGGGATGCCAACAATGGGACTTATAAAATAGAACTTAGATGGAAACAACTTTCTCATCTGCAAAGGGAGAACATCATGCCAGCTCACAGTCACTGGGGGAAGGCTGGCAAATGAGATAGAGTAAGAAAGACATTCGAGGATATGTGTACATATTAGTTACTACTGACGACATGGAATGAGCATAGGAATCTAGAGTCTGAGACATGATTGTGATCCTGACCTGTAACTTGCTGGTTGGATGGTCATGGATGGACTGAAGCACAAAAGCTCTCCCAGCATCATATGCCTCATCTGTAAAGCAGGAAAATGACCCCCAACTTCGCAGAGTCATTGTAAAGGTCAGAGTGGAGGCAACCAGAGTCGGCTGTGCATTACAGACAGAAGCACCCAACGAATGTAGCCAATATTACTATAACTACCTACGGCCAGGTAAGGGGTCCTGGGGAGAAGATGCACCTGTCCTCCTCTTGGCCTTCTTTGAGATGCAGTCCAGTTCTCTCCACAAGATTTTCAGAAGTGAGTGGAGGGGAGGTGTAGGGCAGAGGGGTCAAGAGAGAAACAAGGGCTTCCAGGGAAGGGCCAGGCCCATAAGGGTTTCAGCTTCACCCCCATCACCTTGCTCCATCTCAGTCCCTAGGCTTTATCCACTGCCCTGGGTCCCTCCCACAATGCCAAGTGAACAACCAGCCTCCAGCCAGAACCTAATCGAGGATGGGGCCCTCCTCTGCAGGAAGCAGGTAGGCAGCATGCAAATCTACCACACCCCTGAGAGCCCTAGAGACGGGTCTCCTTGCCCCTCACCTCCCACTCTCCTGTTGGTATCTTTGTGGGGCACAGACTGTCCACAGAGCCAATCTAGGGTACAGGAGAGGTGTTCCCTAGCTTCATCAGGCAGCTTGGAGGAGAAGGGGTCATAGCCATGAATGACGCCTTGGGCTTCAGTGCAAGGAGGCCGTGGCATCACAGTCCCTCAGAAGTTCCCCTGGGCCAGCGCTTCCTCACCACACATTCACCCAAAGAGCCTTCACTCTCGGACTGTTGGCTTCCCCAGTGCTTTCCCCAATAGCTTGCCCTGAATTTCTCAGCTTCTTTCCACCTTTTACAGATCAGAAAGGCCCCGGGAAATCCTCCACAGAGGACTTTTCCACCCTCTTCCCAAAGCCTCAGCACATCCCTGCCCCGTCTCCCTGGTTCTAGCCAGGGGGGCCTTAGGAACCACAAAGAATGAGTCTGGTGGCCAGCCTCCATCCGGAAGAGAAACCTCAATGTTCCCACAGCAGGTTTTCACTCAGCCTGTGGCAAACCAGTGAGGTTGGGTGGGGAGTGAAGGGGAACCCCGGTTTCCACCCGGCTGGGAAAAACTTCGCTCTCCCAGGGAGCTTTCAGCAAGTTTCTGGAAGGAGACAGCCTAGCCCTTTACCTGAGCTCTGGGCGCTGGGCACCCCTAGTAGGAGTCCAGAGGTACTTCGAAGAGACTCCTTTTGTCTCTCAGGATGAAACAGATTCATTTATAAAGCAGTTTCCACGCATGTGGTGCAAACTCTCCTGGCCGCAGGGGCCCATGAGCCAGAGATGCAAAGCCCAGATGTGAAGGACACTTCACCAGGCGTCTCTCTTCACTGACATCCTATCCTCGGCTCTTGACCACAGTGGCTCAGATCTTAATTTGACAGCACCGCAGTTGAAATCCAAACAGAAGCTCGGAAGCACGCCACACGTTGGACCTTGCGTACCTTTCCTCTGCCGCTAAGCAGCCTGTGCCCAGCGTCTTCAGCCGCAGCATCGTCTGCAAGCCACTGCTGTCTCCTGGACCCTCGGAGCAGGATCCACACCTGGTTGATTTGCCCAAGGTCTCCCCACCTGCTATGTCGACCTGTATAGGGTCACCTGGGAGCCCAGGGAGTAACATCGCAGCCCTGAAACTGCCTTTTGGGCTGGAACATGATCGTGGCCTTTGGACTTGAGAGCTTGGAGATTCAAACTAGAAGAAAAGCTTCCCTTTTTACGTTGTTTCCCCTCCACGACCAGTCCTGAAGTTGCAGGTGGGAGGACGGTCTCAAACTGGCCTACGGTTATGGGCGGGATATTGGAAGGTCAAGGCCGGGGCGGGGGCGGGGACGGGGTGGGGGGTTTCCTGCGCAGGAGAAACCTCAGTTTCTTCAAGTGCTGAGCCGGACACTCCTCCTGAGGCCGGCATCGTGGCAACTCAGCTCCACTGCGTTCACCTCGGGCTGAATCCCGAAATAACGCGCTAGCATAAACAAGATTCCTGGTGGCAGTTATGGCCCATAGTCTAGCATCCTTCAATTCCCGCCCCCCCGCCCCGCCCCGCCCCGCCCCACCGCTCCACTGGGCGTGGGAGCGGCGGTCGGCTGAGAAGTGGGATCGCGACTGGACCAAGTTGCCCGGAAGCCAGATTTACAAAACAGGCGCACGGATTCTCTTCGGGTCCGAGGTTATTTAGGAGGGGAAGGGGGAAGGGTAAACCATTCCCGATCGACCCCAAAGTTAACCCTCCGCGCTGCCACTGCTCCTGCTTTCCGCTCCGCTCCAGCCGTCAGACCCGCGCCCGCCGGGGCCGGAGGCCCGCCTTCTCCTCCCCTGCACGCACGCCCACTACCGGTTCCCTAAACCCTCCCCGGCCCCCAGGCTCCCGGGCCACGGGCGGCGCAGCGGCGCGGCTCCCTGCGAACGCCGGTCCGCTCAGCCCGCCGGCTCCCAGAGCCTGCAGCAGCTCAAACACAGCGGACCCAACCGTGGGCCCCCAGCAGCGCTAATGGACTGTCCTGGAAGGCAGGTAGCAGCCTCTCTGGAACGCATTTTGCCGACGAGGACCTATTTGATCCCTGTAAACAAGAGACTGGAGAAGGGAAGGGCAGCCCACTCCAGGACTCTTGCTTGGAGAGTCCAATGGACAGAGGAGTCTGGCAGGCTTTCTGGTCCATAGGGTCGCAAGAGTCGGACACGACTTAGCTACTAAACCACCACCACCACCAAAGAAGAGACACCATTTAACCGGCACTGAGCTTAAAAATAAACAGCCAGGCTTTAAGGGCGCGGGGGTGGGAGTGGGAGTGATGGGAATGGGGTTGAGGGAGGTGGTAGGTAGCGAGCAAGGAAATCGCGCTGTGAATCCACATTCCTGCTCGCCACCCCTCGCGGCCTCCACTCGGACCCCTTCCCACGTCCAGAGAGCATCGCTTACCCAGGGGTATTCCATACCCGCAGAGTTCTAGAACTAGAGCCCTCCTCTGCACTTAAGAGGCTCCCAGGGATTATTGTTGGTTTGCTCTGGGTCGTTGGATACAAGCAGAAGTCCTGGCAGGAAACAAAAGTTTTCTTTCTGCCCTACTACATCTTTCCCCCACCTGTCTGCTCAGTTGCCTTCTCCCTCTCCGACCACGCCGCCCCCAGGAAGATGTCACCAGTTTCCCCGAGGTGTGCGGCAAGAACCCCAGAGCTCCAGCTGGGAGAAAAAAACGGGGTGCACTAGAGCGCCCATCAGTCCAACGGTCTGCGTTCTCCGAGGTCACTCTGGTCAGAAGGCGGAGCTTTCATGTCTTGACTCAGTTTGCGCGGGAAGGGATTCCCAAGGCCTGTAGTGGGTTGTGGCTAAGGCAATTTTTTTTTTTTTTAATGTGCAGAAACGACAAGGATGTTGGAGCACGTTTTTCGATCCCCTCCTCCTCCCCCCCAGCAACTCGCAAACTCCCGGAGCCCCAGAGCCTCCCGCGCCAGGAAAAAGCACACTGTCCTTTTCTGATTAGTCTCTCCTGCTGAGGAAGCCCGGCCCAGAATTCTGGCGATACTTGCCCTCTCGCTGTAGACGACACTAGGCGTTCTTAGCCTCTTGCTAAAGCGGCATTTGTAAGGCGGCCCTTAAGGCCTTAGGGATGGGAGTGACAGTAACTGCCGTTTAACAACGAGCCCGTGGCCAAGGGTTAGGTTTATGGCCTGAAAAATGTTTTAGTCATCCCATCCAGAAGGGCAGAGCAAACTTCTGGTTTCAGGCTTCCTTCCCTTACCCCCGGGGTTAGTTCCAGGACCTGCCCGTTCACTGGACTTGAGCGGGATCCTGAATCTGGAGGGCTTTGCAAACCCTGCGCGGGGCTCACGGGGGCGCGTCCTCACCCGCACGCACTTGAACGCTCAGCAGTCCTTTCCCAAGGCTGTTCCCTCTTTCCGGGGAAATAAAGCCTAGATTGGAACCTTCTGCCGGCTTCCTCACTTGGCCGTCTGGTCTGCATTAGTGTTTTTATAAGGGACTCAAACAAATCGAATACAAGGTCACCAAATAATTAACAGTTGTGAATTCCCTCCATCCCCATTAAAATACTTCCCTGCTTATATTTCATTTTCCGTTTGCCAACGACAACAGGGTTCGGGCAAAAGCCCGGCTGCGTTGATTGCACCACTCTGCGGCCCAGGTCCACCCAGAAACTCGCTGTTTTGCATAAACATACCGCGCCAGACTCACTTCAATCAGGAGGGAACGGTGCCGCTCTTAGAAGTGCTTCCCGCCGCCAGACTATCCCCAAGACTGTCCTGCCCTGCCCCCTGGCAATCGCGACCCAGAAGGTAAACCTAGAAGCCAGCGATCCCAGGCAAACTCTCCCTAGGTTCATTTCCAGGGTGTCAAGTTCTTCAAGGATGTTCAGATCTCGGTTTTTTGTTTTTTTGTTTTTTTTTGGTTTGTTTGGTTGGTTGGTTTTCATCTGTTCCCTACTGCCTCCTTTCTGAGAGTGCTATTGTAACAACAACCAAAAAAAAAAAAAAAAAAAACCAAAAAACTTAAAGCGTATTCTTATTTCAAAATTATCTGGAAACCTAACTCATAGCAGTGTTGTTAGATTCATTTTATTTTCTTCATCCTTAAGAGGCTGTTTTTTTTTGGGGGGGGGGGTCCCTTGTTGGAATTAACGTGGTGCTTCTCACTAGGTAAAAAAGTATGAGTTTCATCTCGCTCTCCCTCACCCTCTATCTTACGGCCACACTGAACTCACAGTTCTCACCGTCTGCCTTTCCCAGGCCCCGGGGTTGGGGATCCAAGCCTCCTGTACTTGTGGTCTTTTAATGTTATCATGTGCTAACTGCAATGTCTGTATATCCAACCTGGTCTATCCTGATCCCATGACTGCGCCAACACACACATGCACACATTTTCCCATCTCTGTGGATCCAAAATCATCTTGAAAGTTCAATTTGGAGGCATTCTTAAAGGTCAGGGCTTCCCTGGTGGCTCAGTTGGTAAAGAATCCGCCCACAAAGTAGGAGACCTGGGTTCGATCCCTGGATTGGAAGATCCCCTGGAGAAGGGAATGGCTACCCACTCCAGTATTCTGGCCTGGAGAAGTCTGTGGACTGTATAGTCCATGGGATCGCAAAGAGTCGGACACGACTGAGCGACTTTCACTCACATACATGCTATGTGAAAATTACCTTTAAAAATTAAAGGTCAGGGATAAGGTGGATTTTGCCTTTTACAGGGATATCAAAGAAGAAGCAAGGTGCATCTCAGTTTTAGACCTGTGAATTCAAAGTTTCACTCCAACTCCTAACTGCGTCTTGAGAGATTACAGAGGTAGGAAGTCTGTCAATTTTTTCTACTTCTGTTTCCTGCCACCATCCCTTAGAAATCTCCTCTTGCCTTACTCTATCCATATAGCGCCAGAGGTAAGCATGCAGAACTGGCTATATGCTTCAGCTCTCATTAGCTGTGTGACCTTGAACAACCTCTCTGCCTTCTTTAAAAACATCTGTAAAGCAGGGATTGTAGCACTTTCTTCCTGGGGGAGGGAGGTGTTGTTAGAATTAAATGAAATAATTCATGTAACAGATGTTAGCCAAGCATTCGGTATACAGTAAATGCTCAACATGTCAATATATCCCAGTTATATGGGAAAGCAAACTGAATGGGTGGACATATTTTTAAAAGTTTGCCATCAAGTCTTCTCCTGGCGGGTTGAGAGAAGGAGGTAGGGAGCGAGGCAATACAGAACATGCAGTCGTCACAGATCTAAAGCGCTCTGAACCCATCCGCGCTGGGCAGTTCATCCGCAAGCTCCCATTCTTAAAACGCAAGCTTTGGGTGTAACTTTTGGGGTTCCGGGGTCCCCAGGTGAGGAAGACTTTTTTTAGAAATACTGTACGTTAAGTAGTCCAGGCCTCAACAGCGGGCTTCAGGATTCCTTACGTGGTCTTTGCTCCTTCCCCTGCGGGACCCCTTGCTTCTCAAAGCCAAGCCTGCCACACTCGACGGCGATTTAAACATCCCCGAGGCAAGGCGCCAAGTCAGCGCGGCCGGCGCGGCTCTCGGTTGGCCGCTTCTCTTTGCTCCTTGTCCTGCCATCGCCAGCTGGGGGAGGGGAGGCCCGAGGGTTTGGCGCGGTTTGAGAGTCCCCACGTGAGAGGGGCGGAAGTCCTCGCCAGGAGCCCGGGATGCGCGGCTGGCGGGTCCCTTCCATCACGGGAGACTAGACACCGTTTGATGTGTTATGACATGAACCCTCAATTAGATCGCTGAGTTGAAACACTCCAATCAGGGGCCCGATGCTAAGCAAGCCCCGGAAGGTCCAGCCCGAGGTCACCGCCGGTGACACATCAAATCAAAATCAGTGAGAGGGAAAGTGAGGCTTTCCCTTTATCAAGCTGGGGCTGTGGCCCGCAACGCACCCCCGCCCCTGCGCGCCCCCTCCTCCGCGCGCCCCCTCCAGCCCGCGGCTTCGCACTCCTTCGCCCCCGCGCGGCGTGCTACCGCACAGCCTTCCCGCTCAGCGAACTGCCTTTCTTCCCGTTTTCTGGGAACCTGAAGGCTCGGGGGAGACCGCGCCTTGGACGCGGCGGGCCAGGTGGTCAGGCCGCGTCTCCTCCGGCTGGGGACCGCGTTCGGGAGTGGAAGCCGGACGTCTGGATCTCGGTCCGGCTAGCCTGAAGAGCTTGGCTCGGGAACAGAGCCCCCCGCCAGCCCCCCAGCCCCCGCCTCCCTCAGGCTGGGCGCGCAGCCAGTCCCCTCCCTACCTCCGGCGCCCAGGGGCGCCCAGCGCGATGCCCGGGGAGAGGCTTCCGCGCAAGTCGGGGTGAAGCGAGCCCGCGTCTGCGCCCGACCTGGAGTCCCCAGAGACCTCCCACACTTGCCCCGACGCCGCAGGCTTCGGTAGACGCCTCCCAGGAGCCCGCAGCGTCCCCTGGTCCTGTGCCAAACTCTTGGGGGGCAGCTTGCGAGTTAGGGGGCGTCTGTCTGGGGGAGGGGCAGAGGTTCTGGCCACTTCCCGCGGGAGAAGAAAAGGCGCGCCCAACGCCGGCCACCCTGGGCCTCCGGGACTTCTTCCCCTGGGGAAAGGCCTTTAGAGTAATCCTCTCTGTTCTTCCTCAGTCTCTGGACTGGGGAAGTCTGGGGTAAGTCTTCGACTAGAGAATCAGAGAGGATGAAGGATACACAGCATCTGGAGGCAGAGAAACAACAGAGGTAGGGCTAGGGTTGGAAGTGGGGTCAGGGCGAACTGCGCCGGCAGCAGGGAGGCCGGGGACCCTGATGCAACGCTGCGAAGAAGCCACTTGTATTTGCCAAGGTGGCTTTACTAGTCCTGAAATCACCATAAAATACCTGGCGTTAATTTGCCGCCCAGACCTTTCGGCAGCTCGTGAACCTCGCTGACCTCCGGCTGCAGACGGGAACGCCTCGTGGGCTGGACCCATGCGGGTCAGGAAGGCGGCGGCAAGGAAGGGGGCTTGGGGCCTGAAGCCTGGAAAGAGCTGGGGGGCTCGGGGCCTGCTCTGTAAATTTCAAGGGCGTGCCAAGTCCCCAGGTCAGCCGGGTGGTCCTCTCGGTCCGAACCCCGGCGCTGGCCAGTTCCTGGGCGACCCCACTTTCACTGACCTGGAAGTGGGAGGCGGGGAAGGTATATCAAAGCCGAGGAGCTACGTCTGGGCGGGTGGCGGAGTGGACCGATGCCTCCTTCCTTTCTCCTCGCCCCCTACCTCCCCTTTGCTTTTTCCGCCTTCATCCCATCTCCTTCCACGTTATCGTCTCTTTAGGAGCTGAGTGCCCGGCGCCGGCGGATCCCTCCCCAATTTCTGGGACCAGGAGAGCGCGCGGTTCTCTCCAAGACACTTGCCACGCTGCAGACCCGCGCGGGTGGCAGGGAGGGGGCTCAGGGGTTTCCGCAGACACCCACACATGCACCCGAGCCCACAGCGGGGCCCAAAGACGGGGCCCCTGGGTCGAAGCGCAGAGAGAGGCGAGTTGCCTGGCTGAGAAAGGTAGGTGAGCACACCCAGGCACCCACGTGGATTAAGTACCAACAAAACACCCAAACTGAGCCCACTTGCCTCTGCTCCCGGCTCTCCCAGCCAGTTGTTGCCGCTGCCTCTGCAGAAATGACTTGGTTGCGGCCCCGACGTCTCGGGGCTCCTATGCGGGCTGACCATGCCCACACCCAGTGCCGGGAGCCGTTGTGTACCGGCGGAGCGGCTGGATCGGAGTACTGCCAACCCGCCGCTCGCGGACTCGCTGCTCCGGACCGCGGCACTCCCTTCTGCCGGCTTTTCCCGGAGCCGATGGGAGCTCGGGGCTTCCCAGCGCTCGCTCGGGTCCCAGGGCCGCTCGGTCCGTCACCGCGCAGCTCCGGGCCTTGGACCGCGCACCCGGTACCATCCGGGATTCCTCGCCGCGGGTTCCATCAGTCCCCTCCGCGACCCCTCTCCAGCCCGGGTCATCTACCCGCCACCTCCCACCTTCCACGCTTCCTCTAGCAGCCACCAGACGTGCGGCCCCCACGCTGCTTTCTGCAAAAGGCGAGAGGAAGAAGGAAGGAATAGAGAAAGAAACAGACGAGAGAGAGGCAGGGAGAATTGCACACTGGAATAAAATCTGCAGCCGCGTTCAGAAACGTTCTTGGGCTTGAGAAAAAGCAATTTAAGAAAAGAAAAGGAGGTATGCAGAGCGGGAAGGCAAATTCACAGATGCAGCGTCCTGCCAGCGCCGGAGCTGAGCCCTGGCGGCTGATCTCCAGGGAGAAAGGAGTCGGGCGTCCTCTTTGCCACTTACCTAGTCCCCTGTCTACAAAGCTAGTGATCGTATTGGCCGACTTGGAAGACTGGAAAAAGCTGGCATTGATGCCCAGCTTCTCGGCGATGGAGTAAGTCCTGTAGATTGACAGCATGTACTCGTGAGGCACCACGCGCGGGCCCCCGCCGAGGGGCTCCCGAACCTCTGGCTGCTGGGGCGGCCGCCTCTGGGGCTCCCCCTGCGGCCTCGGCTGGGGCTCCTGGCGATCCAGGGGCGCCCGGGCCGTGGCCTTCTCTCTCGGCGCCCGCGGCATCTTTCCTTCCTTGCGGCTTCGCATTCCCTTGGCGGAGCCCAGCTCGGCGGATGACGAGGAGGAAGAGATGGAAGCTTGCTGGACTCCCGGCAGATCCCACAGGAAACTGACGAGGAAGACGGCCGAGAGCAGGACCCTGGAGGCATCCATGGCGAGCGGCTCCCCGAGAGGCGGCGGCACCGGGCGCGCGGGGCGGCACGGAGCGGCTGGACAGCGGCCGGGGCCCGGCTCCTCCGGCGGACTCGGAGTGCGAGGAGCCGGGTCCCAGCCACACAAATCCCGGCCCTGCCACGCCCCCTCCCGCCCCTCGCCGGGAGGGGAGGGGAGAGGACGGAGGGGAGGGGAGGGGAGGGGAGGGGAGGAGAGGGTGGGAGGAGAGGCTGGTGGTGTGGGCAGGAGGTGTGGGGGAGAAGGGGCCGCTGTGGGCCGGGGTGGCCGGGGAGGGGGCACGCAGCACCCCCGCGGGACGCGCGCGGGGTTGCCGGGCGGTGCGCGCGGAGCGGGGCCCGGCGCGGCGGGCAGGAGTAGGCGCGCGAGGCCGCTCGGCGGCAAGGAAGCCAGGGTCCTGCGCAGCGCCAGAGCCCCTCCAGCTCTGCTCGAAGCTCGGTCCCTCCGCAGCGCCGCGCTGCGCGGGCTCCCGGTCTTCCCCCCACCCGCCCCACCTCGGTCGCCTCCACTTGGCTGGGAGCGTGCAGCCCCGGGAGGAGGCAAGCGGCGGCGGCGGCGGCGGCGCCCCCCAGAGACAGCTCCGAGCAGGCGCCTCTGCAGCCGACTGCGCGTCGACTCCGGGCGGTGGTACCTTCCTTTCCCGGCCCCGGCCTCCCGGGACAGTCGATCGCTCCCCCCCCCCGCCCCCGCAGTGGCCAGCCCAGGGGCCAGGGAAGCCTCTCGCCGCGCGCGCCAGGCGTAGGGCTCAGCCCAGAACAGCACCGTTCTCTTGCTGGGGTTCCCGCTTTCCACAAAGACCGGGCGTCTGTTCCCGACCCTCGAGGTCACGCAAAGGCCATGAGTCTTTGGAGTCTGGATGGATGCTGAAAGCTGCAGCGCTCTCGTGCAGGCCCCAGCCCCTCTCCTCGCAGTCCCCAGCCTCTTCGGACGCTGGGTTTAGGCGACTCTTTTCTCCTCCAGCTGTCCCCCCGGTCCTCTCCCCTCTCGAGGCCTGGCCCCCGCCTCCAATGCGTCCCCATTTTCCCCTCTCTTCTTCCCCTCCCGCCTTCCATACTTCCTCCTTCCCCAAGTTCCTTCGGCATTCCAATCCCTCTTCCCCCAGCCTGCTTTTCTTCCCGCACCGCCCTCCCACCTCTCTCTGCCTTCCCACCCTCTCCCTCCTCGGACGCCCCCCCTTCCCTTTCGGTGGACCCCTCCCTTTGCAGCTCTTCCCCAATCTGTTTCTCTTCAGCTCAGCCTCGCCCGGTCACGTTATCTGTCCCCAGATTCCCCGTGCCTGTCTTCTCCACCCACTGCCTCGCTCATTCCGGGGCCTGACGGCTGAAATCGAGGCGGAGGGGCTGCCTCTCACTCGCTGGTCTGCGTGCCCCTGGAGCGCTGTGGACGTCGAGTTTCCCCGTGCGTTTACTGGGTGCTCCCGGCACCGACCGTAAAATTCTCTTGAATCGCCCCAGACTCTATGGGAGGTTGGCCTTCCAGTTTTCCACTTTCACAGATTTAAACAATGAGACTCAGAGGGGATAAATGACTCTTCCAAGGACGCTCCGCCAACAGGATGTACGGCCAGAAACAGAATCTGAGGGCGCAGGCTCCAGACCCAGTGCTCGTCCCATTCCTGGGCCGATGTCTCTACTTCATTCTTGCTTTTTTCTCTTCTTTATGGTTTTACTTGCTGTCAGATGATTTCCTCGCCCACACTGCATTGTACATGTGTGTGCGCGCACGTGTTCCCAGTCTTCATATTTCCCACCCTCTCACTTTCTTCCCCCTTCTCCCTTTTGCTATTTCATTCCTCCTTCTGTCCCTGCAGAGACCAGTCACCTGACTGCGTAAAGAAGGATTTTTGCTTCCTAGCTCCCTTCGTTCCCAACTTCCTTGAGGTCTGGACACTGGCCTCCCTAGGTAATGGCAAACACCCGAAAGAACCTGTTTCCTTTCATCTTCAACACGATCTTATGAGATCAGGGTTATGTTATCCCCATTTTACGGCTAAGGGAACTGAGGGCCAAGTTCACACTGCTCCAGAACCTGACTCTTAACCGCTGGGCTATGAACTGGCCACTCTCCTCTCAGTCTCTGCCGTGGGTGTCCCATTTGGCTGTATCCCAGGCCTACTTATGTCCCAGTTTTCATTTCAAGATTATCAAGCTCTGAGATGTTAGACTCAAAGATGTCTTACCATAACCTTTCCTTCCTTCCTTTCTCTGGGCTTCCAAATAGTTTATTTATTTATTTATTTATTTATTTTTTTACAAACTTAACAACATAAAAGGAAGTGGAACTGAACAAAACAAATTGTTTTTCAGATTTTTGCCACTACAACAGACTTTCAAAATGTGCTTGCCATTATGGGTCCCCTTGTAATCTGTCTCTGTCTTTTGTGTATTTATGATTGCCATACGGGGACAGATGTTATGTCGTATCCACCCCTTGTCACTTAACGTTATGTCCAAAGCATGTCTGCTGGTCCTTCTTTCCGTTTGCTGGTTTGGTTTGGTTTTATTGCCAAGGCCGTTTCCTTGGATGTGTGTCTTCCGTGTCCTTTCTGTCCCCCACCAGCCCTCCCCCTGCCTGCACACGCCACCTCTCCCAAACCACAAACTAAAACCCCCTGTTTCCCACTTGAAGAGGAAGCATTTCCCCTCCCGCCTGCCGCTTGTATTCTCCCGTGTCAATCCGGAGAGGCCTCCTCCTTGCGGTCTCTCTCCATCCCCCAGTCAATAAGAAGGCTTCCTGCCTGCAGCCACTGTCCTATTATGTTCTCTCTTCTTTTTGCTCATGGCAATTATTATCTGCCACAAGTTATCAGTAAACAGGAACCAAAGTCATCAGCCTATTGTATCTTAGGAGCACTGGATGGAGTCATGGGTAAGAGGATAAGACACTAGGATAGGGACCACAGAGGATGTGGTCTGTTCTCCCTGCAGGATTCCGCTGGTGCAGATATTATCCTCCTGCATGGCTACCAGACTCAGGGCCAAGTAAAGGAGGTGTTGGCTCTCCTTTGCCTGAAAGCACTTCTCATGACACCGGTGAGCAGATGGACAAACTCAGTGAATGGGGCCCAGGGTCACAAGCCAGTCAGGGATCTACTCACAACTAGGAGGGAGGCAAGTCTTTCTGACTCTTAATCCAGTGCTTTCCCTATACTAAAAAGCATTTCACATCTCAAGTATTATGACAATGATCCCCAGTAAGGGATAAAGCTGTACCTCTTCCTCCCTCGTGGATATGTTTCAAATAAAAATTTCAGTATTAACAAGGCCACACTGAGGCCTTTGCTCCGTGTGCGTGTGTGTTTATGTCTTGTAAAAAATAAAGATATGAGAACAAACTACTAAGATCTGCCTCTAGACCTTCTCAGAACATTTTGAGAATTTGAAACAATGTTGTAGAATGTTTCAGTCCAGTCTTAGATTCTGTTGTAATTTCTTCAGCTATTTGTTGTCCAGTCTTAGATTCTCTTGTAATTTCTTCAGCTGTTTCTTCTATGAGGAACAGCAAAAAGGGGGAGAGGTTCTTGAGCTGAAATGAGAAGATCTGGTATAGGCAGCTTTAGCAGCTTAATAGGTACTCTTTTCATGGTTAGATTTTTTTCCCTCCAAAGAGAAGGGAATACGGACAACTGTGCAGTATGGTGTGTCCTGCCCCCGTGTGGACACTGAGGGAGTTACCGGTGGTGAATCAAAACAGTGCGGGACCTGGCGAAGTTTTCAAGGGGCTTGCAAGATAAGCAAGGGATAGTGACGTTGACATTAACACTAGTTTGAGAAATTAGAGGGTCGTCTATTAGGTGTGTGAAGCACACAAAACATCCATAAATAAAGATCTACCTGCCCAGAGATACAGAATCAAAGCAAACAGAATTGCCCTGTTACTATCTGAAATCTGTGTTGTTGTTGTCTTTAAAGCATTATTTCATACTAACCCAGGGAGAGAAGATTCTCTTAAGTAAATAGTTTATCTTAAGGTAGGGGAAGGATGGAGTGAGAATTAGGAGTTGCCAGATATAAACTAGGGACATAAATAGAGAGAATGGATAAACAACAAGGCCCTACTATACAGCACAGGGAACTACATTCAATATCGTGTGGTAAGCCATAATGGAAAAGAATATAAAAAAGAATGTATATAACTGAATCACTTTACTGTACCTCAGGGATTAACACCACATTGTAAATCAACTATACTTAATTAAAATAAATAATATGTTAATTTAAAATGAGCTTATCTCTTGCATTATGCCACTTTTCCATTAGACTATCACTGGAAGAGCAGCTTTTATGACAGAAGTGACAGAGGAGATTAACTTTTACCATGGGCCCTGTGTGGTTAGTCGCCCAGTCATGTCCGACTCTGCGACCCTATGGACTGCAGCCCACCAGGGTCCTCTGTCCATGGGGATTCTCCAGGCTAGAATACTGAAGTGGGTTACCATCTCCTCCTCCAGGGGATCAAACCCACATCTTCTGTGTCTCCTGCATTGCAGGTGGATTCTTTACCCATTGAGCCATCGGGGAAGGGGGCCCTACTCACAGGGGAAGTAACCATTCTGTAAAATCTCTTGAAATATATTCTAGGAGGATAGTCTAACACCTGAAATTTGCACAAATGAAATACTTTCTTTAGTTTGTGGTACTGTTTTCATAATGTCCCAGTTAAACAAATGGGGATCAGGTACAATCCCCATTCATCCTAAAGGAGATCAGTCCTGGGTGTTCACTGGAAGGACTGATGCTGAAGCTGAAACTCCAATACTTTGGCCACCTCATGCGAAGAGTTGACTCATTGGAAAAGACCCTGATGCTGGGAGGGATTGGGGGCAGGAGGAGAAGGGGACGACAGAGGATGAGATGGCTGAATGGCTTCACCAACTCGATGGGCATGAGTTTGAGTAAACTCCGGGAGTTGGTGATGGACAGGGGGGCCTGGTGTGCTGCGATTCATGGGGTCGCAAAGAGTTGGACACGACTGAGAGACTGGACTGAACTGAACTGAACTGAACTATTCCAAATAAACTGACAAGCTGATAATCAGAACAGTAACTACTTGACACCTGTGTGGTCCAAGAGAAATGAGACTGGCAGGTTTTGGTTTTTTTTTATTATTAAAAGAAGGTTATGGACGAAAAGGACCAGGTCAGTACGTTTAAAATTCTCTTCCTTTGAGCTCCTAGAGCTTCCAGCAAGAGGCGTGAGGAGAAAACCTACCACTGAGGCCCCGGCGCCCCACATTTCCACAAGCTGAGCATCCCTGCTCTGTGTTTCTGATCTTTCCTGACTTCATCTTCAGGCAAAAGTCCCTCCAAGAAGAAAAAAGAAAATACTTAGAGTACTGAGCAGTCTTCCTCAAAGGAGGTCAAGGGTGAAAAATCAACGGAGTCCTGAGCAACAGGAAGAAAGAAGAAAAGTGGTGGAGAAGGCAAAAGAGAGGGGAGAAAAAAAAAAAAAAGCCCCTTAGGAAATGGTGCACATGAAGATAAAACTGCTCTTGCACAATTTAGCCTGAGAGGTACCAGCCTCTGATTCCCCTGCTTTCCCCAGTGTGATATGGAGACCTATCACGCCACTAGCTCTGTCTGCTTTGGCGATCCCCTTTTTTCACAGGCTGGGTTTACAGACAAGTTAAATGAAGTGGAAGGAAGAGTTGTGCCCCATGATACAATGCTCATACCTTCTCTGAGCCTCAGTTTCCCCACCCTATCAGCTGAACAGGTGTGACTCACACTTTCCGTAGGTCAGCCCTGTGCCTGGCTCCAGTCCGACAGTACTGAGATTGGCAGGGAATTCGAATTCCAGTTCTGGATGTTGAAAGAAGCGTGAACACCCATCAGGGGGCATCAGAGCAGCCCAGTCACTGCTGGCCTTGTTTGGCTACACCATGGGGCACGTAGACGTTCAGCCATGACGGAGTCAGCTTGCCAGCACTAGGGGCTCTTGAAGGATGGCCCTTGGACCAGCAGCATCATTGTTAGAAATGCAGAGTCTCAGGTCTCACGTCAGATCTACAGAATCAGAAACCAGGGCCCAGAGGTTTATACTTTAACAAGCCCTCGGAGAGGTTCTAATGCAGGCTGAGGTTTGAGAACCGTCGGTCTACACTATGAAATTAGAGGCAAGCTACCTGCCAAGAACTTCAACAAATGCTTTGATCTTTAAGAGAAAGTTGTAAAGGAAACGCACCGTATGTAACTTTATTCTTAAATGAATGATTCATTCCTAATGAGCGAATAATTTTCATTCCCCATGCAAACCAGGTGTATATTAATTGCCCACTCATATCAGGTCAAATTGTGGCTAGTTGGGCCAGATTTCTAAAAATAAGAAGGGTTGGGCCTGTTTAGAACCCGGGAGGGAGACAGAAACTGTATCAGGATGAAGCAACCTGTAGACACTTTCTTGTGTACTATGGAATGAAAGGGGAGGGGCTTGGAGCAGATGACCAGAATTCCAGCTTTGACACTTCTTAGCTATATGAACTCAAAACCTTCTGCTTTCAGTTCTGTCACTTCAGATGGAAGTAAAAATACATCCCTCTGGGATTTTTATGCAGATTGCATACTGCAAATTATGCACATTCTTATTACAGATGCATGTATGTATACACTGTGCTCAGTCACTACAATTGTGTCTGATTCTTTGCAACCCCATGGACCATAGCCCACAAGGCTCCTCTGTTCATGGGATTTGCCAGACAAGAGTCCTGGTGTGGGTTGCCATTCCCTTCTCCAGGGGATCTTCCTGACCCAGGGATCAAACCCGAGTCTCCTGTGTCTCCTGCATTGAAGGTGGGTTCTTTTACCTGCTGAGCCATTGGGGAAACCCATATGTAAATATGGTGACTATTAGTGACTCAGCCACTTGGATTTTTTAAATGTCAAATAAGTCTCTCGTAATTTTTTCTCAATTTTTATACTTTCGCCCTGGAATTACATTTTAAAACTTCAATCTAACCAGCTCTCATATTCTCTTAAGAATTTCTTTTGTTAAGTTGCTTCTCTAAAAAGGCTTAATTTGTTTGACATAGTGATCTTTTACTGTATTTCACTCTGAATTTGTGGCAACACTTTTATTCTATAATGATTCAACATGTTTTATGTTTGTCCAAATCATCTAGATTAAAAACACATTGCAGTTCACTAATAAGTATTGGGATACTTAAATTGAGCAGACAAAATGCCTTCTCAAATGAGCATCTAGTATGCTTATGAGAGTAAAGATGATTAAACTCTAGACATGATTTGATCTTTGCCAAATCTTGCATAGAAAATTTATAATTACATAGGAAATTGTCTTTCCTATTTAGGATCAGACTTGGTTTTAAAAATCACTACCAACTTTGTCAACATTAAAATAGAAGCAATAAAGATGTGAAATTTCACACAGGGGATCTACAATATTTGGATAATTATAAGCATATGGCTACTTTACATGAGATCTCTGTTAAAAGTGTATTTACTAGGGCTCTGGGAAAACAGAGGTTCTCAAATTCAGGGTTTATTTACATGTGCTGTGAATGTCATGTTTACTATCAATGTATCATAATCTATTCTTGCTTCCGAACTCTAAGTAGAATTAGCTAAATGATCACAGTATCTGTTGTTTATTGCT
Source organism: Cervus canadensis (assembly GCF_019320065.1). Lineage (NCBI taxonomy): Eukaryota > Metazoa > Chordata > Mammalia > Artiodactyla > Cervidae > Cervus > Cervus canadensis. The sequence continues at coordinate 64,469,048 of NC_057397.1, read as the reverse complement.
CTCGTCTGTTTGTTAATATCCCAGGCTTTACTTGTAAAAGAAATGGCAAAGAACAATTAGCTTGGTGAATGTTTTCTCAATCATTATAGAAACAATTCCATATATTTTGTTAGAATTTAGGGCAGGAGCCCATACTGACTTATGTTCAGTAGATTCTAGTCAAATAGAAAGGATTGGTGGAACAACAATTTAATTTCATGTTCTTTTTGAAGATACTTCAATGTATCCATTCCTAGGAATCACTAAAACAAAGACAATTTTGCTGTCTACTCATTTAGAATTAATTAAATGAATACTTTAGACGTGAAAAATGGTTGAAACGTTATTTGGAAATTAACAAATATGAGATTTAAGAGTTTGAAATGTCACCATAAGCCCTACTTTTCCTTGAAAAGCTTTCCCTCCATGACTTTGCTTCCCAAATGCTAAGATGATGAAATGCCACAGCTACAACTTATAATGAATTGGTCTTTAAAAAACAGAGTCAGAAAGTAGAATAGTAGTTGCCAGAGGCTGGGGGGAGGAGGGAATGGGGAGTTAGTGTTTAATGGGTACAAAGTTTCAATTTGAGAAGATGAAAAAGTTCTGGAGTTGGATAATCATAGCGGTTGCACAACAACCTGGATGTACTGAATGCCACTGAGTTGTACACTTAAAAAGGGCTAAAATGGTCCCTTTTAAGGTGTAGTTTACCACAATAAAAAAAATACAAAGATTTAATAAAAACAATTCAAGAAATGCCCATTTATAAAACAATATGCTTAAGGGCAGAACTTTGTAGACAGCTTTGTAGACAATTTTGGCTTTTAACGCCTTTACACAGAACCTATCAATATGCCTAACCAGGAGTGGATTTATGCCTATCTACACAAATGTCAATGGAAAATTCCATTAGTCTTTTGGGGCTTTCCAGGTAGCACTAGTGGTTAAAAAAAAAAAAAAAAAAACCCACCTGCCAATGCAGGAGACATAACAGATGCAGGATCAATCCCTGGGTTGGGAAGGGCATGGCAAGCCGCTCCACTATTCTTGCCTGGAGAATTCCAAGGACAGAGGAGCCTGGCGGGCCACAGTCCATGGGGTTGCAAAAGAGTCAGACATGACCCAGCAACTAAACAACATTAGTCCTTTTAGGGTTAAAATCCATCCCTGCTTCACCTCTCCAAATATATGGCAGCCATGCTAAATTCCTTTTCTTCATATGATTATTTTTTCCCTTAAATAAGACCGTTTCACTCTGCCTTCAGTTATTTCCGCTCCTGCCTCCTTCAGACGTTCGGCCACCGCCCCTTTCGCCCTGAGCTCTTCCCACTCAGCTCAGCACCCAGCGGTCGCCTGCCCCGCTCCTGGGTCCCGAGAGTCTCTCCCTACACCCCCACCCCCACCTCCTCTTTCTCCCTGCCTTGTGTTTCACTGTTGTTCATTTCATCGCTGTTTCTAGTCTCCTTCAACTAGCTGCCATCGGGAACTGCAGCCCATTTAAAAACTTTCCTTTCACATTGATCCTAATTAAAGCACCAAATGAATCAAACCTTATATTTTCCTCTTTAAGAAAAACCAAAAAAACCTATCCCTTGAGACTAATCTACTTTCCCGTTTATTTAAACGTGTGTCCCTTAAGAGATTTCTTTTCCCACAGTGGTCCTGAAAGGGTGGGGGGGGGGGACCCTATCTCCTCCATGAGGATTTTATTATTTGATGTTTGTTTAAACAGAGCATCAAGTAAATATGGATTGCTTCCTTGTGAAGTACATTTTTATAATTGGGTGGAACCAACATGACAATTCCCGTGCTGCATTTTTTTTTCAAGGTTCAAATGGCTGTCGTGGATTGTCTGACCCTCTGTTAGAAGTCAGTTCATATTTTAGCAACATTAGACAGTGCCTGACTTGCCAAGAATATCAATGTAGAAGTGTAACACAGTAATACTTGGAATTTTGATTTTCATTGCTAATGGTCTCTTTTAGAAGCATCTTCAATTCTCCTGGCATTCAAGCCTCCTACTGCTGGCTAGCCCTAACCTCTCTCCCGTTACACCTGGCAGCTCTTGTTGACACCTGGTGTCCTGGAACCTCTGACCCGCCCGTGTATCCTCACCACTGACTTCCTGGAAGGCTGGCCTGTCTGCATCCTCTCTACATCTGCGCTTAGCAGTAACAATTTCAGTTCCACGGTGCCCACTTCCAGCCAGCGCCTGATATGGCCTGATGTGGACTGTGGGGGTGTGGAGATGAAGGGCGAAGAAACAAAAGCGCTTGAATGATTTTATCAGCTTCCCTGCCTTCCAGATTCTCTGACCACCTACATATACACTCACACCTCTTCTGAGAGTAAGAAACATGGGTTGAGGTTCATCGTATAGAGGTAATAATGTTCTAGGACTATATATCACAGAGCTTTTCCAAAAAACCCACAAGGAGGATAGTTTGAGTCTTTGAGAAACTCCCAAGCACCATGACAAGGAGAGGCACAGAAAGTTAGATTCAAGGAAGACCTAAGAGGTCACTTATTTTTAATGGGCCCCAAATAGGTGTGGGCTTCCCAGGTGGTGCTAGTGGTAAACAACCGGCTTGCCAAGTCAGGAGACATAAGAGATACGGGTTCCATCCCAGGGTTGGGAAGATCCCCTGGAGGAGGGCATGGCAACCCACTCCAGTATTCCTGCCTGGAGAATCCCATGGACAGAGGAATCTGGCAGGCTATGGTCCATAGGGTTGCAAAGAGTCGGACACGGCTGAAGGGACTCAGCGTGCATGCAAATAGGTGGTGTATAATAACGGTACAGGTCGCCCAGGCACAGATCCTGGCTCTCCTGGTGCAGGTCTACAGCCTTAGCCTGTGGACCTTAGCAAAACCTCTCCTGGGCCTGCCTCCCACAGCTATGACATGGGGGCCAACACAGCATCTCACTGGCAGATCTGCCGTGAATTGTGCGCGTAAATACTTGGAATAGAGACCAGCACATAGAAACATCTTAACTGTTAACAATATTGTTATTTTACAGACTAGAAAAAGAGGCTGAGGTGTATCCTGAACAGGGTCTCACAGTCGGTGGCAGAACTGGGACAAGAGCTGGGTTGCAAAACCAGGTCTTCCCAGCTCCCGTTCTGCCAGGTAAGAGAAAGACGGCTGCACCTTTGTGAAGTTCAACTTGATTCGAAAGGCTGATTTTTTTAGATCAGAAAGAGGACTGATTGGAGTGTAGAGAGCCTGATTAATGCCTCCTAATCACTTTCCAGGCATGCTGGATTAAAAACAAATGGGATTTTAATATTGTGACCCAATTCCAAATGCTCTAGATTACAATGTTTTACAAACTGTGGGTTGTAACACATTAGTGGGTTATCACATCGGAGTCATGAGTCATGGCCCGCGGCTTTTTTTCACTGAAAGAACAGAATGGAATGGGATAGAATCAAATAGAATAGGATAGGAAATACCAGCATGTCTTATGCTGCATAGTACAAATATTCTCTTGGAAGACTTTTGTTCAAAGGGGGTGTGTGTGTGTGTGTGTGTGTGTGTGTGTGTGTGTTGTGGGTTGCCCCTGTAAAAATTTGGGGGAGCTGCTGGGTCTTTGTTGCTACGCAAGGGCTTTACCTCGTTGCCACAGGCAGCGGACGACAGGGTGGGGGTGCTACTCTTCGTCATGGTGCTTGGACTTCTCATTGAAGCGGCTTCTCGCATGCAGCGCCTGTGGCACACAGGCTCAGGACTTTTGGCTCAAGGGCCTTAGAGTACGAAGGCTTCAGGAGTTGTGGCCCACGGGCTTAGGTGCTCCGCGGCATGTGGAATCTTCCTGGACCAGGGATCGAAGCCGTGTCCCCTGCACTGGCAGGCAGATCCTTACCTACTGCCCCACCAGGGAAGTCCAACATTCTTAAAAGTACTTTTTTTAGAAAGGATTCCACAATACTTTTTAGCAAGGCATACAGCTGTTCCTTTGGAATAAATGCCCTTTTCTACTAATTTCTTTGCCTGAGTGCTCACCTACTTCAACAGTGTCATTCATTCCAGGCAAAAGAACAGGAGAACAGAGGAGTCATGTATGGGGGGGCAGGGGGGGACAGTTTCCAGGGAAGGGGAGGGGCTGCTCACAGTGGCCATTCTCCAGAAAACCATCTGGGACCAGCCCGGACCATAGCCTCCAAGTTTCCAGCAAGACGGGTTGCATTGGCCATGTGATTAATGGCTGAAAAAAAACATTAGAGGCCATCAGTTCGAATGCAAGGAGGATTAAAAGCTGGAGTCAGTGTCTCCCAGGACAGAGCTCACCCAAGGAAGCCCATTAAACAAGCAGATGTTTCCTTAAAGGTTGTCTGCAAAATGTGCAAACTGACAAAATGTTTACAGAATCGCTAGGGCTCCACCAGCTAGGCTTACCTTTTAACAAATTGTTCCGATGGCTCTACAATTAGCACAGTCCTGGGGTTATCTTTCTTACGTGGCTGCAGATGAAAGCAAACCAATAACTGAGGCCAATTAATTCAAGCTGCCATTCTCCCTAGCCCCACCACCACCCCCCCACACACACAGAGAGAAACTGGAAGAGATCTTCACAGCAACTGTCCAAAGTGATTATTTCATTCGAGACTCTCTTTCATAAAGCTCAAATACATAGGCAGCAAACTTAACCTGGTTGTTCCTGGCTCTTTACCTGCATGCATGCGTGCTAAGTGCTTGCTTAGTCGTTCAGTCATGTCCAACCCTTTGTGACCCCATGGACTATAGCCCACCAGGCTCCTCTGTCCATAGGGATTCTCCAGGCAAGAACACTGGAGTGAGTTGCATGCCCTTCTCCAAGGGATCTTCCTGACCCAGGGATCAAACCCATGTCTCTTATGTCTCCTGCATTGGCAGGCAGGAAAACCCAGCTCTCTCTCTGACTCCCATCAAATCCCTGTTTCTGAAATTCACTCATTTAGAAAAACTCAATCCATGCCGGATATCTTGAGGGTGTACTAACATGCTTTAGACCCAGATAGTCAAATGTCTCTAAGGAAATCAGTGAAGAAACCCATGAGAAATCCCTAGCAGAGAGCCTGAGGGATGGTCGCCTGATGGAAGGGCCAGCCATCTGGGTGCCTGTGAACCTCGCTGTCCTTGTGGGAGCATCCTTTCATTAATAATTCACCTTAAAACATCTGAAACCTGCATCTCAGGTTAATGCTTAGAAAACCAGCATTTTCCTGCTCCCGATATTTCTGGGGAATCATGGAGGAGTAGGTTTCCCCGGTTCCCTCTTGTTCCAGGATCCTCTTCAGGAGGAATACTCATTTGCTCTATCCTTCTCTGTTCCTTCTTGCTATTTTGTCTTCAATGTGATTATCATCCCTTGATCCCTGGCTCCCCACAGCACTCAGGATGCCACGTATGCTAGGCATGCTACGCTGAAGGTGTAGAAAACTTACAGGGCCGCAAGGCCCAGAAGGTGACTGATAAAGTAACTTTAGAGGTCTTTGCCCTTGAGCGGTACTCCCTGGACCCCACCTCTGAGACCTTTTCACTGGTCCTCTCTCTTCTCCATCCTCCTAGCTTCTTCCCTGTTTCCTCACCACCACCACCACCCCTTTCTCTTGTAGATTGTCCTGGGAATCTCAAAATTCCACTTCTTTATTATATAAATCAGATCAACTCCTGTCTCCTCCCTCACTGCTGCTCAAAAGAAACAAGGCCCATGAAAATACCTTACAAAGCAACAGTCACCCAGGAGAGCCTGCCTCCACCCATTACATACCAGAGCCTGCAAACAGGTTGCAATTTACAGCTTCATTTTCTTTGGTTTTCTAGCTTTTTGTTTTGAATCGGGGCTACATTCTTGAGGAAGGCATCCTTACCTTGGCCTGAAATATGTAATCTTTAAATGCAGAAGTGGTATCCATTTTGTAAAAAATTTGTTTCTAATATTTAATAGCATTTACCCTCTTCTATTATAGATATTTCAAAAACTTTCTTGACTCAGAAACTGATTTTTAAAACCTGTGACAGTCTTCCTGACCCAGGAGTCGAACCTGAGTCTCCCACATTGCGGGCAGATTCTTTACCAACTGAGCTATCAGGGAAGCCCTGTAAATCTGAGATGGATGATAATTCTCTGTTTTGCTATGTTTTAATATTTTTACTATTTCACTATTTCTAGTATGACCTGCCTGATGTCCCAGTAAGGTCTCATTTCTTTTTCAAGTAATCATTTGCTGTTAACAGAGACCCAGTTTCTCTTGTTCTCTCCCGTTACCTCCTCGCCACCTCCAGTTGAATGGTTTGAGAACCTCAGAGACTTAACTGAGTCCAAAGGAGCCAGCCTTTCCCTATTTCTCCAAAATTTAGCTCCTAAACATCTAGGTTCTCCAGCTAAAGCTTTGAGGGTTGTGCTCCGGTTCTGTTCTCAACTCTGCCTTTCTGACAAGATGTCAAAGTCAAGAGTGACTCCCAGACTCCAATATACGCCGACTCTCCCTCTCTCCTTCCTGTGCCTTCTCTTCAATGATCGTTGGGGTCCTTTCTGTCACAGACTTTAGTTGAGACCACCTCAATCCATCAGAAAGATTCTAATCAGAAAGGAAGGGCTCTGAAGTCTTGATTTCTTCTCCTCCTACTGTAACTCTTGCATATTTCCCATCCTGCTCCCAAATCACCAGATCTACCAAGGAGCATTGGGAAAAGCATCTCTGCTTGGCCACAAAAAAATCTGATTACACTTGCCCTCTGCCCAAGGCCAATGAGCACTCACATATCTGAGGACTATCCATGTGACTTTCCCGGGAAAAATAAGATATGCTCAAGAAGTAATAAACAAGTTCTCTTGCTGGACAAACCAGTCATAATAAAAGTTATAAGTTAAATTCCCTCTCATCACACTATGTTTTAAAAAATCATGTATTTGTAAATAGGTCTCCCCATTAAAGTCTTTATTGTTGTTCTTACTATAGGGCCGGCTATAGCTCACATGAGAGTTTTGGGGAGAAATTCCTAATAAAAGTAATTTGAGGTTCAAATACCAATGTTAACATCTGTGAGATATAATGCATGTGTCTGACACTTAATAAAACTCTGTAAATGCTGTAAATTGCCTTCCCAAACCATTCCTTTAGTTGCAGTTAACATCTTTGGAATTTTGGTGATCATATGCTGAATCTCATTATGTTTAAAACCTAGTTCAAGTGATAAACCTAAAAGAAAGTAGAGCTGGTATGAATCACAAGTGAAAATAGTTATTTTGGTAATATGCCAGAGGACACATTGATTCTTTCAAAATTTAAAACAAGGACGTTAAAATCTGGAGATGTCTATGCTAATGCCCTTAAGGAATCATAGCTTCCTGCTTCTGGGGTAACTTGAATTTTAAACCCCTCTCTTGAGGATAAGCTACTCACAGTCTGATGACTATCATGGAGATCACCAAAGCAGCTACCGTAATTATAAGATAGAGTAACTGTGCCCACGGAGGCCTGGTCAGGTTATCTGTATGGGCCCTACATCACGTGCTAAGCCACTTCAGTCCTATCTGACTCTGTGTGACCCCGTGGACTATGACCCGCCAGGCTCCTCTGTCCATGGGATTCTCCAGGCAAGAATTCTAGAGGGGGTTGCCATGCCCTCCTCCGGGGGATCTCCCCGACCCAGGGATCGAACCCTTGTCTCTTACATCTCCTGCATTGGCAGGTGGGTTCTTTACCACTAGCGCCACCTGGAGAGCCCCCCTACACCACACAGAATGGCAACAAATTTTTCGAAGTGCTTTCTGAGCCTCTGCTCCCAAGCACGCTCACCACAGACATAGGAAGAGGTGTAGGACCAAGGCTGGGCCAGCCTCCATACTCGACCCGTCCCCCATCCCCTCTGTGATTGGTCTGTGGTTGAAGAAAGATGGGCGCTGAGCCAATGAGGATCTACACCCAGATTCCTCTAAGAGAAGTTAGGAAGGAGGACCGCTTTACGCTACACAGACAAAGCTGAGACGATGTCGGCAAAGAACTGCCAGCAGCTTTGGTTCTCGTCCTCCAGATAGAACTAGCTCTCTGGAGGAGAGAATGGAGCCCACATCCCAGAGAGGGAAGGAGTCTCTAGAGCCACCATCTGTAGTTCACCCCTGCCCTCTTCAGCTGAAGCTGGTTTCAGTCAGGTGTCTGTCACTTGCAATCAAAAGAGTTTTGAGTAACTCGAAAGTTGCTTCCAGCTACTGAGGTCCCCAGACGCAAGCCCAAGGCTAGCATGGTCAGGTGTTCTTTCGGGGCTATGAGTCATAGCAAGAGTGCATTCTGATGGATCCTAATTGCAGTGTACGCTTGCTCGGGCTGGGTTGCTGACACTTGTATTTGACTTTTCTAGATTCATTTTCTCTTTCCTCAATTTCTCCATGAGTCGGTGGCCCTCAGGAGAAATACTGTTTCCGCTCCTCCTCTAGAGAAGTACAACCCATTTCCTTCTATGAATATGATCAAAAAGAGAAAAAGAAACACCTCTCAGGTCAAAAGGAAAGACAGGAGTGTCAGCTCCATGTGGACCGGAGGAGTCTGCCAGAGGTTTCTCCTCAGGGAGGGACTTGTCCTACACAGGAGCGTCGGCTGGTTAGTTTTGAGAGCTTGTTGTTTAATCACTAAGTCATGTCTGACTCTTTATGATCCATGGACTGCAGCATGCCAGGCCTCCCTGTCCTTCACCATCTCCCAGAGTTGGCTCAAACTCATGTCCATTGAGTCAGTGATGCCATCCTCTGTAACCATCTCATCCTCTGTCATCCCCTTCTTCTCCTGCCTTCAGTCTTTCCCAGCATCAGGGTCTTTTCCAATGAGTCAGCTTTTCACATCAGGTGGCCACAGTATTGGAGCTTCAGCTTCAGCATCAGTCCTTCCAACGAGTATTCAGGGTTGATTTTCTTTAGGATGAACTGGTTTGATCTCCGTGCAGTCCAAGGGACTCTCAAGAGTCTTCCCCAACACCACAGTTTGAAAGTATCAATTCTTTTGGTGCTCAGCCAATTTTCATGTCTGTACATGACTACAGGAACAAACCATAGCTTTGACTAGACGGATCTTTGTCTGCAGAGTGACGTCTCTGCTTTTTAATATGCTGTCTGCATTTGTCATAATTTTTCTTGCAAGGAGAGCTTATAGGGCCCTGATTTCTGCAGACCTTGTCATGCATGCCTGCTACCTGGATGCCATGCAATGAATATGTGCAGAATGAATGAGAGCATGATCAGGTAGAGAATGATGGAAGGAGAAAGGCGTCTTTCACCCTCCAGACCACGTTGTTCTCTTCCTCTCTTGCAGAAGCACTGTTTACATTCCAGTCCTCACCGCACTGCACCTCAGTTGCCTTTCATGTATATTTATCCCCCATAAGACAGTGAAGAACCCGGGGCAAAGGGGTGCCTATGGAACACAGTGGAGAGTGGTGTTTCAAGAGTAATTAATTGAATGGTGGGTGAATGAACAGAGAGTCTGAGTTACGAATTTTCTTAATGTATTTTTATTATTTTTTAAACCATAACAGCTACCAGCGTTTCCAAGTGAAGGCCCTGATGAGACCAGCTTTTATGGCCCTGTTGAGAGTCATTTATGAATTCAGTCTGTTTACACACAATAAAAAGTTGTGGACCAAACGCTTTGGATCACACACCCCAGCAACCTTTGCAGTGTTCGTTGGCTTAAAAAGTGCCTTCTCCATAAACCTACTGTGGGTCAGGTAGATTCAAAAAGAGGCCCAGCAGAAGAGTCCTGATGGCTGCTGTTGACCCCCGTGGGGACTCACCTGGAGAGAGAGGCTCTGGGGACAGTGCTGGACGCCAGCGGCCTGACGGAATGCTGGCTCTTCAGGGCCAGGGCAAGGATGACTCTTTCGAGATGAATGAAGAGGCAGATCTCAGAAGTGCTTCTTCCTGAAATTATTTCAAAGCCTTCCTCAACTTCCATAGAAAACCACTTGCTTCTCATGCCCAGAATCACTATTTGTCCTTATGCCTGGAATTATCTGTTCCTTCTTCTTGTTGCTTAGTCCCGAAGTCGTGTCTGACTCTTTGTGACCCCATGGACTATAGCCCGCCAGTCTCCTCTGTCCATGGGATTCTCCAGGCAAGAACACTGGAGTGGGTTGCCATTCCCTTCTCCGGGGGATCTTCCCGACCCACCTCTCTTGCATTGGCAGGCGGAATCTTTACCACTGAGCCACCCGTTAGTTCCCTGAAAACCATTTAAAACCAGCCTCCTGGTTTCTTGTTCATCGTAAGATCAGACAGGAAGGAATCAAGGAAATGCTGCCTTATTTAACTGTTAGTGGCCTTACTTCAAAGCAATGAGCCAATTATCAACTCTATCAATGTATGACAAAACCCACTGGAAAAAAAAATAATTAAAAAAAAGAAAGTAAAAAAAAAAAATTTCAACCCATAAAAAAAAAAAAAAAATAAAATAAAATATTGTTTTCTTTCACGGGGCTATACCTGTCAAGTTCCCTGATCGGAGCAGCGGCGACTCCAGAAACCAGGCTGATGGCGCCCTCTGGTGTTCAAACAGCGACGTGAGCCTTTGAAATTCTGGAAGCTTGGGCAGGGGGAGGAAATCAATTAATGCCCCCAGGAGAGGAACCGTCTTCAACACAACTTGATAGTCCTGTTCTTGCCTGAGATGGGGAGAGTCCAGCACCGCTGCCCTGGAAACGTGGCCTGGTAGCCCAGCATCATCCTGGGGGTTTGCTGGCTGGGAGGTCAAATCAGCCTCCTGTTGCAAGATTAACTAATATAAAATGTCACGGTCCTCCCGGGCTCTGGAGAGAACAATGCCCCACGAACCCACACTCAGCATGTCCCTCGTATCTCGGCTGAGACGAGGCTAAGAAGAATGTGTAGCGTAGATGCATTGGGTGTTGGGTATAAAGTGATTAAAGAGGCAAGTGCTGAGCCTGGGGTGGGGAGGGGTTGGAGAGGAAAGAACCACAGCAAGGCAAAGCCAGTATTCTGGCCTCCATGCGTCTGCATAATGGGGAATCCAGTGCCCAGCCTGACTTCCTCCCAATCAGCAGTGATCCAACCCATCAAAAGGTACCTGCTATCCTCCCACCTTCTCCTCAGAGTGGCCCAGCCAGCAGCAAATGCAGCACGTGGACTTGGCCCAGAGGAAGTGGGTGCCCTTTAGAATGGGCCTCCATTCTGGCAGTGGGCATCTCCATGGCAGCCACCAGAGGATGAACCCTGCCCATCCAGTTGTTCCAAAAATCATGACAATGGGCTCTAATGGTCCAAGGGATGAGGAAGTAGTTTTTCTTCCGATCATGTAGCATCTGGAATGCTTAGAAAAATGAAAGAATGGCATGCCTCTGTAGGCATTTTTCACCAAAGATGGATTTTTATGAGACTTGAATGGGACATAGGCTGAAGTTGTCTATGATCAAAGCCTAGAGAATTCTGGATTGTTAGAAATAAAGCAAGACAATAGTCAACCTGACCGTCCTTTTCTGGAAATGAAATTAATGATGATAATAATACTATTATTGAGTTTTGAGTGAAAATATAAGTGCTTTTAATACATTAATCATTCATTGAATGTGCCAAGCATGGGATATACAGCAGTGGACATGTCTTTGTGAAACTTACATGCTAGTAAGGGGAGGCAGACCATAACCAAGTACATAAGGAAAGGCCATTTCAAATAGTGATAAGAGTTACATAAACAATAAAATGAAGTAGTGTGATAAAGGCATTCAGGAATGGCCATTTTTGATGGGGTGGTCAGAAATGAGCTCTTTGTGGAGAGGATATTTTCTCTGAGGCCTAAATTAGGAAAAGAAACTCACCACACAAATCTGATGGGAGAGCCTTCTGGGCCAAGAAAACAGCATGTGCAAAGGTCCAGAGGTGGGAAGAAGTTTGGCATGTCTGGGAAACAGAAAGACAGAATCCTTCTAACTGCTCATGGCATATTGTTGTTTTCTTGTTGTTCTCATTTTGCAGATGAGAAAAAGCTAGAGAGGTAAGTAGCCCCAGACCCTGTAGCTCAAGAGATGGAGCCAGGACCCCAGTTGGGCTTCCCCCCAGGAGACCAGTCCTCTTGAGGGTGGGCATGCTGTTCTTCATGGGAGAGGGCCAGGGACACGAAGCCCCTGGATGGCAGTGATGTCCCAATTCCCCCAGCTTCTCATGTGCCTGTTGACCTCGCTGCTTTTTTGTGAAATGTTCACCTTCTCTTCTCCTTGAGGCTCCTTCCCCGTGGCTCTTCTCTCTCCCAACTCAGGGGGGCAGCTCCAGGAAACTGAGAAGGGATCTTGCATTTATCTTGCAAAACCATTGACTTGAATGGGCTGAGAGGTGCAGGGCGACGTGTGAGACAGCAGAGGAAATCTGACCTGCCGCATCCCTTTCAGGAAAAGAAACTTTAGGGTGAGAGGAGGTCATTTAGTCCATCCTTTGGCCACAGAGCTGGTGGCAGCGGGGCGAGGCGGGGGAGGGGGGCAGGGGACTCAAACAGCTTCAGGCAGATAAAGACCTGTCCTACTGTAAGGAGCAGGGACTAAATATCTCTTCACAGATGGAACTTGCTGATTATATAGGGGAAAATCTATAAATGCAAAAAAATGATTGACAAATAAATACACCCAACTAAATTTCAAGTAGAAATAGAGCAAAGCCAGTCCTGTGTTCAAGTGTGTTGACTGAAATGGAAAATATCCTCCCCTGCACACTTTTAACTTGCCCTCTGGGTTTTCCCTGAGCTTGGGGCATCCCTTGGAATAGTAATCAGTTCAGTCGCTCAGTCATGTCTAGCTCTTTGCGACCCCATGGACTGCAGCAAGCCAGGCTTCCCTGTCCATCACCAGCTCCCAAAGTTTACTCAAACTCATGTCCATTGAGTCAGTGACGCCATCCAACCATCTCATCCTCTGTCATCCCCTTCTCCTCCTGCCTTCAATCTTTCCCAGCATCAGCGCCTTTTCCAATGAGTCAGTTCTTCGCATCAGGTGGCCAAGGTATTGGAGTTTCAGCTTCAGCATCAGTCCTTCCAATGAATATTCAGGACTAATTTCCTTTAGGATTGACTTTATTGGAATTGTATTAGTAGCAGCTAACTTAACTGAGGGCTTGTGATATGTCAGACTTTGGCCACAAATACTTCATGATAAATTTTGAAGCAGGTCCAGTTATTATCATTCTACATACTTTAATGAGCAAAGTCTTACTTAGCTCTTAGTCTGCATCAGGTACCATTGTAGTCCTTTCCACATATTAATTCACATAATCCTCATTGGGTTCTTATGTGGTAGGTATTACTAACTGTATTTAATGGATGTGAAAACTGAGGCTAAAGGCAATTAGTATAAGGTTAAGAAACTTGCCTGGGTCATAGACCTAGTAACTGAGAGAAACAGATTCAAGTTCAGACTGCCTTTAGAGACTTCATCCTGAGTCTGTTAACAGCTGTTAATGGGGAGTTTTTCATCTAAGAGACTGATAGGATAGGAGGGTGAATTCTCAGTCACCATCCCACGGCCTGCAGCCGCCTGCCACCAGCTCCACCAGGCAGAGGGCAGTAGGAGCCTGACCCCAACCCTGCCTCCCCCCAGGGCAAGAAAACATTTCTTGCCTAAAGGTTCTCCCAGGAAGAGAGGCTCCCAGCCCCGCCCTGGTCTCTCCACACCTCTCAAATTCATCTATGCACCTCCAAATGAGCTTTTTTCACATCTGATCGTCCCACATCCCTGTCACAGCCTCCCTCCTCAGCCCAGCTACCCCAGAGCTGCCAGAGACTTCCTCCTAGAACCCTCCAACCCTCCCACTGCCGTGAAAGGCTCCCCTGACTCTGCAGAGAGAGACCCCCAGGGCCTGCCCAGGTCCGGCCCCCACTTGCCTCTGCAGGCTTGTCCTCACCCTCCCAGGGCGGCCTCGCTCCTCTTGTACCCTAGTACTTCATTCCCTTTTGTATTTCTGCCTTTCTTTTCTTACATCTAGCATGCTTGGCCCCAATCTCTTTTCTCCCTTCTGTATTGTTTACTCAATAGTCAATGATAAGGAATTCCCGGGTGGTTCAGTGGTTAGGACTCCACGCTTTCACTGCCTAGGGCCTGCATTCAGTCCCTGGTTGGGGATCTATGATCCCACAGGCTGGGTGGGGCGGCCTATACCTGCGTGCTTATGTGTGGCAGTGGTTTAGTTGCTAAGTCGTGTCCAACTCGTGAGACCCTATGGACTGTAGCCCTTCTGGCTGCTCTGTCCATGGGATTTCTCAGACAAGAATACTGGAGTGGGTTGATATATATGGGCTTCCCTGGTGGCTCAGCAGTAAAGAATCTGCCTGCAATGCGGGAGATGCAGGTTTGATACCTGAGTCAGGAAGATGCCCTAGAGGAAGGCGTGGCAATCTACTCCAGTATTCTTGCCTGGAGAATCCCATGGACAGAGGAGCCTGGTGGTCTGCAGTCCACGGGGTTGCAAAGAGTCAGACATGACTGAAATGACTGAGTGTATGTGTATATATATATATATATATATACAGTGATAAATGATAAAGGTATTTCCTAGGTACCAGCCACAACTTTTTAGGGGTTTTTAAGTATTTATTTTTATTATTTATTTGTTTGATTGCACCACATCTTTGCATGCGGGATCTAGTTCCCTGGCTAGGGATCAAACCCTGGTCCCCTGCATTGGGAGCCCAGAGTCTGAGCCACCGCACCACCTGGCAAGTCCACTAAGCATCATTCTGACTTGTGTCATCTTACTTCTCACCTATAGGATGTATACATTTCTCAGATAACATTCCCAACAGTTGTGGCAGAGCCTGGATGCGAGCTTGCTCCTGGACGCCAGCGTCATAGCTCCTAACCCCCTTGTCACAGAGCCCCTGAGGCTGCTTCCAGAATGAAGTGCTCAGAGGTTCTCCTCTGTGATGACGTACCCAGCACCCCTGCAGAGTTAATACATTTCTTCCACTTCTCTTATATGCACGTCTAGAAGAGCATTGTCTTGGGGGCACGCTCTCCCTCGGTAACTGCTGCTCGCTTTGAACCCCAAGCTTAACTGGAACTTAATGGTCATTCAATGATGCTGGCCGAGCTCATTGGTCAAATGAAGACGCAGGACTCCGGAAGGCTGGGTCTGTTGCCGGTCACACTGCCGGTGCCAAGTTGCTCTCAGGCTCAGGTTTCTGATTCTCAGTGGTGGCTCCTCCTTGCTGGGTCACTGCCTCACCTGCCCAGACCTCTCCGCAGACGTGCATGTGACAGCTACATTCAGACAGTTCTTGTCTCTCAGGCATAGAATGTGGCCATGAGAATTTTTTTTATTAATTCTCAAAAAACTTCTCCTTTCTTCCAAAAGTATCCATCATCTGTCGCTGGTGTAATGACGGGCACCTGCAATTCTATTTAGAACACCTCCACCTTAATGTCTTTCTCTATATAAAGGCAAATACCCTACAGGAAAGGGTAACAGACTAAGCTCTTCTAAGCTGGTCACAGAGTGAATTTTGTGCTAGACACAAAATTGACCAGGGCACAGAGCAGAAACAATGGTCCCATGTCATGGCGGCAAGGGCAGGAGTGGCTCCTAACAGTAAGGAACAGCCGGAGGGGAGAAAAGCAGGTTGACTTGAGAAATAATAACTAAAGTGAGGATCCCAGAAGCACCCAGCGTCCATGGACGAGACTCCACAGTGGCTTAGAAGAGACTGGTGGATTGATAAACTCACCAGCTTCAGCCATTTGAAGTATCTGGTGTTTCAAAAGACAAACACTATAATAGCTATGTAGACAAATATAATTGTGCACTGCACTCTGGTCCCTGCTTCCCTAAAAAAGAAGGCGCCTTGGTACATTTCCCCAGAATTGCTCCGAGACCCCTTCTGTGTCTCCGGCTCCTCTGATCCTTGGCCCCCTGCCTTGCTGATATCACAGCATCTCTTTTGGACTCCACAGCTTGGTTCCTGCTGCAGAACCCTGGCTCTTGGAGTTGCTACCCCAGCTTCCCCTCCTGACTCCTCGAGGATGTAATTCTGAGTCTCTTTTCTGCGACTGGACACGTCCCAATTTCAACATCAGCTCAGCTTTACAAGATCTGCTCAAGCCAGGCAGGCCCCAGCTCCCATCACTCAGCCCTGGGCAAAGCGGGATCACGTCCTGACGGATGTTGACCATGAATCCTGAAGTGGACTTGACCAACCCTCTGAAACAGAAGGCGGGAAGCTAGACGGGCAACACGGTGCTACCCGGTGACTCAGAGCAGCCTCAAGGTTCTTTCAAGATCAGGAGCCCCGTCCCATAAATAACTGTAAATAATTTAGCTGTTTTATGTTGACTCTGGTTGAATATAGGGGAATCTGAAATGATTGATTGTAGTGATTTTATTTACACACCCATGCATGTATACATGTTCCCACATACATGCATACAGAGGCATTTTGAGATTCTCATGGCAATCTCTAATATGCTTTTAAACATGTGTGGGCCCTTATGTGGATGCTCTGTCTTCTGATTTAGCCTTTGACAGCCGGGTGCAGAGAGAGACACGCGCAGAGAATGCAGGGTTGTTGCTCCCAGGTGGGGAGGCAATGAGCAGCTGTGGGTTCCCTGTCTTGACTCCCAGCACTGAGCTTCCCTCTCCGTCTTACATCAGCTGGGAATTGGGAACTGGGGAATAAAACTCCTCTGTTGGTCTTCCTCAACAGGAACATTGGAGCCTGATCTTGGCTTAGAATTACTGGGGGATATATTAAAAATCCCATCACCCAGGCTGCACTCCAAACCATTAATATCAGAATCTTCAGTGATGAAATTCAGGCATCAGTATTTGGAAACCACCCGGATGATTCCAGTAGGTAACCAAGGATGAGGACCACTACTGTCAAGAAAACTATGTTTCAGGTTATCATTGTCATTACTAATATCATCTCCATCCTCATTTATTTAACTTCTTGCCACATCTTCCCGAGTGACTCAAGGGTAAAGAATCCGCCTACAACGCAGGAGGTGCAGGTTCAATCTCTGGGTCAGAAAGGTCCCCTGGAAGAGGGCATGGCACCCCACTCCACTATTCTTGCCTGAAGAATCCCCACAGACACAAGAGCCTGGCGAGTGGTCTGTGGGTCACAAAGAGTCAGATATGACTGAATCAACTGAACATGCACACACGCAGACACATCTTCTCCCAAGTCTACATATTTTGAATAGAAAAATCACTTGGCCAAGAATAATGCATCTAAGGATTTTTTCACTTCCATCATTCAGTTCAGTTCAGTCGCTCAGTCGTGTCTGACTCTTTGCGACCCCATGAATGGCAGCACGCCAGGCCTCCCTATCCAGCACCAGCTCCTGGAGTTTACTCAAACTCATGTGCATTGAGTCGGTGATGCCATCCAACCATCTCATCCTCTGTCGTCCCCTTCTCCTCCCACCTTCAATTTTTTCCAGCGTCAGGGTCTTTTCAGATGAGTCAGCTTTTCGCATCAGGTGGCCAAAGTATTGGTGTTTCAGCTTCAGCATCAGTCCTTCCAATGAACACCCGGGACTGATCTCCTTTAGGATGGACTGGTTGGATCTCCTTGCAGTTCAAGGAACTCTCAGGAGTCTTCTCCAACACCACAGTTCAAAAGTATCAATTCTTCGGCGCTCAGCTTTCTTTATAGGCCAACTCTCACATCCATACATGACTACTGGAAAAACCATAGCCTTGACTAGACGGACCTTTGTTGGCAAAGTAATGTCTCTGCTTTTTAATATGTTGTCTAGGTTGGTCATAACTTTCCTTCCAAGGAGCAAACATCTTTTAATTTCATGGCTGCAATCACCATCTGCAGTGATTTTGGAGCCCAGAAAAATAAAGTCAACCACTGTTTCCACTGTTTCCCCATCTATTTCCCATGAAGTGATGGGACCAGATGCCATGATCTTAGTTTTCTGAATGTTGAGCTTTAAGCCAACTTTTTCACTCTCCTCTTTCATTTTCATGAAGAGGCTCTTTAGTTCTTCACTTTCTGCCATAAGGATGGTGTCATCTGCACATCTCAGGTTACTGATATTTCTCCTGGTAATCTTGATTCCAGCTTGTGCTTCTTCCAGCCCAGCGTTTCTCATGATGTACTCTGAATATAAGTTAAATAAGCAGGGTGACAATATACAGCCTTGACGTACTCCTTTTCCTATTTGGAACCAGTCTGTTGGTCCATGTCCAGTTCTAACCGTACATGCATACAGGTTTCTCAAGAGGCAGGTCAGGTGGTCTGGTATGCCCATCTCTTTCAGAATTTTCCACAGTTTATTGTGATCCACACAGTCGAAGGCTTTGGCATAGTCAATAAAGCAGAAATCGATGTTTTTCTGGAACTCTCTTGCTTTTTCAATGATCCAGCAGATGTTGGCAATTTGATCTCTGGTTCCTCTGCCTTTTCTAAAACCAGCTTGAACATCTGGAAGTTCATGGTTCATGTATTGCTAAAGCCTGGCTTGCAGAATTTTAAGCATTACTTTATTAGCATGTGAGATGAGTGCAATTGTGTGCTGGTTTAGCTGTGTAATCTTAACTAACACCACAGTTACTAATGGTATGGATGATGCTGATGATAACAGCTAACATGGATTGAGTCCTTACTGTGTGCTAGAAACTGTGCTAAGAACTTCATGTACTTTAGTTCACTTAACCCTCACCCAGGAAAGTATTCATTTATAGAGGCAGAAACTGGGGGTTCAGAGAGGTAAAATCAATTGCCCAAGGACATAGAATGCAGGAGATATGGGTTTGATCCCTGGATCAGGAAGATCCCCTGAAGAAGGACATGGCAACCCACTCCTGTATTCTTGCCTAGGAAATCCCGTGGACAGAGGAGGCTGGCAGGCTACAGTCCATGGGGTCTCAAGAGTTGGACACAACTTAGTGACTAAACCACCACATAAAATAAGTAAAATAAGTAGCAGAACCAAGATTCAAATTCAAGTTGTCATACCTAGAAGCTCGCATTCTTAACTGCTTTTCAATACCACCTGCTTCAAAAGCTTGCCCTGATTACAGAGCTGGTGAAGTTGAGAATAAAAGATTCCCTTCCACGTCTGCCCAACTTCAAAGCTCAGCCTTTAACTAGGACACTGTACTACTCATGTCACTGACATAAAGGTTAAGTCAGGTTGGTAGCTCTCCTCCTGACCTACTCTCTTTCCTGAAAGAAATATGGACGAAAAGGAAAAACATTTTCATGGCTAGAGAGATTTAAATGATCTAATCCAGTGAAAAGGGTCTCTGCACTGAACTACAATTCAGGGGACAAGCAAGTGAATCTCCATCTAAATGTTCAGGGATTTCCATTATATTAGAAGAAAAACACACGTCATAGGTAAGATTTAAGACCAGAAATTGTAGGTTTGCAAGCTGGTAAATTTTTCTCACACTATAATCCATATGGCAATAGCAAACCAAGTCTCTGATTTCTTTCGTTTCTTTAGAGGCTATAAAAGAGGTATATACATTTGCAAAAATTTTACATGATAGACAAACACAAACCCTGTCCCAGAGTAGAAATTAAGTTGTGTTTGCAGATCTCTCCCAAAATAGGTACATAGAAATGTCTAAACTCATCAGGCAGTTTAATTTCAAGATGTTTTGGTGTCCTGGGTCAGAATCTCATGGGAATGTACTTTCAGATGGTTCCTGGGAAGCTTCGAGGACCTCTAAGGCAAGGTCTGAAATTGATTAGAGCAATACATTCCAGGGACATGTTTCGTATGGCCTTCCTGGGGGAGACTGTGGTCACTCTTGGGTGAGACCCAGGAGGTCACAGTAATTCACACCTGGCAACAGGACATAGTAGGCAGGGCTGGGCGAGAGGCCCACGGTCATCCCCGTGGTATGTGACCGAGGGATGGGTGTCTCTCCCTTTGCAAGCAGGTGAAGAAAGCGCTTTCAAAACCTGCTCGCCCAGGACATTTCGTTGCAGACTTATTCTAAGCAGGGCAGAGAGAGGAGGAGGAGTTAGGAGAGGGTCCACTGGAAGTTTATTCCCATGGGGTCTCAGACCGTATCAGCCATCTGTAATGTGAAAAGTGATGGAGAGAGATTTTTTTAAAAAGGAAGGATGTACAAGAAAGAAAAAGAACTAGAGAGAGAAAAAGATGTCTGTTTCATTCAGGAGCTTCGCTACCACAATCAGAAGGAGGGGTTGCCAAAACTAGGGGTCCCCAACCCCAAGAGCGTGACCCACACAGCAGGAGGTGAGCAGCGGGCAAGACAGCAAAGCTTCATCTGTATTTCTAGCCGCTCCCCATTGCTTGTAATACCGCCTGGGCTCCGCCTCCCGCTCCGTGAACTCAATAAATGTAACGTGCTCGAATCATCCTGAAACCATCCCCACCCCATCTTCCATGAAACCAGTCCCTGGTGCCAAAAAGGTTGGGGACCCATGGCCTAAAGTAATGCAAAAAAAAAAAAAATTCAAGCTGTACTCCGTTTAAGCCAAGAAGAATCAGATTGGTCTCCCTTATTCATTCATGGGTTTGTTGAAACACATTCAAGCAATACAGAGCCCCCAAGTTGGAGGTACAGTAGTAAACAAAAGCCCCATCCTGTGGCAATTACAGTCTAATGGGGGAGGTGGACAATAAACAAAATAACCAAATAGACACATACTATGATGTCAGGTGATGATAGGAATCATAAGTTCAGTTCAGTCGCTCAGTCGTGTCCGACTCTTTGTGACGCCATGGACTGCAGCACCCCAGGCCTCCCTGTCCAACACCAACTCCTGGAGTTTACTCAAATTCATGTGTTTTGAGTCAATGATGCCATCCAACCATCTCATCCTCTGTCGTCCCCTTCTTCTCCTGCCATCTTTCCCAGCATGAGGGTCTTTTCCAATGAGTCAGCTCTTTGCATCAGGTATCATAAGTTTATCATAAGCTTATGATAAGTATCATAAGTTTAAAAATAACGAAGAACAGAATAAAGCTTTGGGAGGGGGTGCCAGCAGGGCAATCTGAGGACATGAATTTTGAGCAGAGCCCTGAGCTGGTGAGTAGCCCTGCTCTGCCAGAGACAGCTCTTCAGGCAGAAGGAACCATGAGGGCAAAGGCTGGGAGGCGTGAAAGCCTTGGCTCATTGGAAGCAAGTCATCCCAGTCAGGACCTGCTGGACCAGCTCAGGGAAGCAGGCCACCTGTATCTGATACCCGGGCTTCTCTGGGTTCTTCCTGCCCTGTCCATGTCCTGGTGCCCTTTCATACATCACTGTGTATAATGATGACTTGATGTCCCAAAGACACAATTAATTTGCAGCTAGGTAGTGCTGACCGACCTGTGGACAGGCCCCATCATCACGAGATAGATTAACACCACAGATCAACATGTATTTGTAAGCTGCACATATATTTGTACATGTGCCTTATTTTTGTGGTATATTTTCCAAAAAATATGCCATTGATTTTTAACATACTGGGAAATGGTCACTTTATTTTAATTTGGACATCTCAGTATAGTGCAAATGATGATAGAAAGATTCATTTGTTCAGGCTTAGCTTGTTTTTTGTCTTGATACTAGGGGATAACCAAAAAAACATAATTTTTATCATTTGTATCTTTCCTTCATTTCACTGGAGGGGAACCCCGAGGGCCTTATAATAATCTGGTGGACCTATCTCCTGCTGAGCTGAGCTCAGAATAATGCCTGGTAAACCCAACACGAAAGTAAAAGTGTTACTCAGTCATATCCAACACTTTGGGACCCCATGGACTGTAGTCCGCCAGGCTCATCTGTCCATGAGATTCTCCAGGCATACTGGAGTGGGTCGCCGTGTTCTCTCTCCTCCAGGGGATCTTCCCGACCCAGGGATCAAACCCAGGTCTCTTGTGTCTCCTGCACTGGCAGGCGGGTTCATTACACCAGTGCCACCTGGGAAGCAACGTGATTCCTGGGAAACAGCCTGACAATGCCATGCAGAGCTCCCTCATACCATCGTCATTCCTCCTGATAACACAAAGGCTTTTTCCTGAAAGGACAGCTCATCTTCCTTTTCTTTTGCATAATTATAAACTGCCACAACCTTTTCCAAGAGCCCAAGGCAGGTAGTCTTCAGCAGAAGGATCTCTGTGCTCAGCCACCGCTACTGTTTCCCATTGTAACATTCCGGGAGAGGAAGTGGAGCGGGCGTTTCAGATATGTTGTACATATGTTTGTACGCAGCAGATATTTATACATGTTTGTGCTGGGTGTGGGCTTCCCAGTTGGTGGTAGTGGTAAAGAACTCACCTGCCAATGCAAGAGACCTGGGTTCAATCCCTGGGTCGAGAAGACCCCCATGGAGGAGGGCATGGCAAGCCACTCCAGTATTCTTGCCTGGAGAATTCCATGGACAGCAGAGCCTGGTGGGCTACAGTCCATGGGGTCGCAAAGAGTTGGACACGACTAAAGCGACTTACCATGCATTCAGGTGCTATGTAGAAAAATACATACAGTATATACAGTGTCTAATGCTGTGTGTACATTTTAAAAGTATGAGGCTCACTTTTTATTCAATGCAATATTAAGATTAAATCAAATGTTGAATTTTTTAACTTAAAAATTAAAAGATATTAATATGTTTATAATTTATAATATCTGTAACTCCTCTTGCTGAGTGACTTTTAATGACTTTTACATAAATTGTAATATATTAAATTACCAGTGAAAATCAACTGATATAAATATTGAATAATAATATCAATGTGATAAAATTTTTCAAAACATCATTCACACAGTTATTTTTCCAACAAAAATATAACAATTGGAAAGTAAAGTAATTTCTTAAAATTGTTTGTGGTGAATTTAACTTTTTATTTTAACTCAATATGAGAAAGTAGCTTTAGCTGCTAGATATTCATTTGATATTGCATTAATAGACTTTTTTTTCCAGCACTTGACCTAATTACTGGTGGAATAATTTTTGTAAAGAGATTTATAAACAATAAACAGATTTCTATTCAGTTAACTATTTTTATTTAATTCTCAAAGACAAAGGCTCTGAGGGGCAAACACAAACAGTATTCACAAGGCAGCTAATCTCAGCCAACAAGCACATATAGGCCACCTCTCCAAATGCAATTCTAAGATGGTGCAGTCAATTGAAAGGAAGACCTCCAATCACAGCCATCTCATCACCATAGTTTTGTAGCACTAATCTTCCATACATTTTGTGTATTTTCCATGAAGTCAATGTCAAAGGTACTGGTATTCAGGAAAACCCATGGAGAGAAATTAAATAGGATTAAGATTTTGTCAAATAGAGTTGACCTTTGGAGGGCCACAAAGGATTGTACTATTTTTTTTTTGACACCCAATAACCAGTGTTTACCCTCTGAGGTGCCCTATTGCCCTGCTAAGAACGTGTACCCTAAATTGTGAGTTCCTCAGTCATAAGGTCTGGGTCCTTTTCATCCCTGTATTCCATCCTCAGCAGAGAGAATTTCATAGAGTTGAAATTCTCTTTAAATATTTGATTAGTGAGAGAGGGAGAGAGGAAGGTAATGACTGAGTTAGTGAAACAACCTGGGTTCAGACGCTCAGTCATATCCAACTCTTTGCAACCCCACTAACTGTAGCCCATCAGGCTCCTCTGTTCATGGATTTTCCTGGCAAGAATACTGGAGTGAGCTGTCATTTCCTTCTCCAGGGGATCTCCCCAACCCAGGGGTCAAACCCCTGTCTGTTGCATTGGCAGGTGGATTCTTTACCTCTACTGCCACCTGGGAAGCCTCGTGAAACAATAAATATTGGTAATCTGAGAGACTGTTGTACACTGGAGTCAGTGGAAGAATAATTAAGGAAAAGAAAGAAAGACAGGACATTCTTGGAAGGAGAAGTAGGGAAGGAGGGGCATGGAGTGATTTTCAAGTAAGTGAGAAGAGTTCTGGGCCTGAGGGTGATAAAGTTCTGTGTTGGAGAGGCAGTGTGGCCTGGCAAGAAAAGCAAGCATCTCATAATGAAACCTCTTTGCTTCACTTCCAAATCTAACATGATTGGCTAAGATTTTAAGCAATTTAGTAGCTTCTATCTCAGTTTTCCAACTTTTAAAATGGCGATGATAAACATGTTTCTTATAGAAATGATCAGTAGTAAATAAGATGTCAAAAGCTCTGCAAAGGAAAAATAAGTATAAAATGTATTTATTGAGCCTGATGTGTGGAGAGATATGGAGGGGCCAGACTATGACAAGCCTCAAATGCCACGTGGGGATGCAGAACGGACTCAGGGGGAGCACCACTGTTACAGGTTATTGGAGACAGCAAGGGGACCGGTGTTTATTGAGTGGCTGCTCTGTGTTAAGCACGTATCTCTTACCTTATGTAATCTCCAGAGCCAATCTGTAAAGTAGATCCTGATACTGTCATTTTGCAGCTGAGAACATGGAGGGTCAGGAATATTAAAGCTGTTAGACTATTAAAGCTGACAGAATTGTTGACGGATTGGGTAAGGGCTGCCAGGGGAAAGGAAGGAACGATGAATGATTCCTAGGTTTTTGCTTTATCACCAGAAGAATAATATTGCTACTTACTGAAACTGGGAACACTTGGCAGGCAGAGGTAGGGGCACAAGTTTAAAACTTGGTGTGGACATGTTGAATTAGACATGGTTCGGAGACATTCAGATGGAGGAGAGCAGGACGTTGGAATCTTCCATGTGAAGCTCAAAGGAGAGGTTAGAGTTGGAGCTGTAATGTGGGGACTCATCAGTATAAATGTTGTGTTTCTTTTTTTAAAACCATGTTACTGAGAATACTGAAGGAGTTATGGGTAGAGAGGGAAAGAGGAATGATTTTAAGAGAATGCCACATGTAGAGGTTGGGATGAAAGAAACAAGCGGAAGCATGTGGTGCTCGGGTAACCAAGTGAGTCAAGTGTTTTGAGAAGGAAGGGGTCACCAACTGGGACAAATGCTGCAGAGAGGGGGAAGATGAAGACCAAAGGTGGACCTCGGTGGCAGCATGCATGTGACTGGCGACTTTGTCGAGAGGGATCTCAGAGGAGTGATGGGAATACTATGCTGTGCTCAGCCACTCAGTCATGTCCTGTTATTTGCGACCCCATGGACTGTAGCCCACCAGGCTCCTCTGTCCTTGGGGATTCTCCAGGGGAATACTGGAGTGGGTTGCCATGCCCTCCTCCAGGGGAATCTTCCCAACCCAGGAACTGAACCGGGGTCTCCTGCATTGCAGGTGGATTCTTTACCAGCTGAGCTACCAGGGAAGCCCAGTGATGGTAATAGACCCCCTAAAATTGGAGAGAATTGAGGAAAGTGTGAGATGAGCAAGAAGCAGTGAGTACAAACATTCCTTTGAAAATTTTTGCCAGGGAGGGGAAAGTGGCTGTATCCAGAAGAGGAGGTTGGGTGAACAGAGAGTTTTTTTAAAATGTGGAAGATATTACAGAATGTTGATATGCAGGATATGCAGGGAATGATGAACCAGAGAAAGGTTGATGAACCAGAGAAATGTTGATGAACCAGGACACGTAGGGGAGAAGTAGCACGGGTGGAGGGGTTCCGCATGAGATTAGAAACAAACAAAAAACCAACAAAATTTATCTTTCATAACGAGAGGGAAGGCAGGACATGTGGGTAGATGTACAGACAGGTTGTTGTTCCAGTGGTAGACAGATGACGTAGTCCTCTTCTGACTGCCTCTATCTTCACTTCTCCGTGTTGTGACAGTAGAAGTCCTCATGAAGAGTGAGGGGAAAGGGGGACAGTTTACGGAAAGAAGGAAAGTATGAAATAGTCATCTTGGGGAAGAAAAATGGAATTGACGAGAGGAAGAAGGTAAGATCACCGGCTGGTGCAGAGGGCCTACTTGAGATTTATGTGTCATGAGTTTAAAGAAGGAAAAGTCAGCATGGTTGTGCCTCTTCCCCCAGCTGAGTTCATTGCTGGGGTGCAGGTACGGCAGAGTTGTCAGAGAGCTGGATTCGATTAGAGCTGAGATGTTTCCAGTGTCATGCAGTAACTGAAAGACCAAGAATTTGAGGGCACATGTAAGAAGGTGGGGCTTCCCTGGTGGTGCTAGAGGTAAAGAACCCGCCTGCCAATGCAGGAGACAGAAGAGACTAGGGTTCGATCCCTGGGTCAGGAAGATTCCCCTGGAGGAGAGCATGGCAACCCACTCCAGTATTCTTGCCTGGAGAATCCCAGGGACAGAGGAACCTGGTGCGCTACAGTCCATGGGGTCTCAAAGAGTCGGACACAACTGAAGCGACTTAGCACAAGAGTAAGTGACTGCCATCACAGACTACAGAATCCATGCTGGGTTAAGAGGGAAATGAGGAGGTTGGGAGGGAAAAGAGACAGTGGTGAGGGACAGTGAAAAAGTGGTAAAGTCAGTGGGTTTGAGATGCTGATAAGAATAAAGAAATGTTGGTGTGGGAGTACTAATCAAAGGGATGAATGTGGGATGCTGGAAATCACAATTTTGAAGGCAGTGCAGTTACTGAAAATGGCAAGATTTAGGATAAGACCATGGGAGTAGGTGGTTAACAGGGGCTGCAAGAAAAAGGCATGGGAAGTGATGAGGTCACGGGACTGAGGCCAGAGTGTTGAGTGGATTATCTCTATGGATGCTGAAGCCACCAAATATGATGACAGCAGTGAAGACTCAGAAATGCAGCTTCAGGGATCCTATGACAGTGTTTTGTGATTCCCATGATGTTCAGTCTTTGTATAGGAATCCCCAAATCTGCAGCTGTGCTGAGACTCCATTCCTTGCAACCATAAAGCCATAACAAGTTCAGGAGCTCCTCCTATTTTCCACTAAAAAAATAAAGTAAAATTCACTTTCTATTTTATCTCCCCTGACTTATGCTGACTAGAGCTAGCAGGAGAGATGAGATGAGGTTGGGTCCTGGGGTAGACAAGAAGAGGAGGAAACTGAACACATTCCTATTTATTTATTTTTGAAGGTAGACTGGACCAGGTTGCTCTAGAATTACCCTGAACTTTGAGAGTTACAAAATACCTTGAACTTTGAGGGTTTTAAGATACTTGAAATCTCCTTTATTACATATTCTAACCATGATGGACACAGACTATGCTTGACACATGCAGGTCAACCACATTGTGCTTTTTAAATTCTACTTGTAAACTTTGTTCTTTGTCTTAGATCCCTAAATATCATCCTTTTTTGCAAAGGAACTACAAAAAGTTTCCAGTCAGCTCACACAGGGTTCTATTGATTCTGGGACAGGATTTATGATGAGTTATAACTCAACTGAATCACTTAGAAAAAAAATCATTTTCAAAAAAAGAGAAATGAAGGAATAAATGAAAAAATATACACAATGATGTCATTTGACAGATTTTGTTTCACTGAGACTCATTGGCACATCATTGAATGGGACTGAAATTTTCAACAACCGCTATGTTTGGGCTGCCTTTGATAGAATGAAACCTGCAGGGAGACATATCTGTAGCTGTCCTTCCAAAATGAAAATAGATCATTCTCAGAAATGAATCCCTAAAATGGTTGCTTAATGTGTGGCAGATGTGCCTCACAAGCTGGAATAATATCCAAATGCTGGTCTTTTCCCTATTTCTCTTCAGGAAAACCGTGTAACAGAAATAGATTTATCTGGTGCATTATCACTAATGTTCTCTAGATGCTTAAGTGCCCCTGTGGGTTGGCCCAGATAACTTAGAAACAGCTGCTGCCTGACAGAACACAAGGAAGAGACAAACAAGTATAGCACATCCCAAGACAGAAACAAAATCCTAAAAGAAGTCCCCAAGCCCATCATGTCATCCAAAGGCATCTGGCATATGGAATTCTTGTTTTCCTGCCCAGGGATAGCACCAGCAGTTTGGAAGAGGTATTAGAACCCAAGGCTCCTGTGACTGTCTGCCTTTTACTCACCAAGGAGTCATAAAGGGATTCTGGATATAAGCCAGAAAACTTGCCTACACATTTCTATGTCCCAGAACTAACCATGATGCAAACTATAGCTCTATGAGCCAAAGCACTAGCAGTCCTGGCCCAGAACAAATCCTGGCATGAAGAAGCTTTGTTTGGTGAGTTATTTTCAGAATGTGTGCTTAAAGCCACACTGTGCACGTGTGTGCGTGTGTGCACGTGTGCGTGTGTGTATGTGCATGTTTAAGCTCTTTTAGGTCCTGAGGCTTTCTATGAAGGAGGGGAGGGAGGCAGGAAGACCACCCTCAGTTCCTGGATGAGAAACTGAGATGTGAAAAATAGAAGTTAATATCTGTATTAATTAGAAGAAAGCTAACACCTGATGGAGAGTTCCTTAAAGGTGCAAACTATATCTTATTTATCTTTGAGGTGTTTTCAGGATTAAGAACTAGTATATGACTTGAATACAAATTGCATGTTGGAGGAATTTTGGTTGAAATTAAATGTGCTATACCTACAATGCTGCAGATACTTATATTGTCTCATATGATCCTGGAAACTATTCTATAAGATAGATGTCATCACCCCCGTTTTATAGACAGGAAAGCAAACTCAGAGAGGTTCAATAACTTTTTCAAGGTCACGCACAACTGGTAGAGTACAGTCTGTAAATATCAAGTCTTAACTTCTCCTCTCCTGGTCATTCTTGTAAATTAGCAGTTTTACTAATTACTGTCTGTCTTTGCACCCAGAACATGAATTTCATGAAGGCAGGAACTTTTCTTAGGTGGTACCTTTAGAGGAGAACACTGTACCCCACATCAGCATTATCCAGTCTCTGGCCTTTTTATCTTTGTTCACATGGACCTGTTTGTGCTGGATTCTTTTTTCCTGCTCCATCCTCTGCCTACCCACCCCCAGCTCCTATTCAATCCTTATGACTCAGTTTAGATGCCACCTCTTTTCAGAGGCTTTCCTGGATTTCTTTCCAGGCTGGCAAATACAGCTCTACTTGGTGTTCTCATGTGTCCTCCTGATCACATTTCTGCCTTCCACTAGGCTATGAGTTTCTCAGGGACAAAAACTGTGACTTACTCATCTTTGTCTCACCATATCAATGGGAGCTTAGAAAAAAAAAACAGGGCGGGGGGTGGCTTCCATAGATGATGAATTTGGGACAGTGAAACATAAGGAAAGAGGGTAGCAGTTTCCAAAAGTGGAAGACAACTTAAGGAAAGACCAAGGGCTGTATATTGTCACCCTGCTTGTTTAACTTATATGCAGAGTACATCATGAGAAATGCTGGGCTGGAAGAAGCACAAGCTGGAATCAAGATTGCCAGGAGAAATATCAATAACCTCAGATATGCAGATGACACCACCCTTATGACAGAGAGTGAAGAGGAACTAAAAAGCCTCTTGATGAAAGTGAAAGAAGAGAGTGAAAAAGTTGGCTTAAAGCTTAACATTCAGAAAACTAAGTTCATGGCATCTGGTCCCATCACCTGCTGGGGAATAGATGGGGAGACAGTGGAAACAGTGTCAGACTTTATTTTTAGGGGCTCCAAAATCACTGCGGATGGTGACTGAAGCCATGAAATTAAAAGACACTTACTCCTTGGAAGGAAAGTTATGACCAACCTAGATAGCATATTAAAGAGCCAACAAAGGTCCGTCTTGTCAAGGCTATGGTTTCTCCAGTGGTCAAGTATGGATGTGAGAGTTGGACGGTGAAGAAAGCTGAGCACCAAAAAATTGATGCTTTTGAACTGTGGTGTTGGAGAAGACTCTTGGAGATCCAACCAGTCCATCCTAAAGGAGATCAGTCCTGGGTGTTCATTGGAAGGACTGATGCTGAAGCTGAAACTCCAGTACTTTGGCCACCTCATGCGAAGAGTTGACTCATTGGAAAAGACCCTGATGCTGGAAGGGATTGGGGGCAGGAGGAGAAGGGGACGACAGAGGATGAGATGGCTTGATGGCATCACCGACTCGATGGACATGAGTTTGAGTAAACTTCGGGAGTTGGTGATGGACAGAGAGGCCTGGCGTGCTGCGATTCATGGGGTCGCAAAGAGTCGGACATGACTGAGCAATTGAACTGAACTGAACTGAACTGAAGCTGGCTGGAACATTTCAAACTATCAAAGGAGAAGAATGTAACTACAATAGGACCAACAGAGGGACAGAGACAGGAGGGAACAGAACGAACTTTCTTGGTATTTGCTGCCTGTAGCACGGGAACAGGCAATAGTAGAAGCAATCTGATTCTCTAGGTATAGACACTGCTGGGGTTTTTATTTTTGTTACTTAAGTGATTCTTACAGCATGTGCTGGACTTTTTATAAATTTAAATGGCTGAGCCAACTTTGCATAGTGCACATATTCTGTAGAAATGAATATTTATGCTGAGTTAGTTGGACAAATACACAACTCATTGGAGTTTCTTTCCCCAGAGCTATCAAAGTGAAAGAAAAGTCAAATCCATGTATAATGGGATTTGCTGAACCTTCATCCCAGGACTGTGCCAACATGGGACTAGGAGAAAAGTGATTCTATGTCTGTTAGGTGGTTAAAAAGTAGTTGCATAAAATCATCACTGAGTATCATTTTCATAGGGCCCCAATTCACTCACACCAAGTAATTCTAGAGTTAGGAACCTTTCCAGAGAATTCCTGAGGAGCTATACCGGGATAAAATCTGGCCCATTGTGAATATAAAATGGCAATTTTATTTAAACAGTTGTAGCTCCTTGGGTCTCTTCTGGCTGACTCTAATATTGCTCCTTGTCTATATACTTTGGACACATTTTCACTTTCCTCTAGAAAGAGTTTTACTGCTTAATCATCTTCCTCTTGCCACCTCTCCCTTCTAGCCGAGTTCTGTGTTGGAACAATGGAATAATATTGGCTTGGAGGCCTGTTGATGAATTTCATAGCAAAGCTATCACTAATAATCCCTAATGTATGTTCCTACTTTTGGCACAATGACCAAGCCACTTAACCTTCCTGCACCATCGTATTTCCAGCTGTAAAGTTCAGTTGATAAGTCTTAATGCCTCAAGTTTCTCTAATGCTACAGAGCCTCCCTACCATTTCTTTGCCCAGGGTGAGTAATGACTTTCAACAGCCAAATTTAAAAGGCTGACTTCAATTACTGTCCCACCTGTGACACTTCTCTGGCAAACATGGGCTAATAAAATGCACGTGACCTGGAAAATCTGTAGTACTTTTTTTGCAAGGTATTTCTAGTTTATGACCATGAGTTGAACTGATTACTCATTCGCCAAATAATCTCATCATCAGATTTAGCCATCAGGATGAATTTGAACCTCATCCAATAATAGGTTATAATTTAATTTTTGATTAGAGAGAAAAAATAGATTGACTTATGCAGCCAGGAAATAGTTGTTAGGTATGTGTGAGGTGCCAGGCATGGTGAAGGGTGGTAAGGCTATTGGTTGGTTATATTTTCCCTAATTGGTGAGAGTGAGCTAACCAAAAAGTAGAAGTCTCTTAGGGTTATGGGTAAAGTGGTTCCCATAACAATGGGTGTTGACAAAGATGCTTACTGGAGCCCAGTCTGTAGTGTCTGAGCAAGGACTCCATCCTGGTTCCACTCTTCTGGTACCAGCTCCAGATGGCCATGACCTTATCCTTTTTCTCTACTAATCCCTTGGCCAGAGTAAAGGACAAAACCCACCTCTGTGGACACGAATGGTGATCATGGTAGGGCATAGTGCAGCTGCTGAGCCTAGAGCTGCAAACTCTAGAGTTTGCTGAGCTGCAAACTTCCTTTACAGTTTATCCTAAGAATTCCCCTCAAGTAATCATTTAGTCTTTGCAACCAATTGTCTTGAAACAGAAGCCAGTGTTTACTGCTTTGGTTGTTATCCCATTCTGTCCCTTCTTCAGCTCATCTTCAACACCACTCACCGTGAGATCTAATCATATTACTTTACGGCTCAGAGAGCTTTTTTGGGTCTCCTGTGGGTCCACCATGTCAAGTGCAAACAATTCAAACTGTTCATGAATTGAGGTCATTTCTACCTCTTTAATGAGACATATTACAGTGAGAAACCATAGCTAACCTTTACTGACAGCCTCTTATGCACCTGACATTGTGCTAAATGCTTCTTAACTCATTTTGTCCCCATAACAAGAGTGTGAAATTTATACAGTTATTAGCCTAGTTTACAGATGAGCAAAATAAAGCCCAAAGAGGGGTAGTTACTGGCCCAAAGTCAGCTGTCTTGGGGAAAAATTGGAAGTCAGACCTAGATCTGCCTGCTTGACCTCAAGTCTTCTCTGCCTGCTGCCTCCTGGCAGACTAACAGTGCCCCCCTTCCTCCTCACTCCCCATCTTAACAGGGTGGCCCAGAGCGAGAGGACGCATGGGCATCCCCTGAAACCATGTCCCTTTCCTTAGAGTTCTTGACCTAGACAGAGGCCTGCAGACCAGCTTGCCAGCTGAAGGCCAGAGTCCTCAGGGACACAACTGCTGTGTGAAAGAGCAAGCCCCTTGGTTCTGAGAAACACCAACAGCTATGCTCACCCACCACCCCGAGACAAGATAGGGCGTCATAGATGTGTGGGGTCATGCTGGCAGACACCTCCTTTGGACAAAGTAGAGGAGGCATCCTGTGTGTCTTCGAGTTTATTTCCACAGAGGTCTAATTTTCTTCCCCCACTGCCCCCTTTCTTCAGTGCCACTCACTGTGGGATCCGGTCACATTACCGCTCAAAGGGCTTCTCTGGCCCCCATAGGTTCCCATACATGGCAACCCCACACCACATGCCATGACCTCTTCCTCTGTGGGGTTCACGGCACCCCACTCGGGTTCTGTCAGGTCAAGGATTTTGTTTCATAATCCCGACGGCCATTAAACCCCTTGAGGACCCAAGCAGTGTCCTGTTGTCTTTGGCCCCAGGAGCCTGGCCATGTGCTGAAGAGCTCCACCCTCAGCTCTCTGAGAGGCCTTCCCTCTCACCAACCCACTCGCCACACCTCAGCCCAAAGCAGAGCGAACAAAGCCCCCATCTGCATCCCCAGAGCACCGGGTTTGTACCACCAGCAGAGCATTTGTGTTAAGAGACAACTGAGTGCCTCTCTGGCCCCTGCTATCTGATCCCTGGCTATCCTCCCAGCCACAGCTCCTGGTTTGATCCGTCCCAGCCTCACCAGCCTGCCATTGCTTTTCCAAACCAAGCCCATTCCCACCTCAGCGCTTGGTCCACTCTGGAGAGTCTCTTCCCCCACTTTCTTCAGGCCACGTTTCAAGGGTCCCCTCCTCAGAGAGGCTGCCCCCAGGCACCCTACCAAAATCGCAACCCCGCCCACCATTCTGCGGTCCCAGTCCTCACAGCACTGACCCCTACCCACCACATCATCACTCACTTCGTCCGTGTGACTGCTGTCACCTCCAGTAAAACCTAAGTTCCTTGAGGACGGGAATTTTGTCTCTCCCCTCCCAGAACAGTGCCTGACACGTAATAAGCACTGAATGAATATCTGTTGAATGAATGAATGACTTCCCTAAGGGCCTGTGAGAGCCTCAAGAGCCAGCAGTGTGTCTTACTCACTCTTTAACCTCCAGCACCTAGTAACGGTGGGCCTAGGACAGACCATGAGCCCGTTACTCGATTTATGACGTAGAGTAGAGGTACATGGTGTAAAAAAGCACCAGGCCTTTCCTGAGTGCCCCGGGACAGGTCTCTGCCGTGTGCCTTGGGTGCAAGGCTTTGTCTCATGCTCACAACTTCCTGAGGCAGCGGCTATGGCTCCACTTGATGGGGCAGAAGACTCAGTGTCACGGAGCCGAGGCCACGTGTCCCCAAGTCACAGCTAGTGAGGAGCAGAGCTGGGATTCGAACCCAGCTCTCACACCAATGCCTCTATTTCTTCCTTCACCTTGCCTCTCCTGAGACCCTGGCTACATTCAAATGGGCATTTGACTCATATACAGTCCTGTAATTAATGAAGCAAATCAAAGTGGAAAATTCAGAAAACGTTTTTCTAAGGAAGTTATTTTACTGTCTCTGATTTTGAAATTTATTTTTCTCATAGGTCAGTGATATTTTCGGCTTTCCTTTCAAGAGGAAATAGAATGTAAGTGATTATGATAATAAACACAACAGTCATTGAAACTGATTGTGGCTATAAAGTGCTGGATAAAGCATAGCAATTGTGGGGTGTAAGTCATTGTTATTGCCTTCAAATTAGCCACATCTTTCTCAGAAAAATTAATTAACTTGCTCTTGTGGCTCTTTCAAACTTAACAGAAATTTATTGCTAAAAAAAAAAAAAAAAAAAACCCAAGGGATTTTTCAAATACACTCCATTCCCCAGGTCTCAGTGGAAGACTTCCTTTTCTTACAGGTGAGCTTGGGGTGTTTGGGCTGTGCCTTTCTGGGGTGTGAGCAAGAATGCAACAGTAGACAGAACTCTTGCTCGAACTCTGTTCAGGGAGAACCATTTGGAGAGTGGGGGCGTATTTTGCAAGAGGAGTGAAGCTTGGACTGATTTTATAAAATTACTGATTTTTAAATGTTTTGCATTTTCCTAAGTCTGAAGTCAGTACCATTGCCAGATGACGCCGTTATCCCAGCGGTTGTCGTCCGTGCGCTCAGAGTCAGTTAAGGACATGTCAGGAGCCAACCAATCTGACTGTAGACATCTATCTAGAGGCACTTGCTTGCACTGCTTTGACTCAATAGAGGTTTTGCAGCGTGGTCATCCTGTCAATTAAAATGAAAGAGCACAAAATGTAACAAAGGTTGCCCCTCTTGCGTAAGAGCTAACTTGTCTTGGCCTTAAATATGACCTGTGTACTGTTGACTTATCAGTTACATTGCCAGCCCCAAACCCTCATGTGGACTCCAGATCCTTATGTCAGCATCTCCATTTAGATGTCTAATAGGCATCTCAGAGAAGACACATCTCTGCACTTAACTGGCCCATCATCTCACCCACCAAAACCAGCTTCTACCACTGTCTGCCCCGTCTCAGCAGGGGCAACTCTACATTCCCAATGGCTCAAAACAAAAATCCTGGAGTTATCCTTGACCCCGCCCTTATCTCACACAAGGCATCTGGTCTACCAGAGAGCCTACTGGCTTTACCTTTGAAATATATCCAGTCTGGTCCCTTCTCACCACCTTCATTCTGCCACTCAGGTCCTAGCCATCATCATAGTTCACTTAAACGTCAACAGTTGTCTTTTAATTGATGCCCCTGTTTCTGCCCCTTGTGTCCAGCATAGTCTCCAAAGTGATTTTTCAAACAAATGTCAGGTCACATTGTTCTACTACCAATGGTACCCCCCCATCACTCAGAAGATAAGTCAAATTCCTAATATGACCTCTTGAGCCTGTATTTCTTTTCTAGGTCTTCTGTAACAAATTGTCACAAATTGGGCACTTAAAAAAGCCAGAAATATGTCTTCACAGTTCTGGAGGTCATATGTTGAAGTCAAAGTGTTGGCAGGGCCGTGCTGCCTCTGGAGGCTCTAGGGGATGATACACTCCTTGCCTCATCCAGCTTTCAGTGCCTGCTAGTGGTCCTTGGCTTGTGACTCATCCATCACTGCTGTCTTTCCATCACCTTGTCCTTGGTGTATCTATCTTATAAGGATATGTGTGACTGTATACAAAGCCCACGTAGATAGTCCATGATAACACCGCGGCTCCAAAATCACTGTGGATGGTAACTGTCACCATGAAATTAAAAGATGCTTGCTCCTTGGAAGAAAAGCTATGACAAACCTAGACAGCATATTAAAAAGCAGAGGTATCACTTTGCTGACAAAAGTTCCATATAGTCAAAGCTATGGTTTTTCCAGTAGTCATGTGTGGATGTGAGAGTTGGACCATAAAGAAGCTGAGCACCAAAACTGATGCTTTTGAACTGTGATGCTGGAGAAGACTCTTGAGATTCCCTTGGACAGCAAGGAGATCAAACCAGTCAATCCTAAAGGAAATCAACCCTGAATATTCATTGGAAGGACTGATGCTGAAGCTGAAGCTCCAATACTTTGGCCACCTGATGTGAAGAGTCAAGTCACTGGAAAAGACTCTGATGCTGGGAAAGATTGAAGGTAAAAGGAGAAATGGGTGGCAGAGGATGAGATGGTTAGATAGCATCACTGACTCAATGGACATGAATCTGAGCAAACTCTGGGAGACAGTGGAGGACAGAGGAGGCAGACATGCTCCAGTCCCTGGGGCCACAAAGAGTCGGACACAACTGAGTGACTGAACAAGTCAAGATCCTTAATCATACTTCTGTCATACAAAGCACTATTCACTCTTTTGACAATAAGAGAATATTCACAGGACCCAGGGGTTAGGACATAGATATATATTCTGGGGGCCATCATGCAATCACTATGGGTCCTGCATAACCTGCCCTTGACTCCTCCCTGGCCTCATCTCCTGCTTCTCCATGCTCACTGGCCTCCTTGCTGAGCTTTATGTGTTGCTATTGTTGTTTAGTCACTAAGTCGTGTCTGATTCTTTTGCAACCCCATGGACCATAGCCCACCAGGCTCCTCTGTCCATGGGATTTCCCAGGCAAGAATATTGGAGTGGGTTGCCATTTACTTCTCCAGGGGAATCTTCCTGACTCAGGGATAGATCCCACATCTCCTATATTGGCAGGTGGATTCTTTACCACTGAGTCACCAGGGGAGCTCAAGTTAATTTCTGCCACAGTCCCTTTGCATTTGCTGTTTCCTCGGCTGGAACGCTGGCTCTCCCACGTCAGGTTTTAGCTCAACATTTACCTTCTCAGTAAGGTTTTCCCTGGACACCTATGTAAAATTCAAATACCTGCTAGCATTTCATTTACCCCTTCCCTGCTGTACTTTTTCTCCTTAGCATTTATATTGCAGATTTTACCATTTTATCTAACTTATTATCAGTTTTACATAATCGTTTATTGTCTGTCTTCCCCCATCAGGATGAAAACTACCTGAGGGCAGGGGTTTCCATCTGCCTCTTTCACTGACACGTCCCAGCACCTAGAACAGTGCCTAGCTTATAGTCTTTGAGTGAATATTTGTTGAAAGAATAAACGACTGAGCATTTAGCTACTTGCAACACACAGTGCAAAGGGTCATCACCTTATTCTAATCCTCACAACAATACAAGATACAAACTGTTATTCCCATTTGTAGATGCTTCCAAATTTAGTAAGTCACCCAAGACCACACAGCCATTCAAAACCTAGGCTGGATTCAAACCTGCCTGTCCGACCCTAAGCCTGTGTGCACAGTGACTACAAATACCTCTAAACTAGTTTGCTAGGGCTCCCGTAACAGAGCACCACAGACTCTGTGGCTTAAAACACAGAAATGTGTTCTCTCACAGTTCTGGAGGCCAGAAGTCTGAAATCAAGATATTGGCAGTATTGGTTTCTTCTGACCTGATTTCCTTTTCTTATAGGGACACTCAGTCAAATGATAGACGACACTCCTCTAATGGCAGAAAGTGAAGAGGAACTAAAAAGCCTCTTGATGAGGGTGAAGGAGGAGAGTGAAAAAGCTTGTTTAAAACTCAACTTTCAAAAAACTAAGATCATGGCATCTGATCCATCACTTCATGGGGAACAGATGGGGGAAAAGTGGAAACAGTGACAGATTTTATTGTCTTGGGCTCCGAAATCACTGCAGATGGTGACTGCAGCCATGAAATTAAAAGATATTTGCTCCTTGGAAGAAAAGCTATGACCAACCTAGACAGCATATTAAAAAACAGAGACATCACTTTGCCAACAAATGTCAAAGATATGGTTTTCCCAGTAGTCATGTATGCATGTAAGAGCTGGACCATAAAGAAGGCTGAGCACTGAAGAATTGATGCTTTCAAATTGAAGTGCTGGAGAAAACTCTTGAGAGTCCCTTGGACAGCAAGGAGATCAAACCAGTCAATCCTAAAGGAAATTAACCCTGCATATTCATTAGAAAGACTGATGCTGAAGATGAAGCTCCAATACTTTGGCCACCTGATGCAAAGAGCCGACTCATTGGAAAAGACCCTGATGCTGGGAACGACTGAAGGCAGGAGGACAAGGGGATGACAGAGGATGAGATGGTTAGATAGCATCACTGACTCAATGGACATGAATCTGAGCAAACTCTGGGAAATAGTGGAGGACAGAGGAGGCCGGCGTGCTACAGTCCATGGGGTCACGAGTTGGACATGGCTTAGTGACTGAACAGCAGCACAGTTGGACTAGGGCACTTTCTTAGGACCTCATTTTGGAGACCCTGTCTTCAAATACAGTCTCATTCTAGGGTGCTGGGATGAAGACTGCAATGCATGAATTTGGGGCACACAATTCAGCCCATAACACCACTTCTCCATCAGTCACAAAAGAAAGGGCTCCCCTATTCTTAAATCTTTGATCCATACTTCATTTCTCTCTGACATCTTTAATCTTCTGATCTTCAGTGGCTCCTTCTGTTTCACCCACAAAAACATATGAATCCATTTAATTTTTTAAAAATCCTGAGGTTTTCCATCCCCTTCAAGTTCATATCCGCTCTCCAGTGCCAAACTTCAAAAAAATTCTCTTTTTTCATCACTTAAAATCATTCTCCTCTCAACACCATTGGTATTGCTTTTGCTAAAGTCTTAGAGCCCAGGCCAGTGGCTACTTTCAAGCTTCCTACCCCTTCACCCACCTTTGTGCAGTGCCCAGCGGCCACTGGCTCTCACCTCACACCACGTGTTCATCTCTGAGAAGAGGATGCTCCTCGGCTGCAAAAGGGAAAAGTAACTCAGGGGATAATTTCTGATTGTTGGAATAAGAGGTGATGTTTTCAGGGTTTAGTATTTAGGGTTACTATTTAGAGCTAGGGCTTCCCTGATAGCTCAGATGGTAAAGAAACCGCCTACAATGCAGGAGACCTGGGTTCTATTCCTTGGTCAGGAAGACTCCCTGGAGAAGAGAATGGCAACCCACTTCAATAATCTTGCCTGGAGAATCCCATGGACAGAGGAGCCTGGTAGGCTACAGTCCATGGGGCCGCAAAGAGTCAGGCACGACTGAGCGATTAACACGACCATTTAGGACTAACCCTAAATATAGGTTACCATGCCATACTGGGGACACATTTATACTGAAATACTGCTTATTGTTTATCTGAAACTCAAATTTGTTTGTTATATGGCAGTTCCATAGATACTGAATTTAGGTGAATGGCGTCTCCTGACTTTGCACCTTCAGCAACGTCTACTAGTCACAGTGGTAATTTGGGGAGTGAGGATAGCAAGGTGGTGCCCGAAATGGGCAAGGATTTGAGGAAGGGAGAACACACACAAGAGACTGTAAGTTCAGAGAGAGCAGCTGATTAGAAGAGAGGTAAGCCCACCCAGCAAATTCCCAGAGATCTGGAAAAAAGGTGTACCAAGGTACCTACATTATGACAAAGAAGTTCAAGCCAATTGATTTCAGTATGAAAGGAAGCAATCATTCATATCATCTGTAACATAATTTAGAATACTTCAGCCAAGACAGAGTGATATATATGTACCCAACATGACTTTGGCAACTGAATAACAACAAACCCCACCAGGAACACAGTTAGCCTTTGGAAGATCCTGCGAAAGATCTGGCAGTATCCACATGCTATAGAACTCTCTCTAAACAGTGCTATATCCACATCAGTAGAAAGAGCTGCTGCAGAAGTTTCAATGCTACCATCAGGCTTATAAACTAGCATTACGAACTGTGATAAAATATGGAGAGAGTAACATGGAAACTTACATTACCATATGTAAAATAGATAGCCAATGGGAATTTGCGGTGTGGCTCAAGGAACTCAAACGGGGGCTCTGTGACCATCTAGAGGGGTGGGATGGGGAGGGCGATAGGAGGGAGGTTCAAGAGGGAGGGGACACATGTATACCTGTGGCTGATTCATGCTGATGTTTGACAGAAAACGCAAAATTCTGTAAGGCAATTGTCCTTCAATTAAAAAATTAATTTTTAAAAATAAAATGCATGAGAAAAAATATATCACTACAGATGTGAGTGGTGCTAAGGATACGGGAATTGGCTTGAAATGCTGTCCAGGCACCTTGCATGAGTGGGATATCAGATCTGGGATCCAGCAGATCTTTGGAAGGGCCTGTTTCAGTCACCCCCTACTGACGCCCCTGGCTATGGAGATGGCCAAACAGGTGACGCTTGGCACTGGACAGGTAAGATGGACAGCAGTTTATTAATCACATATACTCA
Organism: Cervus canadensis; assembly: GCF_019320065.1. Classification (NCBI taxonomy): domain Eukaryota; kingdom Metazoa; phylum Chordata; class Mammalia; order Artiodactyla; family Cervidae; genus Cervus; species Cervus canadensis. Next base: position 64,428,973 of record NC_057397.1, on the reverse strand, counting down.
GAGCCTGGGGAGAGGACCCTGAATGCCACATGGATTCATGCGGGCACTGTACTCAAGAACTGAGTGAACAACCAGGGACTGTGGGAGGCAGGCTTTACTGTATCAAGAGGCAGGGGGTGGGGAGAGGGGTCCCTGGCTCCCTCTGGAGATGCAGCTGGCCTGTTTGAATAATTCTGTGGGTTTGCAGGGAACTGGAGCCTTCTGTTCGGGGATGAGCAGGGACTGTGCTGGTTCCTGTGATGAGGAGGTTTCTTTGGCCGGTGGATCTTGTCTCCAGGAGCCGTGTGGGAAGGGGAACTTGCAGTTAGGCCATTCAAGGCCCTCCTGATTTTACAAGGGCTGTCAAAGCAGCACAAAATATGGGGCCTTGATTTTAGATGGCAAGGCTCCCCCGGGCCAGGGCTCTTCTTGGTCCCGCGTGTTCCTTCTTCAGGAGGATTCACCCCTCTAGCCTAAAGCTGGTCCCACGACCACTGTGACGTCTCCCTGAGGCTAACATGACATGCAAAGTATTGTTGGAAATCTAGAACGCCACCAAACTTGAAAGAGAAGGTTGAATGTATGACTTTTGCTGCACTGGCAAAAGTGTGGCATCTTCTGAGAATTGCTGTTTCCATTGTACCGTACCTCCTGAGGAAGACACTTTGTGGGAGAGACTATAATACTTCTCATGTACCTCTCGTCTTCAGACCTCTATTCAAATTGTGAAAGGTCAGCTGTGGCCCTAGTGGTCTAGACGGCTTGGAAATGCCCAGGGGGCTGACCCTAGGGAAACACAAGCAACCCCTTCACATCTATTCTCAGCACCCTTCTCCCCTCACTCACACTCACTCTCCAATGTATCTGTGCCTAGGGCTCCAAGTAAAAGCTCTCTGTGGATTTTCCCAGGAGCGCTAGAGCCTGGTCAACTCCAGAGCATCAGATTTAGTTTCCTACCTGTGTGGTGAATATTTCCACATGACATCTTTAATTCATTAATTCAACCACTTATCAGACATTTATTGGGTAATAAGTATTTTAGATACAAACATACCTGAGGTGTCTTGCTGTCTCCATGGAGTCTACGTTTGGGTGGGGGGTGTCGTCTAGGCACATAAACTCAACAGGTCCAATATATTATTACCATCTTCTATCCCCAAATTGATTCTTCCTTTTCCAACTAAAGACATCACCATCCCACTACCTGCTAAACCTTACAGCTCTAAAGTCATATCTGTTTCCTCTCTTCACCATCCTTCACCATCCCACTGAGCCAACAACACAGCAATATAGTCACAATAAATAAATGACTTTGTTACAGCCCCTTAACCTCCATCTCCAAGCTTACTATTTTAATATTTTAAGTTGTCACTCTTAAGGTCTCTTTTAAGCATTGTCTACAAAGGGTAGTACTTTCTGCTTTATGCATATTGGCTATCTATCTTTAAAACATCTTTTTAATCAAGCTTCTCCTGATTTTTAAGGTGAAATCTCTAAAACTTCAAAAAGTCTGAAAACTCTTTTGTGTAAAAGACCAAAACAAGCCAACAGATATGGTCTGGTTTTTTAAGGCCAGATCTGAAGTGGGGAAAGAAACATCTCCGCTGCTGAGAAAGATGCTGATAGTGCTATTCAGAAAGGGACCCAGAGGACTCCAGTTTTAAACAAACTGTAATAACAAGACACTGTCAGCCAAAAGAGAAAGCTGATCCGCCGACGTGAAGGGTGCCAGCAATATACCACCTTCCTCCCCTCAGCGAGGCTGCTGACGCCCGATGACGCACCTCCCACCCGCTTTGTGGCAGAGCCAATCAGTTCCCTTTGAATGAAATCTTTATTCAATTCAACTGCTTCAACACTCCTGGGGGAAGGGAGGGAGGACAAGAGAAGGATTTCGGAAACAAATGGAGCCCCAAACGCCAAGTTTCTGTCCTTGTTACTGTTCAGGTTTTGGCCCTGGGACGACGGTCTCAATTCCATGTTTTTCGTTAAGCTGGTTTGTTTGGCAAAATCCACTGATAAATACAAAACTCTGAGGTCAGTCTCACCTTACTCGGAAAAGGGGGGAGCTGGGAAGAAGGTCAGCTTTCTGTGGTCGGGGAGACTCTGGAAGCCACTGAACTGCTGTTGACAACAGGAGGAAAAGATATGGGCCAGATAATTTTTTCTTTACAAATGTGTGAATCTAGGACTTTTTTTTTTTAACCCCCCTTTAAAAACCCAACATACAAACGATCCTTTGTTGAAGGTTTGGTACCAGAGGCCAGGTTGGGGAGGGGAAGGCAGGACGGATGTGTGGGTAGAGTGAATTGGTGGAATCCATAGATATAGGTCAAGATGTGTTTTTTTTAGTGAAATAAACACCCAAACTGATCCCTGCCTCTTCTCCCTGATTTTCTTATCCTCAGCTACTCACAGGCAGTCATGTCTTGCCCCATAAAAAGGCAAGGTGGTGAGGGAAGTGGGAGAGGACAGGGGCCTGGGTATTCGCAGGGCAGGTGGTCAGTCTGGGAGAGTCAATAGTGGCTTCTTGGGATCCAGACTTGTTTTTCTGGTGTTGTGCCCTCCTCTGCCCCTCCCCTGGGCCCCTGCAGCCACTTTACTCCAAGTCAATAAAATTAGCCATTTTTCTCTTCCTAATATTGTCAACTGCTCTCACATAAAAATAAGACTCTAAATGTGAAGAGGAATCTGTTTCAGTGCTGGAAATTGAAAGGCCAAGGTAAATAATTTTGTGTCAACACCTGTGAAATCATAATGAGTGCCATGCCTTAAGTGCTTCCTAAGTGCTAAGCACGACTCACCGGAAAAGACCCTGATGCTGGGAAAGATTGAAGGCAGGAGAAGGGGACAACAGAGGATGAGATGATTGGATGGCATCACCAACGCAATGGATGTGAGTTTGAGTAAGCTCCGGGAGTTGGTGATGGACAGGGAGGCCTGGCGCGCTGCAGTCCATGGGGTCGCAAAGAGCTGGACATGACTGAGCGACTGAATTGAACTGAAGTGCCAAGTGCCATTCTGCATGCTTACCTTCTTATCACACAATCTTATGAGATGGGTAATATTATCATCATCCCATATTATATAGGTAGGGAGACAGGGGCAGAGAGGCTTAGCAACTGGTCTGAGGTCACACAGTTGGAATCTGAACCCAGCAAGTCTGACCTCAGAGCCCATGCTCTTTAACCGCCCCCCACACAGACCTGGCCTGTCCCCTGTATGTGACTAGTGGCAAGTGACCTAGACAACACTCCCCTCCCGCCCCCCCACCACACACACACTCACTTATTTCCATGGATAACGGGCAGCAAAGGAGGGTTGTCTGGAAGGACAAAGACAATGATAGTAGGAGAGGGTAGCAGCCGCACTGATTCCTTGGACCGGCCAAGATTACAGGTCTCACTGTGCTGGGCCAGGCGCACGCCCCTCCATGCCAGGATGCCAACCAACCACTCAGGGAGGGCTGAGCGGGGCCTCACCACTGTGTTGCTGGTGATGGGTGCTCACCCCGGTGGGAGGAAGGCAAAGTCAATAAACTGCCCTCCACTGTGAAGGAGACTGATGTGCTAATACTAGCAAGTATGCATATATGAAATAGACACGTTGTATGTCACCCAGTGACCCACCAAAGATATGTAACTTGGATTCAGTCTGTGGACTAGAAAATAAACATCTTGATGGTCATAATACAGCCAGAGGTTTCCTGTTTGTTGTCTTCGTCAGTTTGGGCTGCTCTAACAGAATATACTGGTACAGACAGACAGGCCTAGGCAACAAGCATTTAGCTCTCACAGACAGGATGACCAAGATCAAGATACCAGCAGGGCAGCGGCTGGTGAGAAATTGCTTCCTGGTTTGTAGGCAGCTGTTTTCTCATATCCTCACATGGCAGAGAGCCAAAAAAAAGAGGAAACTCTCTTGTATGTTTTCTATAAAGGCACTAATTGCATCATGGTGGCTCCACCCTCATGACCTAATTACCTTCCAAAGGCTCCATCCAAAAACCATCACATTGCGGATTAGTGTTTCAACATATGGATTTGGGGGGAGGGGGGACATGAACATATGGTCGTAAAAGATGCCATTCTATAAGTCTACACAACGTCGTTAGAAATTACACACACACACACAATGCACAGTCCTGAGTTGACTCAGAGAGACCTCTGGCTCACTCACCGATGAGCACCTCTGCCCAAGCCTTACGCAGCAGCCGGAAAGTTTAATTAACTGTCTCATTGTATTCAGTGTGACACTCTACTGTCTCCCCACTATCCCATTGCCTGGAATATAGAAGTACTCAACTTGTTGCTATTGTTCAGCCACCCGGTCGGGTCCGAATCTTTGTGACCCCATGTTCTGCAGCACCAGGCCTCCCTGTCCCTCATCTTCTCCCGGAGTTTGCCCAAATTCAGGTCCATTGCATCAGTGATACCATCCAGCCATCTCATCCTCTGATACCCTCTTCTCCCCTCAGTCTTTCCCAGCATCAGGGTCTTTTCCAATGAGTTGGCTCTTGGCATCAGGTGACCAAAATGCTGGAGCTTCAGCTTCTGCATCAGTCTTTCCAATGAGTATTCAGGGTTGATTTCCTTTAAGACTGACTGGTTCGATCTCCTCACTGTCCAAGGGACTCTCAGGGGTCTTCTCCAGCACCATGGTTTGGAAGCATCAATTCTTTGGCACTCTGCCTTCTTTGTGGTCCAGATCTCACAACTGTTCATGACCACCAGGAAGATCACAGCCTTGACTCTATGGACCTTTTCAGCAGAGTAATGTCTCTGCTTCTCAACACACTGTCTAGGTTTGTCATGGCTTTCCTGCCAAGAAGCAATCATCTTCTGATTTCATGGCTGCAGTCACCATCTGCAGTGATTTTAGAGCCCAAGAAGAGGAAATCTCTCGCTACTTCCACCTTTTCCCCTTCTGTTTGCCATGAAGTAATGGGGCCGGATATCATGATCTTAGTTTTTTCATATTTAATTTTAAACCAGTTTTTTTCGGTCAGCTAGAACTGTTAAATTCAGTTACTCAGACTGTCCTGTTTCTTCATGTAATTAAGGTCCATCTATACCTTCTTCCCAAAACTTCCTCTATGTTCATACCTCACGCAGTGGTCTCTAGATTCTGACCACACTAAACCACCTCTATTGACTCACAGCAGAAATGGCTACAACTTGCAGTTATTTCCAATATTTTCATAATTGAAAGGAAGAAAAAGTTCCAGAGTAAAGATCATACTTGGTCAAGAAGAATGTAAAGATTTTCCAGACTATCAGAGAGAAATCTAAAAATACTAATATCTCTATTTTTGTTTAACTCAGTCACAACTCCTCCATTTAAAAAACAAACGTGTCCAGTGAAAGAATCTCTTCAAATATTTAAACAGCTGCCTTCATCCATCTCTCTACTCTCAAGCCCCTATCTTAAATCTCTGGACCAAAGTCCATAGATCCTTTCCTCCTAGGAATGATGAAGCTATGGAATTAAGGTTATAAATTCAGTCAAGCTCCAGGACCAAGTTCCAAGTTGAAGTGTTAAGGTCTAATGTTGATATTTTGCTTTTTAAGTCAACCAAGTCATAATTTGAAACAGTTGTTCATCGGCAAATCAATTTTCTTACTTTTTCCCTGATCTTCAGATAACAGTCTCAACAATTAAAAGTTTAAAATGGGGGTCAGTGAGCTAAGCTATGTTTTTAGGTCTTAATACTCGAGTTAGTTAACTCACAAAATCTTATACCAAAATTTCAATGTGAATTGGAAAGAAAAGCGACTGGGAGGGAAAAAAAGAACAATGAACCATTGCCCCAAAATGTCTGTTCCTTCTTTTGGCTCACCCACTTGTGCTGTAAATATTCGAGTAAGGTAAAGACATAAGGTACTCTCTCTAACCCCGGAGACCAGTTCCAGCCAGTGAGTCAGCATGTTCTTTGTCTTCTCAATCAATTTCCAGTAGGAAGCTCTCCCTCTGAGAAAAGGCATCTGATTGTGTTGCTTTTATGCCAAGTTCTGCTCACCAAGTTAAGTCACTGAGTCTTGCAGTTTTCCAGTTAAGGGTGTTACGGTTTGACCCTTGCTTTGGAGGGCAATTTAGGACTTATTCTTTCTGTCGTCGGCAAACTTCCAAGGAAGTACTACAGAAGCAACTTTTCCCTATTTGGGTATTGAACATCATTAAATGGTGGCAAAAAAACAATGGCTTATATTCTGAGAGCTCTGCCAGCAAGTGAGATCCAAAATATTTTATAGATGATAACAGTGACACAAGACATATTGAAGGGTGAGGGAGTTCCAAGATTTAAGTTAGAATAGTGCTTTCTGGTGAGATGCATGCTATTAAGAACTAAAAGAGAGGTGAAGAAATGAAGTTAAAGATCGGAGAATCATAAATATCTTACTTATGAAGAAATGAAGAGAGAGAAGGCATTACTGTCGGGGAGGTTTGGCATTTCGCTTTTTTGTATGGGAAACATGTATATTCATGTTTGAAATTGGTGATCTTTAAGCAGAGGTGCCCAGATGATTCTGAGGATTTTTTTTTTTTTTTTTTTTTTTTTGCATACTAAATCAGAATCTCTGCAGCAGTGATGGGGTGGGGATTAGATATGGATTGTGGAAAAAGCACTTCGGGTAGTTCTGACATACACTTCTGGTTAAGAAAACTTGTGCTCCATACACATTTTTCTTCCTTTATTCCTAAACTACAGCTTAATTTTTCCAGTGCCATTATATTAAAAAAAAAAAAAAGCTCAGATTATAAAAGCAATTCATTGAAAATTTGGAAAACATGGAAAAGTGCATATAAAAAGTCTAAAATCTCCTCTAAACCTTTTAACCAAATATATCCTTTTTAGTCCAGGGAATCTATGTAGAACCTGTGGCTAAATTTCAGAGGGTCCATGGCCTGCTGCTGCTGCTAAGTCACTTCAGTCGTGTCCAACTGTGCGACTCCATAGACGGCAGCCCACTAGGCTCCCCGATCCCTGGGATTCTCCAGGCAAGAACACTGGAGTGGGTTGCCATTTCCTTCTCCAATGCATGAAAGTGAAGTCGCTCAGTCGTGTCTGACTCTTAGCGACCCCATGGACTGCAGCCTACCAGGCTCCTCCATCCATGGGATTTTCCAGGCAAGAGTACTGGAGTGGGTTGCCATTGCCTTCTCCAGGTCCACCTTCTCCTAAACCTACACCTCTGCAAAAGTATGGAAAATCACTGTGCTTTTTCACCCCACCCCAAACATATATATGGCTTTTAAAATATTGGTAGCATATTTTGCTTTGAAATTGCTTTTTTTTCAGTCAGTAAGACATATTCCTTTTTGGGCCTCACTGCAGTGCTCGGGCTTCTCACTGTGGTCGCCTCGCTTGTTGCGGAACACAGGCTCTGTGTGTGTGGACTCAGTAGTTGTGGCTCACAGACTTAGTTGCTCCATGGGGTGTGGGATTTTCCCAGACCAGGGTTCAAATCTGTGTCCCTTGCATCGGCAGGTGGATTCTTATCCACTGCACCACCAGGGAAGTCTTGGCATATTCTCAATATCCCTTGTACTTAAGTGACCTTTGAGAATATCACTGAGTCAGTAAAATTCCAACAGCCATTCCCTACATTGTTTTTTACTACTATAAACAAGCCTGGAATTAACATCCATGTATATAAATCTCTACATTTTTGTCTATTTCCTTCCCCTCTCCCCATCCTGAGATGTACCTGGGATGACCCAGAATCACTGGGGCAAATGGTATGTCCTTTGAAAGACTCTTGAAATCTACTGACTTTGGGAAAGATCTTGTCCAATCTGCATACCCACCAGGAGTAGATTGAAATGAGAGTGACTCTGGTTTTTTGTTTGTATACTTTTAAAACAGATTGTGTGACTTTGATTTCAAGTTTTTTATTATAATAATTAAGTTCTTTTGGAAAATGGCAGCCTGATAAAGGACCCCAGTGTACTTAAATGAGCTGCCTAAAGAAGAAAGACCGAAGAACTCACTGCATTAGTGTTACGCCTCCCTCAGGCCTCCAGCCCAGGCTCCTCCTCCTCCAGGATGATGCTCCTGGTGACTGGTTCATTCCTACCTTGTACACGTGGCAGTGTGTCCACATCAGGCCCCCAGCATCTGAGCATGCTCTTGGCGAGCCTCAGGAGGTAATCCTCAAGTGTGAGTCCTGGTGGAATCAAAGCCCTGCCTCTTGTCACCAGAGCTTTAGGAGCAATGCACCTCTCCTAGCAGTCGGCATGCGGTGTCTGATCCAGGCTCCACCCACTGGATGTTCCACCTCAAGATGTTGTCTTTTGGGGACAACACAGGCACAGAGCTAGAAATTAACCAGGCCAGCAGTGGGGTCCAGCAGCTGCAGTGGCCAGGGCAGAGCTTCAGCTTCGTCCTAGGACAGGACAGGGGGCTGTGTGTCCTCGAGTCCATCTATCCCTTTCTGGAGGCTTCTCTCTTGCCTTCTGTGGTAGGCTGAATAACAGCCTGCCTCCCTAGAAATATCCTGTAAATCCTCACACCTGTGAATATGTTACTTTCCATAACAAAAGGGACTTTGCAGATGTGACTCAGTTAAGAATCTTGAGATGGGGAGATTATCCTGGACTATCTGGGTGGGCCCAGTGTAATCAACAAAGATTCTTTATAAGAAGAGGTGAGGGGGAGGGCATTTGCGATGGGAGAAGGCCATGAGCTGATGGGAGCAGGGATTGGAGTGATGTAGCCACAAGCCAGGCAATGCTGGCAGCCTTGACAAGCTGCAAGAATAAACGAACAGATTCTCCCACAGAATCTGCAGAAGGAATCAGCCTTGCTGACCCCTTGATTTTAGCTGCCTCAGAGGCTTCTGACCTCCAGAATGGGAAAATGACAGATTTGGCTTGTTTTAAGCGAAGTTTGCCCTGATTTGTTACAGCAGCAGTAGCAAACTCATACACCTTCCACTGATTTCATGATATTCTCCAGATGAGATGTCTTCTTAATTCAGCCACAATCCATTCCAGTTGCTTATCACCCACCTCCAGCCCTCAGCATGGGATTGGATCCATCCTCTGTGTTCCCACATCATCCCCTGCTTTCCTTGAAGAAGCCCTGCTCACTCTGAGTGGTGACATTCTACCAGCTGGGCTACCTCCCCCTCCCGACTGCAAACTCAACAAGCAGGGAAGTTGAGTGTGCTCCATCTTTAGATCCCGGCATCTGGTACAACCTGTGAATAAATGTTAGTAAAATGAACAGATCAGAACTTATTTGTGTCTAAATATGTGCCAAAAAGGTGAAAGCACCCTGTTGTTATTTAGGCGCTAAGTTGTGTCCAGCTCTTTTGTGACCCCATGGACTGTAGCCTGCCAGGCTCCTCTGTCTATGGGATTATCCCAGGCAAGAATACTGCAGTGGGCTGCCATTTCCTTCTCCAAGGGATTGTCCCCACCCAGGGATGGAACCTGTGTCTCCTGCATTGGCAGGTGGATTCTTTACCACTGAGCCACCAGGGAAGCCCTGAGAAGTTAAAAAAAAAAAAAATCATTTGAATAGATGGAGAAACATTTTGTATTAAGTTCCTTTTCTATATGTGTGTGCTTGGTCGTGTCTGGCTGTTTGTGATCCCATGGTCTGTAGCCGTCCAGGCTCTTCTGTCCATGGGATTCTTCAGGCAGGAATATTGGAGCAGGCTGTCATTTCCTCCTCCAGGGGATCTTCCCGACCTAGGGATCAAACCCATGTATCTTATGTCTCCTGCATTGGTAGGCAGATTCTTTACCACTGTGCCACCTAGGAAGCCCTCCTTTTCTATAGACAATGGAAATTATTTTAAAATGGTATACTTATCTCAAAGTGAAATTCTGCTCTGATTTATGACAAGAGTTTTAAAAAGCTGACTTTCATGTGAACATGAAATACTAAACATACAATATGTTAGCGAAATCTCTTGGATAGAAGTGAAAGCAGAGCAAATGTAATCAATTTATGATATTAGTAAAACCTAAGGGGAAATGAAATGTCCGTTTCAGGAACACTGGGCTGTTTCTCACACTTCAGTATTATTCTAGGACACTCCAGCAGCTGTTTGCAAAATCTTGATGGTTTGCTAAACCTGGCTTTATCCAGGCTGGTGTGGAACACACATTTAAGACACTTGGGCTTAAGAGAGCTCTCTCCCTAGCATGACAGGGAGTTTTAAAGGATTTTCTCCCCTCCCCAACCCCACTGTGTTCCCTAAATTTTTTAAGCCCTTGGACTCTATCCTACAAAAATGCAAAAGCACAAGTGCACACAGATATTCACTGCAGCTCTATTTGTAATAGCATTCCCTTGGAAGCAACCCAAATGTCAATCACCTGGAAAGTGGTTGAATAAATTACGGGACATCCATAATCTAGAGGGCTATAAAGAATGAGGTAGTTTTATACACAGAGTACCTGCTTTAAAATCATAGTTCACTGCTCTGCTCAAAACCTTCTGAGCCTTCCAGTTGTATTTACATAAAATCCAAACTTCTTCCCCGGGAAGGCGCTAGTGGTAAAAAACCCACCTGCCAATGCAGGAGACGTGAGATGTGGGTTTGATGCCTGGGTCAGGAAGATCTCCTGGAGAAGGATGTGGTGATCTGCTCCAGAGTTCTTGCCTAGAGAATCCCACAGAGAGAACCCTGGAGGGTGATAGTGCACGGGGTCGCACAGAGTCGGACACGACTGCAGTGACTTAGCGCGCAGCCAGGGATAAAGCAGCCCACGTGGGTGCTGGGCCTGCCTCTCTGACCTCGGGGTTTTCTCTCCCTTCTCCTCTGGGATTCAGCGAGATGGCCTTCTCCATCAGCGTCCCCTTACTGCTCCCTGACTCCCTGCCACCACAGGTCCTTGCACTTGATGTTTTCTCAGCTAGGAACATTTTGCACTTGACCTATGTCTCTTGGCTTTAGTTACACAGTAAAACCATCTGCATTCCAGGCCACATCCCAAACCAATCAATTCAGCTTCTCGGGAGTGGGACCCAGGCAACAAGGTGGTTTTGGTTTGGGTTGCTTATTTGTTTTCAAGCTTCCCAGGTGGTCTCCTGCGCAGAGAACCAGGGTGACTTCCCCTGGTGGCGCCTCTCCAACATTCAGGGCACAGTTTAAATGTCACTTCCTGGGAGAAAAGATGATTGCACTACTTCTAAAGCTAGGTAACTGGTAGAGTTTAAAAAGAAAATTAAAAGCAAAAGACAAGTACAAAATGACATCAAATTTGTAAACACAAAGATGGTAAGTATGAGATGGCATACACTGAAAAAGACAGCAGAGCAATATAAAAGCAGATGGAATTTAAATTTCAGTTTGCCCACTGGCTAACTGTGATCCGATAGCCGTTCCTGGCTCTCTCTGATCCTGTATGAAAAGCAGATGATCATACCCACCTTGAAGAGTTTTTTTAAGAAATAACAAGACCACACCTGGCACATAATGAACACTAGGTAAATAGTATTAGCCATGATTAAGTAACAAACGGTTTGTTGAAGCAGTAATGTTTCAGAACTTTAAAAATGTAGAAAATGTCAAATGTCTGGGGATCAGAGAGGGCTTCTCCAAGTAAGTGAAATTTTACTTTTGTCTTAAAGTAAAGCTAGAATTTGGGCAAGTGGAGAGAATGGTGAGAGTTGCGAGCGGCACCCCCAGGAGCAACAAAGGTTAGAAGAATAATTTTGCAGAGTGCATTTGGCGAAGAGGGAGTTAAACAAGAAGAAAGAGCTTGCCCAGAAAGACAGTGCAGCCCCATGTCAGGGTGGGTGAACCTTCTGTTTTCTGTCATACAGCATCTTTTTAGCACTGGCATTTCCCTGAATTAAATTGTGTGGAAGAGTAAGTCTCTGATTGGAAGCAGATCCATCAGGCATAGAGGCAGAGAGGTGGGGGTGGTAGGAGACACTGCCTTCGACAGGAGCTTGTGTGATCCCTTGGAGGCTGACTCTGGGCCATGAATTGGCCGACCTCAAGGAAGCAGGCTTGTAAGTTTTCCCAGGGAGAGACCACAAACCAGTTCTGCTGCCCTTGGTGCTCCCAAGGGAAACCTCAGCAACCCTCAGGGGGTGGGAGACCAGCTCTGTGTGAGTCAAGGTTCGCAGTTGCAGGTCAGGCTCCTGCCACCAAGGAACATTCAACAAAGGATCTACTAAAAAAGGGCAGGCAGAGTTAAGGGACCAACAGAGATGGACGTGGGGAGGAAGAGAGCGGCAGGAGTCCTGAGAGGGATGGCCACCCCGCAGCCCACAGGAGTGAGCTGGGGGAACAGACTCCCCAGTCCCTCCACTCGTCCGTCCTCTTCTGCAGGTAACTTCGCATTGGCCAAGCCCAAGTGAGAAGCCAGAGGACAAGGCATCCGCAGATGCAGTCCATACACGCCAGTCTCCGGGGCGCAGACAGGGATGGAGGTGTGCAGAGAGTGGATCTGGTATATCGAGCAGGGGGAACAATCTTACAGACAAGCCCACAGAAGGGGCTGATTACCCGCTGGCATCCCACGCTGGGAAAGATTGAAGGCAAAAGGAGAAGGGAGCGGCAGAGGATGAAATGGTTATAGCATCACTGACTCAATGGATATGAGTTTGAGCAAACTCCGAGAGATGCTGAAGGACAGGGAAGCCTGGCGTGCTGCAGTCCATGGGGGTCGCAGAGAGTGGACACGACTTAGTGACTGAACAAGAACAATCCTCCAGGGATCCCCCTTAGTGGGCCTCCTCCTCCTGTCTCTCTGCCTCCCACCTCCACCCCTGCGCACGAAATTGATCATCTGCCTTACCAATTGCACCTCCTAGTATCTCTCAAAAATATACTCAGCTCACACCATATACCTAATTCCATAGGGATGAAAGATTTATGGTTTTACTTCTTACAGCTAATAGTACTGGATGAAAAACCTCACTGGATATTTATATAACCATGGAATAAACGGAGGACTTCTCAAACATGACCTTAAAGGCAAAACCACAGAGAAGACCGACAGACTGTACTACATAAAAATTAGGAAATTCCATTCGACAAAACCCACTATAAACAAAGTGGAAAAGGCATCCAAAAAATAACCAGAACAACATTCAAACAACAGAATAAGAAAGTATCTTTTTAGCAAATTTAAATAAAAGGAGTACTGTCTAAATATATAAAGGTCTCATACAAATAGATAAGAACTGACCCAAATTGGGGGAGAGCAGGGGAGCTAAGAAGAAAACTAAACAAATAAAGAAAATGCTGTGAAAATAAAAATAGATGCATAGGCAAATGACATGAACATGATAAAGGAGGAAAAACAACTTGATAATAGCCTATGGAAAACATGTTTAACTACTCAATCCAAGAAATACACATTTAAACAAGAAACCCTTTCTCCAATCATATTCACCAAGATTGTTCTTAATGAAATACTTGGTACAGGCAGGGGTGCATTAAAAAGAACCCTCATGATTGCTTGTTTGTTGTTATTTAGTCGATAAGTCATGTCAGACTTTTGTGACCCCATGGACTGTAGCCTCTGTCTTTGGGCTGTTCCAGGCAAGAATACCAGAGTGGGTTGCCATTTCCTTCTCCAGGGGATCTTCCCCACCCAGGGATTGAACCCACAACTCCTGCATTCCCAGGCGGATTCTTTGCCACTGAGCCATCAGAGAAAGTACAAGTTATTACGGTCTTAAAAAGCAAATTGGCAGTTCAGTATTGAGAAACTTTTAACACTCGTCCCGTTTAACCTCACTTGAAAATGCTGGGGATTTTGACTTGCTAGAATCTACTCAAACACTCTCCTGCTAACAAAGTGCAAGCACCTCAATACGGCGTGTACCTTCCAAGTTCCGTCACCCTCACCTCCCAGACACTTGCCACTCCATCAGTGTGAAGTTCCTTTCCTTGGCATATGCCCTGCTCTGCACTTTCCCGTCTGCCTTCCTCTGCGTAGCTTGGCTGGCTCTGCTTACTCTTTTGGAATCCGCTAAGTTGTCAGTGGGTGTTCTCAGATCACCTGCCAAAGTGATTTAGTTTTCCCTTGTCCACGTATCCGTAACACTCAGTGTATATAGTTTTACTAATAATTTACACCCTTGTTTACATATATTACATACCTCTATTTACATGTCAATCTCCACCATCTTGGTTTCTCCCTCTGTATCCCCTGTACTGGTGATTTTCAAGTAGAGGCACTTCTGTCACCCAGAGGAACATTTAGCAAATGCCTAGAGACATTTTGGGTGGCCAGAACTGGGGGGGGAAATGACGATGCTGCTGAACACCCTACAATGTACAGGGAAGTCCCACAACAAAGAATTATCCAGCCCAAAATGTCAACAGCACCAATGTTCAAAAAGTCTATCCTACACCTAGCTTCTGCCTAGCATGAGACACAGAAAGCACACACCAAATATATATATATATATATACACATAGTTGTTTAGTTGCCCAATCGTGTCTGACTCTTTGCGATCCCATGGACTGTGGCATGCCAGGCCTCTCTGTCCCTCACCATCTTCCAAAGTTTGCCCAAGTTCATGTCCACTGCATCAGTGATGCCTTCCAGCCATCTCATCCTCTGACACCCTCTTCTCCTTCTGCCCTCAATCTTCACCAGCATCAGGGACTTTTCAAATGAGTCAGCGGCTTGCAACAGGTGACCAAAATACTGGAGCTTCAGCTTCTGTCAGTCCTACCAATGAATATTCAGGGTTGACTTCCCTTAGGACTGACTGGTTTGATCTCCTTGCTGTCCAAGGGACTCTCAGGACTCTTCTCCAGCACCACCGTTTGGAAGCATCAACTCTCTCTCGCTCTGCCTTCTTTACAGCCCAGCTCTCACAACTACACGAGACCACCAGAAGACCATAGCCTTACTATACGGACCTTAGTTGGCACAGTAATGTCTGCTTTTCAACACACTGTTTAGGTTTGTCATAACTTTCCTGCCGAGAAGTAATCGTCTTCTGATTTCATTGCTGCAGTTACCATCTGCAGTGACTTTAGAACCCAAGAGGAAATCTGTCACTAATTCCACCGTTTCCCCTTCTATTTGCCATGAAGTAATGGGGCCAGATGCCCATGATCTTAATTTTTTTAATATTTAGTTTTAAGCAGGCTCTTTCACTCTCTTCCTTCACCCTCATCAAGAGGCTCTTTAGTTCCTCTTCACTTTTGGCCATTAGAGTGGTTATCTTCTGCTAGTCTGAGGTTATTGATGTTCCTCCCGCCTGTCTTGATTCCAGCTTGTAATTCACCCAGCCTGGCATTTCTCATCATGTGCTCAGTATATAGGTTAAATAAACAGAGTGACAGCAGACAGCCCTGTTGTACTCCTTTCCTAAACCAATCAGTTGTTTCGTACAGGGTTCTAATTGTTGCTTTTATATATATATATGTATGTGTATATATATAATGAACAAGCCCAATTTCTTCTTCCATACAATGGTTGTAATCATGTCAGGAGGTTGCAGGGAGGATTAAGAGACAACATATGAACAGTGTCTGCT
The DNA here is from genome assembly GCF_019320065.1 of Cervus canadensis. Taxonomy (NCBI): domain Eukaryota; kingdom Metazoa; phylum Chordata; class Mammalia; order Artiodactyla; family Cervidae; genus Cervus; species Cervus canadensis. The sequence goes on along the minus strand of NC_057397.1, from coordinate 64,413,519 downwards.
ACAAAATTGATACTCCATCAGTCAATATTAATTCATCCTAAGTGCATAAATTAAAAATACAGACCCAGGATGTTTTGTTCCTAAAATAACGGCTCATTTCATAAACTGCTTCATTTTATAGCTGAGATGTCCATCTTTAAAGGATAATGACTGCCTAAATAGTTGGCATCTAGTTTCTAGTTTACTGGCACACCACGTTTTAAATGTATGCATAAGGAATTAGAAGCTGAGGCTTGTAAAACAAATAATTATCTTTTCTGACTTACAGATACAATTTCATAGGCATGTATAAAAATTTTCTTCAAAATAGCTAGAATACTAATAGAACAATGATTCAATTGAATAATGTTAGCAGAAATTTCACAGGGATTTATTTTGAAATTACATTTTTGGCATTTATGCCAAAATAGGCAAATGTATTAAAATACAAAGTTAAGCAAATAATACATTTTTTTCAACTGCAGGAGAGATATAGTCAGAATCCAGAATAACACTTTAAATAGTTTGTCATAATACATAACCCACTCAAATACTAACAAGCTTTCTGGAATCTATGCTAAAAATGAACAACCTTGTAACGATTCAGTTCTTCCTCCTTGCTCAATTGTTAACACATACAAAGAAATTTCTTAGCAAAATATAGTTGAGAGGCACCATCTGACCTGAGATCTCAGATTATAACATGTTGTGGCTTTTAATATGAATACCAGTATAACCAGAATTTAAACAAATTATGGCAAATAAATTAAAATATATGTATTTTAACATCTTTAGACTTTATTAGGTGTTCCTTATACAGTCATCTGGTATGTTTAAAGAGTGAGCAATCATATAAAAGGAAATACGGTCAAAACTGATTGAAGTAATAAAATCCTGAAACTAAATAACATCTCATAATTCATTGCACAGCATATATTAGATTTCATTACATCAGTATATAGCTTAGTAGTAAATTCTCCTGATGGCCATAAACCTCATAAGGTGTTGTCATCCTGAGAAATGAAGGGGAGGGAAGTCAGGGGTCCAGAATGGATAAATCTTCAGTAGTGGTGGTGCTGTGTCCCTTTTAAGTAGTCAAGCTGTAGTGCATCACCACCTAGTGGCTGAATCTAGGACCTCACTCAATAAAGGAATCTGCCTGTTCAAAGTGAAACATGGTCAAAATTTTCTCTCACTCTGTGATAAAAAATGTATGTCGGATGTACACACCCACTTTTGATTGTTTCAGGAATTTTAACTACAGGCATACCTCCTTTATTAGGCTTCACATATATTTTTTTTTTTTTACAAATGGGAGGTTTGTGGCAACCTTGTGTCCAGAATGTTTATTGGCGCCAATTTCCAACAGCATTTGGAACTCTTGTCTTTGTGACATTTTGGCAATTCTTGAAATATTTCAAACTTATTGTACTTGTTATGGTGATCAGTGATTTCTGATGTTATTAGCATAACTTGCTGAAGGCTTAAATGATGGTTGATTTTTTAGCAAGAAAGTATATTTTGGTTAAGGTACATACATTGGTTTTTTAAAGCACGGTGCTATTATACACTTCATTGCACAGTTGTAATTTTTACATGCACTGGGAAACCAAAAACTGTGTGGCTCACTTTATTATAGTATTTGCTTTATTGTGGTGGTCTGGATTTGAACTCACTGTATCTCTGGGGCATGCCTCTGTGATACAAAAATTGTTTTTCACACAGTTTTGTTTTACAAGGTAAGATCCCAATCAGAGATGGTCTACCACACACAGCACTAGCTTGTGGAAGACTGTAGACTGCAGGTTCCACAATTCTTTTCCCTACTTGCTGTGGTTCTGTGTTCTCACTTTCACCAAAATAAGTGTTTTAGAATTTAGGGGTGGGATGATATTATAATATGGTTCTAACATGTATTAAAAGAAATTGGAAAAAAAAAAAAGAAATTGGACTACAGCTTTACTTTTAAATATCATTACTATCCAATGCTTACAATAGATCTTTTTTTTTTTGGCTGCACCCCTAAGTATGTAGAATCTTAGGTTCCCTGACCAAGGATTGAACCTGTGCCCCCTGCAATGGAAGCGTGGCATCTTAACCACCGGCTGCCAGGGGAGTCCCACAATAGACTTTAACAATCATTTCCTAAGTGGAAAAGTCACTGGGAGTTGGAAAGTGTCTCGCCTATTGTCTACTTTTTATTTTCTGATACACATATTAGCACAGGAGCACATATATATATAACTTATACAGACCCATATTGGGATTAATATACATACTTTTTTTTTAAAGATGGGATGCAAATTTATTTGGACAACAGTGGTTGATAATGGCTCTTTTCCAGTCCTGGCAAACTAGGGGGTGAATCCTCTCTCCCTTCATTCAGTAACTTTCAAAGTCTGAGAACCAGTCTGCGCAACAGTTTATATATGTTACGATAAGTCGTTTCAGTTGTCTGACTCTGTGATCTTATGGACTGCAGTCCGCCAGGATCCTCTGTCCAAGGCAATTCTCCAGGCAAGAATACTGGATGGAGTGGGTTGCCATTTCCTTCTCCAGGGGACCTTCCCAACCCAGGGACTGAACCCGCATCTCTTATGTCTCCTGCACTGGCAAGAGGATTCTTGACGACTAGCGCCACCTGGGAAGCCCTGCGCTATTTACTTCAGATAAAATAAAGTCCCTGGTGCTCGTTTCTTGCTCCATTCCATCCGTGCAAGAGGGGCCCCGCTGGGGCTTCGAGGTATCTTGCTAATCTACAGTAGCAACATAAATTCAGTAGTTATTCAGAATAAGGTTTAGAATTCCAAAACTCCAACAGTAATTATGATATTTATTTAAAGTAATACATTTACAGCCCAAATAGTTCTACATTGTACACTTCAGGTTTAACCAACTTCATAAAAATACTTGAGAACAGCTGTACCCACAGATTTAGACTACTAAATTATTTCTTTGCCCATTCTTCTCTCTCTTTTCTTTCCCGAATAACCTCTTTCAGATATGGTTCAAGGTAGAATTTATCCTAAAGAATGAAGAAAAGAAAAATATTATATGCCACCATCACATATTGATATATCCCAAATATTCAACAGGTCTTAAACAACAAAAGAAATATACAAAACTTATTTCCAGCTTAAGAAAATATATTCTCAGGCAGACTAAAAACTGTCTGCTTTTTATTGATGTACAATGTCACAGAAATATTGTAATAAGCCATTCTGATAGGTTATCAGAGGGTCTGTTAAAGAGAAAGGAATGAGAGTCTGCAAGGTTTGGCCTAGTTTTAATGCAGCCCAAGGGGTGAGGGATCGCTTCAGAGCCCTTTCCAGGAGCCAGAAAGCCACTAAATGGGCCGATCACAGAAACACCACCCTTTCTTCATCAGAGCAGAGCGCAGAGAGAGAAGACCTGGATTCTACTCCTGGATCTCTATCTCAGGGATATGCTTAATGATTTGGAATGTCATTTCATGTCTAGATCTCAATGTGTTTATCTCTAAAACAGAGCTAACATTTGCTCTACTAACCTCAAGAGACTATCATAAGGATATCGATCTGACACAACTTTAAGAACTCTAAGTGAAGTGAAGTGAAGTCGCTCAGTCGTGTCTGATTCTTTGCGACCCCACGGACTGTAGCCTACCAGGCTCCTCTGTCCATGGGATTTTCTAAGCAAGAATACTGGAGTGGGTTGCCATTCCCTAAAGCACTATACAAATGAATGTGTTCTTTGTTTCTAATATTGAACCCTTAATGGCCAACATTATCAAACACACAAAAGCTGTCCGACCTCCTCATATTTTGTCCACTGCTCTTTAGGCAGGATCTGCTGCCTCATGCTGAGGTCCAGTGCCCTCTTAATGCGAAACACTCTGTCGTTATACAGGTTCTCAGGAAGCCTTCTTATGGCTTCTTTTACATCGTCATTCTCATGTATTGTGTCATCTCGCATTAAGCCTATGGTAAAAAACAAAGTTAGAATGAATATGCATCTTGAAAATAACATTTTAAAAGATAAGTAAAATTTTGACTTATAACTTAAGTTATTAACTTGGGTGATATATCAAGAAATAATTATGATGGAAACTCAATGCCATTTCATATACAATAATGGGTTATTTAATGGATTATTTCTTAAATGGTACTGTGGAAACAATGAGTCTTTTAAAATATATTTCCACAAAGTTCACATTTTATCTACAGTAATTTTAAAAACATTTAAAATGTCTACCTTGTTTTTAAACATGTTATCAATAAACCACGTCTCTACTTTATTATAGTTTGTAATTCTGAGCTCAAGGAATTAAAGAATCTTAAAATGACAGTGTACTAAGGTACCATTAACATTTAATGATGCTTCCATCCAGCTTCAATTACAAAAGATGAAGTTCACCACAAAGTATAAAGTTCTAAAAAAAAGTTCAGAAATCAACTAACTGTAAAGATGGCAGATAATTTTAACATTTGAAAAATCTCTACTTTCAAAGTTCACATAACTTAAATTTTAAAATGCTAAGGAGAGGAGCTGAGAGAGGGAACATATAATAAGGAAAATGTTCTGCTCTCATATTTCAAGAACATAAATCATGTCCACCTCATACATTTGGGACAGTTCCATCCGTCTCTTCTCAATAATAAAAAGGAAATGGATTTAACAATAAAATGTGACTTAATTTTAAAATTTAACGTACACAGGTACAAATAGTGAATGTACTCTGAGGATGCATAATAACTCCCACAAAAGCACTATACTCAGGAAAAGAAGAAAACAAAAGAAGAAAGCACAAATACTCACCCAGTTTATTGAACCCGGCAGCGTTGTAATACCATTTTCGAATACCCTCCAGCCACCTGCTTGATGCTGAAACTGATATTGTCACACTATTAATTGCTAACAATCCCACTTAAGAGAATGCAAACACAGGAAGGAATTTCATTTAAAAGCATATACTCTATATATTGTAGATAAAAACTGCTTACTTTGTCTATCAGCAGAAGTGACTGCAGGTAAAAACTGGACAGTAAGGAAAAAGGATAAACTCAACCACCTGACAGACCTACAGGTATGATTACAGTCCCTCACTGTCTGCAGGGGATTGATGTCAGGCCGTCCCTCAGATATCAAACTCCAAGAGGCTCAGGTCCCCTATATAACATGGTACAGTGTTTGCATATAATCCAAGCACGTCTTCCTACTTCAAATCTTCTCTGGGGTGTGCTTAGTCGCTCAGTCGTGTATGACTCTTTGCGACCCTGTATGGATTGTAGCCCGCCAGGCTCCTGTCCCTCAGATTCTCCAGGAAAGAATACTGGAGTGGGTTGCCATTTCCTCCTCCAGACCAACTTCCCAACCCAGGGATCAAACCCGCATCTCTTGAGTCTCCTGAGGGATTCTTTACTACCCCTGCCACTTAATACAATGTAAGAGCAATGTAAATAGGTGTAAATACAAAATAAATGCTATGTAAATAGATGGCTGAGAGCAGCAAGTTCAAGTTTTTCTTTTTTGAACTTTGTGAAATTTTTTTTTTTCAAAATATTTTCCACCAGGAGGTTGCTGAATCCTCCAGTGTGGAGCCAGTGGATACAGAGGGCTAACTGTACTGCCACTTCAGCTTTTCAAAGTCAAGCATCCCATTCCTTTATCTCCCCTTGCTGCCGTTAGAATTAAAGGAGTGGGGGAAAAGAAACTGGGAACTTCTCCATCATTTGCAATTTCAGAAACAGATTACAGGAAATAACTCTAAACTTTTCAAGGGACTTGGAGTTGTATGTAAAGATGAGATTTCAGGATACACTAGCAGATCTAAATGAGCCCCATCTTCCAAAACTTTTATTCTACATTACTTTTATTTCACTTGGCTACTCTCTCTAAAAATATATGTATTTCTGGGAGGGTTTTGATCCCATATGGACTAGTAAAAGAAGCCCATTTCCCTCTTCCCCAGCAGCTAACTTTCCATGGAGAGAATGAATATTTGAAAGTGTATGAGGAGAAACAGGTAATGTTAAAACTCTTTTTGGAACAGAACTGAGCTTGATGGGTTACCCAGTAGGAGCTAAAGGCAGCATGACAGTGCCTGATGTTTACAGGAGAGATGTGGTACTGGAGGGGAGGTACGGAAAGTTTAAATTTTCTTTTAAAATTTTGTCGTAGGGATAGCCCCTAACCAAGGAAGGAAAACAAACTCTCCTTTGATTCAACCTCTTAGACATCACAGCTTTGGTAACTCTCTTTGGAAATTAAGCACCAGATGTATAAAGTTGCTTCTAAAGTAACAATTAACAAAGCATCAACAATCTTCAGACGCACTTGTAGTAGACAATTACTTGTAAACATAATTTATCAGTGATGGTAATAATGATTGACATTCACTGAACACTTACCGTGTGCCAGGCACTATTTTATTTGTTTTACGCCCATGCGCGAGTTACTTATAACCCGCCCGTCCTTGCTAAAGAGCAATAGGAATTACATAAATTATCCCATCCAAGATCAGAGGCAGCCAGTGATGGAGCTGAGGCCAGGTCTATGTAGTTTCCAAACACAGCACTGAAGCACAATGTCTTCAGTAGTTGTCTAGTTAAGTAAAAAATGAATTTTTAAATATCTCCACCACTCCCCAAAAGCTCAATGTCATTTAGGTTGGCAATCCGGTGTTTCCTAATAGCTTCACAACTGCTGGGGGTAAAGAAATAGGGACCAACATTTTTAAAAAAACCTGGGGGCGGGGGTGTGGGTTCCGTTGCCTGCGACTGAAAAAACTAGAGGGTGGTGGGGTGTGTGTGTGTGTTCAGTCGCCTGCGACTCTTTGCGACCTCACGGACTGTAGCCCACCAGGCTCCACTGTCTATGGAATTTTTCAGGCAATACTGGAGCGGGTTGCTATTTCCTACTCCACAGGATCTTCCCCACCCGGGGTTCCAACCCGCGTCTCCTGCACTGGCAGGCGGGTTAGGGACTGACAAAAAGGGCGGGGGGCGGGGGGGGAGGAAGGAGTGGGGAGGGGACTGTATTTTTTCACGTTATTTAAATATTACAGTAATATCTGCGTCCTATTCCATAATAAACACATCTGTTCCAATTCCCAAAACAGATGCAAATGTCTCCAAATCCAAAGACCAAGTGGATGTTCCAGATAAGCCAAGGTTATTAAACTGAAGCTTCGCCGTAACTCACTCACTCAGCTGCCTCTAATTCCCTGTTTGAGAAGCGCGAGAGAGGTGCAGCGAGGCTTCCAATCCTGTTTCCTCCGGCCACTTGGCCTCAGTTATCTTACTAGCCTACAAGGAAAACTGACACTGTCCTCCTCGCGCTGAGAGAACGGACCTAACTAACGCACACGACAGCACTTGGCTCTCATTAAACGCTCGGTTCACTTGGGTTGAGAGCCACTAATTATCTCATGGTGCCCTTGAACTTCTTCTAAGGTCGAGATGAGAAGGGCTCAGAGCTCGAGCATCCGGACCGTCAGGGCTGTGGGGGCCACCGCGGGCACCTTCACCAACAGCCGGCCCTGGACCCTGAAAGGGGGTGGGCCCAAGACGTCTCTGAGGTTGGCTGGAGCCGCCTCCTTCCCTCCCACCATAAACCTGGCCTCTTAGACCGAGCACAGGGAGAGGAGCAAGTTGCTGAGAGTATAAACGTTTCAGCGCGGCGATGCCCGCCAGGCAGGCCGCCCCTCACTTACCAGCTGGCCGGCCCGCCATGTTGACCTGACACAGAAGCGTTGCTTCCTGGGTAAGTCCTAGAGGTCGAGCAGGGTCCAGGGCGCAGGCGCCTTGCGTCACTTCGCTAGTCACGTAGGGGGCGGGGAGACGCTCACGCAGGCGCAGTTCTAGAGGCCAGCCTTTGGCCTCTGAGGTCCTGCACCTGTCGGTCACCATTATGCTAATCTTGTAGGCGTGGAACCGCGACAGGTTCCCTGGGACAAGGTGGGAAAAAACACTAGGCGAGGAATTAGAACTGGAGAAGGAAATGGCAACCCGCTCCAGTATTCTCGCCTGGAGAATCCCATAGACAGAGGAGCCGACGGTCCATAGGATCGCAGAGTCAGATACGACTGAAGTGACTTAGCACGCACACAGGCAAGGAATTAGAATACCAGATCTTTAGCCTGGCTTCTGTTACTGGCGAGCTCTGAGAGGTTGGGAAGTAATAACTGCACCCTTTGTGTCAAGCAGCACGCTAAGCGTTTATGGACTTATTTTCATTTCATTCTAAACCTATAAGATAAATACTATGATTGTACCCATTTTAGAGAGGAGGAAACTGAAGCTCCGAAAGGTTGCATAAATTGTCCAAGGGCACTTAAACTAGGAGGAATCCAGATTCACCTTCCAGAACCTGAGACTCTAGATAAAATGTTGTTCAGTTGCTAAATCCTGTCTGACTCTTTTGCAACCCCATGGGCTAAAGCCCAGTCAGGCTCCTCTGTCCCTGGAAGTTCTCAGGCAAGAGTCCTGGAGTGAGTTGCCATTTCCTTCTCCACAGGATTTTCTCGACCCAGGGATCAAACCTGTGTCTGCTGCATTGGCAGCAAGAATCTCTACCACTGAACCACCAGTGAAGCCCCAAAGGTACAACTTTGGCACTGTTTAATTCTAGGGCCATATGCTACAACCACTGATCCAGGGGAAACTAACCCTCTCTCACCTTCAGTTTCTCCAGGTGAAGTTCTGCATCAAGCCATTTCAGTGGCAGTCTTGTTGAGAAAAACAATTTAATACTACATTTGAACTGTAGCAGAATTTTAATGCAATTTTAAGGTAAAAGTACATTTTAAAGGTTTCAGTCCAACTTAAGTCTAAAGTATAAAAAACTAGGGACAGCAGGATCACAAATTGTTGAGGTAGAAGAATTTTACTAAAGGTCACAGAACAGAATAATTGGTTAATTTGTGGGTGAGGCAGGCAGAGGGGACAAGTCAGACCGTCTCTTTACACCTTTTATCAAAATAAACTCCAGGTGTATTAAAGAGATTTAAAAGTATTAAAAAAAAAACAACAACAAAATACCTTAGAGACAAAACAGTCGGGTTTGGTTACCATGTTTGATGCTTACTGAGTTACTGATGAACTTCTGCACCACTACCATCTTGGGCCACTCAGTCTATGGTAACAAAATACCATAGACTGAGTAGCTTAAAAAACGAATTTACTTTCTCAGTTCTCTCCAGTTAGAAGCATAAGATCAAGGCGCCAGCATGGTCAGTTTCAGTTGAGAGCTCTTTTCCTGGGGCTTGTATAGGGCACCCTTCTTACTGTGTCCTCACATGGCAGAAAGCAAGCTCTTTTGTATCCCTTACAAGGACACTGATACCATCATGAAGGTCCCATGTTTATAGCTTCATCTAAACATATATTATCTCCCAAAGTTTTGCAGTTCAGGTGGGGGGAGTGGTGATGGAGAGACACAATTCAGTTCATAGCAGCTACCCACCAGAAACCACTTGTGTTTTCTTCTGTCCTAAGCTGAGACTTGGGGCAGTATAGAATGCCATCTAATCGTAAATTTGAAAAGTTTAATGGTCTTAGTCACAATCCAGACCTAAAATCTTGTTGGCTTCTACCTTTTTTTTCCCCTCTGTGCCACCACAATTTCTTGTATTACTCAGCACTATATCCAGTACTAAAAAGGTGATGAATGGCTGCTCCCAGACTACATTAGCCAAAGTGAAGTTGGAAGATAGGAAGAAATGCAGTACATTTGTAAGCTGGCAAATTGCCTTACAAGAACTCAGTAAATTGTTCTCTCTTCTTTATCCTTCAAGTTTGTTTGCTGGTTACAGGGTGAAGGTGGCAAGAGAAGGAAAACCTTTTAAAGGGATCCTACCCAGGACTGTCACAAAATCCAGCCCCTAAAGGTATTAAGGACAAATCACAAGCTGGAATCAAGATTGCCTGGAGAAATGTCAACGACCTCAGATATGCAGATGATACTGTAATGACAGAAAGTGAAGAGGAACTAAAGAAGCTCCTGATAGGGGTCAAGAGGAGAGTGAAAAAGTTGGCTTAAAACTCAATATTCAAAAAACTAAGATCATGGCATCTGGTCCCATCACTTCATGGCAAATAGAAGAGGAAAAAGTGGAAGCAGTGGCAGATTTTATTTTCTTGGGCTCCAAAATCACTGCAGATGATGACTGCAGCCATGAAATTAAGACGCCTGCTCCGTGTCAGGAAAGTTATGACAAACCTAGACAGCATATTTAAAAGCATCCCTTTGCTGATAAAGGTCCATTTGGTCAAAGTTTTGGTTTTTCCAGTAGTCATGTGCAGATACTGGACCATAAAGAGCTGGACCATAAAGAAGGCTGAGCACTGAAAACCTGATGCTTTCAAACTGTGGTGCCGGAGAAGACTCGAGAGTCCCTTGGGCAGCAAGGAGATCAAACCAGTCAATCCTAAAGGAAATCAATCCTGAATATTCATTGGAAAGACTGATGCTGAAGCTGAAGCTCCAATACTTTGACCACCTGATGGGAAGAGTCGACTCACTGGAAAAGGCTCTGATGCTGGGAAAGATTGAAGGCAAAAGGAAAAGGGAAAAATTGGTTAGATAGCGTCAGCAACTCAATGGACATGAATTTAAGCAAACTCTGGGAGACACTGGAGGACAGAGGAGCCTGGTGCACTGCAGTCCATGGGGTTGCTGAGTCGGACACGACTTAGTGACTGAACAATAGGCATTAAGCCTAGAGAGCCTGGACATTTACTGATAGCCATTAGAATTGATTAAAAAATCATTTTTATTTTCTTTCTGGCATATGGCAAGATTGCACTTCTCCACCCTTAAAGATAGGCTTGCCTATGTGATGCTTTGACCAAGAAAAATGTGAGAAATTTTTAAGAGCAATTTTTCACATTCCTTTCCCCTTCCATAGATGGGCTACATTCCAGGCATGGTTGAAGCTCCACCAACCTCCGTCACTTAGATAATGTGGAACAGAAACTATTTGGCCCCAAGATGGACATGTGTGAGATTAAAAACATCTCTGGTTCTAAATCATACGTGGTTTTAGGGTTGTTCATTACAGCAGCATAGCTAGCCTGTTCGGGTATGTAGTTAATTAAGGCAAAATGAAGTTCTGAGCCTTAGAAAGACCAGGCAGTTTGGTTCCATGCTATGCCTCCTGGTTGAACCTTCTTTCACGCTCCCTGTTTATTTTTTTAAATAATTTATTATTGGCTGCACTGGGTCTTCATTGCTGTGAGTGGGCTTTCTCTAGTTGTGGAGAGCATGGGCTTCTCTTGTTACAGAGCACAAGTTCTACGGCTCCCAGGCTACAGACTGTGGGCTTAGTAGTTGTGGCGCGTGGGCTTAATTGCTCCACTGCATGTATCTTCCCGCACCAGGGATTGAACCTGTGTCCCCTGCATTAGCAGGCAGACTCTTATCCACTGTACCACCAGACAAGTCCCTGTGTTTCCTGTTTATTGAGCTCATCTGTTAGAGAACTCCATGAAGACATGGATCTATGCCACACTCACCACTGTATCATAATCTGTTGAGGGAATGAGTAAAATACATTAATAGGAAGACCCCAACCAATTACGAGCTTAGTTTCTCAGTTTCAGGACATTCAGCACACAGAACCCCAACGCACAACTATCCATCCCTAAAGTTGGTCGTTTTAAAACACCGTTGCTCCTAGTTCTGAATTCGGCTGAGCAGTTCTGCTCCACGTGGACCCTGCTGAGACTGCGATACCCAACATGGCCTCTTCACTCCCTTCTGTGGTGCTCAGGGGGCAGAGCTGGCAAAACTGAGGTGTGGTCAGGGATCTTATTCCACCTCATTTCTCCACGAGAGTCATCAGACTTTTTCCATCCTGGCTCAGGGTTCCAGGTGGACAAGCACAGATGTACATGTGTCCCATGAACCACTGTGACCAACCAGAACACGCCGCCTGAGACAGCGTGGGAGCGGACTACAACGGGAGCGCAGATTCCAGTGTGGCTTCCTGGGGGCCACCAGCGCCAACAGTCTACCCAGTCTTGTGATCCTAAGGCAGATCCCTGAAGCCAGGATGCCTCATCTCACAAACAATCAGATCCTGTACCCAGGATCACATGTCTAAATGGGAAACAGGAAAAAAAAGTATCATCTCATGCTAAATCTTTATATCCCCGGCCATAAGACAAAGGCTTGTTATGTGGCCTTTTACTACGTCTCATTGCTGTCCTTCAAACAACTTTCCTATCCCCTTTTCTTTCCAGATTTTCAGTAGCTAACTGTGGGCAACTTTCAATATCTTTGCTCAGGAACATAACAGTGTATATAAACCAAAATGTGTTCTGTAGCAAAATCTGAGGGAGTAGTAGATACTTAGATGGATAATATGGCATGCTCCGAACTCCTAATATGTCAAAGAAAATATAGCTGTCTTGTGATGAAACAGTTTTAAAAGACCTTGAAAACAAGAAGGAAAATCCTCCACTGTTCCCGTCTTCACCAGGACAGCACACCAGCCTGGTAAACAGCCTCCCTTTCTCTAAGCTTACTGTATTTTAGTTTTCTTTCCCAAGAAGGAAGGAAATGGTTGAGTCAAATCTGAGTTAAGTCACCAGAAACTTGGAAGAAGCATCTATCAGAAGTGTATCCCAATTTATAATAGAGGCCTGAAGCATTTATTTTAAAATATGTTAATTTATTCATATATACATATTCACTTTACATCATTACATTCTACCATTCATCAAAAACTAAAGAGTTTTTAAGAATTTTTCGAAGTCCCGTACTGATGCCTTGGCCATCCCTTCACAAAATATTCCATCAGGCACAGATACCAATTTGTCTAAAGAGATGTAGTTAGGTTTTGTTGGGTCATACTGTGCTCTTCCTAAATAGGCAAGAAACAGATGTCTTTCTTTGACTTTAAACAACCTTGTATTAAATACCTAGAAAAGAAAAAAAGAGTTAAAAAAAACACTGTACACTAAAATATGAACTATTAAAACGTTTATCTGGCTAAACAGTTTAATAGATTAACAAATATAAAGAATTAACCATATGTTCAATAAATACGGTAAATGCTAGAGGGTTTAAACCCTTTGGCTTCTACTAAGAAATTATGATTAAAAATTAGGAACTCAAAACTAATAATCTGAACAATTCTAAAATAATAAAGGGCTGCACTGTAGGCAAAGACCAGACTTATTTGGAGAGACCAGAGGAGCTGTTTAAAAAGCAAACCTGAAGGTCCCACCCCAAATCTACTAAATCAGAAACTTTGAGAGTGGGGCCCACAAGTCCTCCAAGTGATTCTGATGCTTTCCAAGATGGAGAACCAAAGTTAGAGATGGAGCTTTATGGCATGAAAAATTGTGTAAGATTTCACAATCTGTGAAGCTTCCCTATATCCCTTTCTTTCTTTTTAAATTCCTGTTGCTCCCTCTGACTGGTATTTAAAATGAAATGAACCTGGACTTCAGGGAAGCAACTTAACTGCTTTGGAGTTAAAACTCCTGAGGAATGGGGTAAATACAGTAATTTTAAAAAGGAGTCAGACGCAAGCTAAATCTATAAAGCCAGCTGCAAGGAAGATGGGAGAATTGCAAGATCTGGCCAGACCTGAATGGAGCCCTGAGCTAAAGAGATATCTGTGAGGCTCCCTGGCAAGGCCCAATGAACTACATTGACTACTAGGTCTTAGGGCCTTCCTGTGACTGTGTTTCAGATACACTGGGGACACTCCACATAGCACATAACCTCCAAGAGTCTTTCTTTATATTCAAGTGGAAACAAAATAATAATAGATCACTTGACAAGGACATCGTGAAAAACGATTGTTGAAAACTAAAGAACTTTGAGAACAGTGGCCAAAAAAAGTATAGAGTGCTAACTCAACATGAGATTGGCTTGCTTTTGGAATATCTTTTTCTCTCTCTGCAGAAACAAATTATGCACTACTCTGCCTTCATTGTGGTAACTGCATTCCGGTTATCATGTTATTATTGCTCAAAAGACATAAGAAGCATTTAGATGTTTCTTAAATATGACTCTTCCAGTCACTCTCAGCTTACACAACATACAGACAAGGCCACATATGACTCCGAAGCTCCCAAACTTATTCATTTCCTAAATGTAATAATGCTTTGAGGCAATTACACAGCTTATGACTAGATAACTATATTAGTTTCCCAGTGGTTCAAAGTGAATTCATTATCATCGATTTAGATTTGTATAATCTTTCAAGTCCAAAGTCACTGCTCAGATTAAGTTTTTTTCTCTCTCTCGATCCCCTTCTGCCCTAACATGGACTTCAGCTCTGCCTTCACAGAAACCCATAGGGAAAGAGGAGAAACAAGAGATAAGCCTCATTCCTGAAAGTGATTTCTTCCTTGTTATTACCCTCACTGCTTTTGTTACTTTTTACCTTCCATGGTTCCGGCTCTGAGATGATTAAATTAACCGTAGTTTTAAAGTTAGAACTGTTTCTCCATTTTAAATTAATCATAAAATTATGTACCAACCAGAACTGTTATTTGCATGAGAAAATTATTTCATACCACTAAGTTTTTAAAGCACCAGACAAAAATTTTAAGGCTACATCAGTTCCCTCACAGTCCTGGCTGTCAGTTAGCCTATGTTTCCATTAATGAAGCTTTTTTTTTTTTTTTTTTTAAGGAAAAAGAAAACAATCCTGCATAGGAGTCTGAGAATCCTCCCAATGTGGAAGCCACACATCTATAAGCGGGCTTCTCAGAAGCTAGGATCTGGGGTACCTAAAAAAATTCTGTGTTTTTAAACAACTGATTTTGATGCATCTAGTCAAGCTAGTATTTTTCTCTACTTGCAAAGTTTCTGTCCATTGTTAAACCCAACTCATTCTACTGACAACTCAAATGTCACTCCTTAGAGTAGCAGTAGATCTCAGGTTGAGAGCATGGGTTTTCAAACTGACTGCCAGAGTCCTAATCCTAGCTCTGGCCCCTGTTACCTGGGTAACCTTGGACAAGCTACTGAATCTCTTCATGCTTAATTTCTTCGTTTGGGAAGTAGGGACAATAATACTACCTACCTCACATGGGCTGCTGTGAAGATTAAATGAATTAATACAAGTAAAGCAGTAGAGACAGAGTCGGCATATAGTAAATAAGCAATCAATAGCTGAATTATTTCTAAGATCTTCCTGCCGCTCCTAAATTAAATCAATAGCTGCATATGGTATCTGGCTAAGACTCTAACATAATGTAAAGCAATTTACATTCTAAAAACCTGTCTTCCACATTAGATTACAAGTTCCACGAGAATACAGACCGTGACTCATTGATTTTTACATCCTCAAATCACATTCTCTTATCATGCTCTACTGTCACGGAATTATCTATCAACCAAGTGGAAAACTGTTATTGCTTTTCAGTTGAAGATTACTTACTTTATGATGGTTCCATAAAGCCAAATTTGCAACCCTGGAGGCTTCTAACACTTTTTATAATGAATACTCATGCATTTGATGAAACAAAAATTCTCTATTAAGGGCTCATTCACCGTGAAATATGATAGGTAAATAAATGTTGTTGTTTGTGAGGAAACTGTACCTAATGCAGGCTAGTTCTGAGAGTTGTATTAAAGTCATGTTTCATTGCCCACCTTTTCATCAAGAACACATAGAGCAAATGGAGGAATCACTTTAATGCAATTCAATCTTTCATTTATCCGATGAATACTCACTGAGTGTCTATTCACATGTCAAACAGGAAAGAAGGATGACCTTCATGAGATTCATTCATTTGTTCAACAGATATCTATCTAGTACCTACTAATTGGTCCCTTCTAATTCCAGGTGCAGGGAATTTAGCAGTGTATAAATTAGACAAGACCTGCTTTCAAAGAAACATTCTTCTGAACAAACAGATTATGTCACTCATCAGGTAAAGAACAGGAAAATCCGATCAGCTTAGAAAACATAATTACGGCTTTGGCATGATGACTAACTGGAGTTAAGAACTACATGCTTTGATAGATCATTACAACATGGCTTGTTAACTAATGGGTTTAGGCAGACTGTGAATAAAATACATTTAGAATGGAAAAAAATCTTTAAGGGAAGTGACCTATTTCCATGTGAATAGAGACGCACACAGGAGAGAACATGTTAGATTCCAATAGGCAGAATGAGGGCTAGGTACAAACCACAGGGAAAGAGTCATCACTTATTTTTCCTCCAGAGATGTATATGGATGCCCTTCTCTCTCACAAGTAATCCCATTATTATATTTGCTAGATTGTAGTCTTGATACAAAGATGGGCAAAAACAAATATGGCCTTATACGACCCAGCAATCCCACTGCTGGGCATACACACCAAGGAAACCAGAATTCAAAGAGACACATGTACCCCAATGTTCATCGCAGCACTGTTTACAATAGCCAGGACATGGAAGCAACCTAGATGCCCATCAGCAGACGAATGGATAAGGAAGCTGTGGTACATATACACAATGGAATATCACTCAGCTACTAAAAAGAATGCATTTGAATCAGTTCTAATGAGGTGGATGAAACTGGAGCCTATTACACAGAGTGAAGTAAGTCAGAAAGAAAAACACCAATACAGTATATTAACGCATATATATGGAATTTAGAAAGATGGTAACGATGACCCTATATGCGAGACAGCGAAAGAGACACAGATGTAAAGAACAGACTGTTGGACTCTGTGGGAGAAGGCGAGGGTGGGATGATTTGGGAGAATAGCATTGAAACTTGTAGACTACCATATGTGAAACAGATCACCAGTCCAGGTTCGATGTATGAGGCAGGGTGCCCAGGGCTGGTGCACTGGGATGACCCTGAGGGATAGATGGGGAGGGAGGTGGGTGGGGGGTTCAGGATGGGAAACACATGTATACCCATGGTTGATTCATGTCAATGTATGGCAAAAACCACTGCAATATTGTAAAGTAATTAGCCTCCAATTAAATTAAAAAAAAAAAAAAAGAAATACGGCCTTAATACAGCTCTCAGAACTGGACTGTGTTTGGTCTGACTCCTTCACAAGCAGCACGGGACTTTCACACGCCGAGAGCACGGTGCGCTTCCGGGAGTTCTGGACGAGGGGTGACGGCAGCTCTTCAGGACAGACAGCTGCGAGCGCCTCACCTGCGGGAACCTGACGATGATGTGGTGGGGCACGCACATCACGTTGTGCACGTAGTCGAAAGTCTCGGTGAGTTTCCTTTTATTTGCAGTCAGCATCTTTGGGATTTTGGTGATCATGTGTTGAATTTCATTCTGCTGAAAACCTAGTTCGAGCCGAAAAACCTAAAAGAAAGTAGAGTTGCGATGAATCACGAAAGTCATTGTTTGTTGTTGTTCAGTCCCTAAGTTGAGTCCAACTCTTTTGAGACCCCGTGGACTGTAGCCCGAAAGGCTCCTCTGTCCATACAATTTCCCAGGCAAGAATACTGGAGATCTTCCTGACCCAGGGATCAAACCCATGTCTCCTGCATTGGCAGGTGGATTCTTTACCATTGAGCTACCAGGGAAGCCCATGAATCACCAACACAAATAGTTATTTTGGTAACATGCTAGAGGTAACATTAATTCTTTCAAAATTTAAAGACATTAAAATCTGGAGATGGCTATGCCAATGCCCTTAAGGGTTCATGACTCCTTGTTTCTGGGGTAACCTGAATTTTAAACCTCTCTCTTGAGGATGAGCTATTCACAGCCTGATGACCATCACGAAGCTCGCCAAAGCAGCGATCATAAATACAAGACAGAGAAACAGTGGCCACAGGAGGCCTGGTCAGGTTATCTGCATGGGCCCTACACCACACAGAGTGGCAGGAAGATTATTAAAGTGCTTTCTGAGCTTCTGCTCCCAAGCACACTCCTAATCCTGTCATCTGGAAATGCTACGTGTCAAAATTCCAAACAGAGATGACTTAAAAAAAAAGACCACTCAAATGTGGGAGAGGTCCTTTGTGTGCATTCACAGTATTCTACGCTCCCCACCGTCCATTGCTCTCATCACTTTGTAGGCGACCCCCTCTGCTGGACTGTACGCTCCACAACGGCAGGGACTGTCTCCCAGGAACAGGACATGGGCAGGTAGGTGCTCAATACAAATGTCTTCAAGAGCTGAGTATCGAACACTTCAGGTACCTCAGCAAATAGGCTTTATATAATAATTTCAAATCGCATGGCAGCTGTGGGATACTAACAAGTCAGCTGCCCCTGGTTCTATACAGTAGTAGAGTGTCTGGTGTGTTCTATGCTAGAATAAGAGCTGGCAAGTGGCACAGGTTCTAGGAGACACATGTGCCGGCACCACCCTCTGCAAAGAAGCTCAGACGCTGCTGCTCATCTCCCACCCAGGTGACCCCGACACAGACCCTCATCCTGGGCAAAGGAAGTGGCTTCCAGGTCCCACCCGGATACCTAACCTGCTCCTCTAGGATTACGGTACCAATGTCTACAAGGCAACTAACTCATGTAACACCTGGTCAGTATGTGAAAAAATTATAAACCAAAATAAACCGCCTGCTGTACATTTATTGTATTATTTCCTAGGTCCACCTTCTTGGAAATACCTTCTTTTACAATCCGGTTTTCTTTAAGATGATGAGAGCAAAACCCATTCCCTTCAGAGGACTTAAACACTTCAGAAGCAGGTTTCTCCAAAACTTCTTATTGTCCTACCTTCATGTTTTCCTTCACAGGCTCCAGACTTCCAGTTAGTAGCCTTGGGAGACGAATTACCAGATCTCGAGTCTACAGTTATAAAATAATCTATTATTAATATATATGCATATTCAACTAGTTTGGAAAAAACAAGGCATAACTAGGATATAAAAGTAAAATTTAAAATATAACCCAGGAGAGAAATGCTAAGGAGCCCAGAAATACAAATACGTATTACTGTTTGAGGGAAAAAAAAAAATGCTCAAAATAACAGTTAAGGAAGCAACTTGATGGAATTATCATAAAATGACATAGCGATATCATTAACCTAGCAAGGTAATCCATTCTTGTACAGAAAATACCAGGCATTGATAGAATTCATATGGGCCAGGCATCTGTTAGAAACATGAGCTTTAACTGTTACTAAATGTAGCTGACATGGAAACATACGAATTCTCCAGTTCTCTTTTACCTTCTTCACACTAAGTTCAAGTTCTTTCTGAAAAAATCCCAGTCTGTTATCCAATCTCTCCACTGAAAAACTCAGAAGAAATGGTGCATTTCTGACCATCTGTGCAATATCTGCCTTACTGAAATTTTTTGACTGTAGATAAGCCACCCTAGAGAAACAAAATACATGCACATATTGTAAATATTTACTAGTGTCTTGCTACCTTCGAAAGTAACAACTGTTTTTAAAGCATTCACAAACCAAAAAAAAACAAGTTTAAGCAAAAACATTCTATAATAATAATCCAAATATGGTTAAAATAAATGGCTTTCCAGGTGGTACACTGGTAAAAAAATCTGCCTGCCAATGCAGATGTTAGAAACAGGTTCAATCCCTGGGTCAGAAAGATCCTCTGGAGAAGGAAATGGCAACCCAGTCCAGTATTCTTGCCTAGAGAATTCCATGGACAGAGGAGTCTGGTGGGCTACGGTCCATGGGGTTGCAAAGAGTCGGACATGACTAGGCAAGCACGCACGCGTGCTTAAAACAAAACAAGTACCCATTCAGCTTTTCCATTTATAATTAGAAACAGAAAATATTTCTGAAATCCACTAACAAACAGTCAATTAATGACTTGTTTTATTGGTTGGTTAAAAAAAAGAAATGAGATAGCTTCTGCTTTAGAATTTTTTTTTGCTAACTCTTTTTACAAAGAAAGATCATCAAGCATGCAGCTAAGACTGGAAAGAGGAATTTGTTTTCTTGGCTGTCTCACTGTCTCATGGCTTTAGGGTCTTAGTTCCCTGAAGGGAAGCATGGAGTCCTAAACTGCCAGAGAATTCTTAGAATGTATTTTCATAAATAATTTTCACTATAGTCTTTCAATATGTATTTTGTTGACAACTGAGAAATTTCCTGCTGTTTCTGGGAACGAAAATAAGGCAGTAAAGTCCAGAAAGTATAACTATAAAGTATGACTATAATGTAACATTATTGATTTTTAAAATCTATAAACACAGAGAAAGTCAGTTTAAATGCCTAAAATATTCTAGGACATTATTTTGTTTGATTCTCATTGGAAAAACAAACCCCTGTAAGTCAGGTAAATTTCCCACATTGCATTTGAAGAAACACAGATTAAGAGAAGTTAAATAACTTGTCTTAGGCCACTAACTAATTACTGACAGAGCTGAAATTTGAACTCAGGCATGCCTAACTGTAGTGACTATGATATTTTTATACCATGTATGAGAACTTATATTTTACACTAAATGATTATTATTCCTTTAAACCAGTCCCTTAGAGGAGATGAGAGAGAGAAAAAATTGATAAAACTATACAAAACTTTAAATGCAAGGCAAAAAAAAAAAAAAATCACCAACCAAGTCAGACAAGTGACAGTCTAGGAAAAATATTTACAACATGTCATAGAGAAAGAACTAATTTTGTTAATGCATTAAAAAATGCTTACCAAAAAAAAAAAAAAAAAAGAAAGAAAAAGGCCCAGTTAAAAATGGCAAAGGACACATATAATTTATAGAAAAGAAAATGTAAACAGACATTCAACATATGAAAAGATCCTTCAAACATCTGATGTTCTAAACATCATTTCCAAAACTACAAGGTAATGTTTTTATCTATAAAATGAACTGAAATTATACAGCTCAATGACACTGTATTAGTGAGGATAATAAGGAAGCTGGCGCACGTGTACACTGTTGGTGAGAGTGTAAACTGGGAAGTCTACATGAGGGGCAATCTATCTATTAAAATCATAAATGCATATACCCTTTGACCTAGCAATTCTACTTCTAGAAATGTGTCCTACAGATATATACCAATATGTATGAAATGATTTCTATAAAAGGGGAGTCACTGCAGCTTCTCTGTGACAGTAAAGACTAGAAAATAACCACTGTGTTTACCAAAAGGGGACTAGACAGATCTGTAGCACGAACTGTAAAAGGTTTAAAAAGAATAGGAAGAGCCAATAAAAAACTATCTCCAAAATAGAGTTAAGAATGTGAGGTGCAGCATTGTTGTACAAATGCTACCAACCGTGTATGTGTGTGCTCTTGTGTATGAGTGCATAAAGACGCACATACATGCTGGCG
Source organism: Cervus canadensis (assembly GCF_019320065.1). Taxonomy (NCBI): domain Eukaryota; kingdom Metazoa; phylum Chordata; class Mammalia; order Artiodactyla; family Cervidae; genus Cervus; species Cervus canadensis. Next base: position 64,392,337 of record NC_057397.1, on the reverse strand, counting down.
TATGATACAACATTCTTAGCTAGTTGAACAAAAAACTTGATAATAGTACCTGCCTACCTAGAGAAGTCTTGCAAGGCTGATGAGGAATAGGAATAAGTAGGCTGGAAAGGACAATTACGATTTTTTTTCTTCTTTGGTCACAGGAGAGACCAATATCTGATTAAAACTCTATTGAAACTGTTATCTACTGTGATAACTTTTCCAATAAAAAATTAAGATAAAAGGGCCCAGCCAAAAAAAAAAAAAATTCTAATAATTTAAATGCACACCATTCATTTGAAAACTCTTAATCAACCAACTCTTTTATATGTTTCAAATTCTCTTCTTTGAAAAGCAAACAAGTGCATGAACTCAGTGCAATCACAGAAATTCTAGAAAATAAATCTGTACATACCAGAGCCAGAAGCTAAGTTCAAAAAAAGATTATACCTTTGCCTCTTCCAGGAGAAGCTTACTTTTCATTTTATCACCTTTTAAGTTTATGTGGTAAATTACCTATTAAAAAGTTCTATGTAATTCTTTAAAAAATGTTCCAATTTAATTTGACAGCCAGCTTTAGGACCCATTAGACTATACTCCGTATATGAAAATAATCTTTGTTACTCTCATATGTGTATGTATGATCTTGAGCAAGTTAACCTCCTTTTAAATGTATGTTTCCTTCATAGAATTAAAAGTAGGGAGGCAGTACAGTGTAGTAGTGAGGACTCTGAAGTTAGACTAAGTGGATCTGAATCTCAGCTTTGCCACTTAGACTAGCTGGAGCATCTAGGGCACATTATTTAACCTCTCTCTGCCTCTCCCAAGGATATGAATTAATAAAGGTGCCTTGGGCAGCCTCTGAAATGGTTCCCAGTGATCTCCACCTCTTGGTATGTACCCTTCCTTGAACTGCATCCTGAGCGGAAGGGCAAGCTGGTTTTTTTACACGGGGAGAGAAGGAGTGTTCCAGACAGTCAGGAGCAGAGCTGGCCACATCAGACTGAGTCCCCTAGAACCATTTCCACTCTTTCCGTCCTCTGAACTGTAACAGCCTGTCTGTGTTACACCAGACTGTAAGTCACATGAAGGGAGAGAGTACATCTAAGTGCCTTGCTTATATAGCAAGGGCTCAAATTGTTCAACAATAATAATGTAAGAAATATGTGTGTTTTTTGTTGTTTTCTTTTTTTGTTTTCCTAACTCAGAGACCTTCAAGGAACTCCGGAGCTCTCTGAATCCAGTATGAGAACAGTCTGGGTGAGAAGATGAGAGGCAGATTAGTTAGGAGAAGGTTGGGGCATTCTTCATGTGAGACAATGGGGACCCGAGGTCAAGTGTTCACAGGGAAGATTAAGATTTGAGAGCGATACAAATACAACCAACAGACCTTGGTTATTTCTTAGATGTGGATGATAAAAGACGAGAGGTCCAAGTTAATACCAGTATTTCTGATTTGGGCAGCGGAGTGGAGAGTGCTCCCATGCAGTGAGTCTGGGAAAACCTGATTTAGGTAAGAGGTCAGAGTGATGATGAATCCAAGATGTGAACTTACAAGACCCAGACTCTGTCTTACTCTCTGTGATGTTGCCAATGCCCAGTGGGATTCACAGGTCAACAGTACCTGACTATATAAATTCTCAGAAATTCAATAAATTCCTTGAATACTGAGTGAAGTACACAGATATTTATAAGAGTGCTATAAAAAAAAAAAAGGAAAAACCAAAATAGCCAACTGACAGAAGCAACTAAACAAATTATACGGTATTTGCCAAAAGAAGGTTAAATATGTACCATTCAACATTGGCCAGAAAGAACAATAGGAAAGATCAGGCTTTCATACCTTAAAGTGTGCTCTCAGATAATTCAGCCACTTGTTAACGGATTAAAAAAAAAACGTATCCCAGTTTCCAAAGAGAAACAGTAAAGTAGTGGCTTAGCAATAAACTGAAAGCATAAAAATAACAATGGGTAGTTGAACAAAAGAAGTAATTTAGATACTTAATTTTTTTTTAAGTATTTATTTATTTGGCTGCACCAGGTCTTAATTGAGGCACATGGGATCTCTGACCTTCACTGCAGCATGCGGGATCTTCAGTTGCATCACTTGGGGTCCAGTTCCCTGACCAGGGATCGAATCCGGGTCCCATGCATTGGGAGCATGGAGTCTCAGCCTCTGGACCACAGAGAACTCCTTAGATACTTAATTTTGATCAAAGAAGGTCCATAACAAAGTCACATTCACATTCATTATGTCAGCAGATCCTTATGCTGCTGAGACTTAAAAAAATAACTTACACATGTTATTCTTCACAGCCTCTTCTTGGGTTATGTGAAAATCAATCTAACAGCCCTACCTGGTCTTCAGATTTTCAAGGTCTTCAGAAAAAATAGCATAGTTTTTGGTCAGGAGTGGTCCCAGTTGGGTATCCTCTATGCCCAAATCTTTAAGAAACAGGAGCATTTGCTTAATGTCTCTTTCAAAATCCAGTCGCAGGAGGAGGTTGGCTGCATCGGGATGTTTTTCTATCTTGGATAAATCCACTCCTGGAATAAATGACAAGCCCTGTGTGAAGATATCTGTCTGGCTGAGCCATTAAACGTCATGTATAAGAACACAAGAAGTTACTGATGAAGGTAAATGACCTGTCCACAGGAGACCTGCGTAGGGCCAACAGAACTTCTAATTTGGTTGCAGAAATAAAAATACATTAAAAGCTAATATTTCTTTCAAAGTCATCTATAAAGGAAAACAGTGCACTTGGGGCTAAATTTCCACCCGCCGTCATCGTCATCTTTATCTAAGGGTTTTTGGATACTGTTTGCAGGGTGCTTACGAGCCCTTACTGATCTCCATGGTAACTGCTTCACTGGTCATTCTGCAGGGTAACAAGCCCCATGAACTGCTGCTTTCTTTGAAATTTATCATTTTAGTTATAAGCATTATTTTAAAAATTGGCTTATGATTCCCTCCATAGGAGGAACAAAAGCAAACCCTGTCTTACTCACTGTATTCATTTCACAGGCCTTTAGCATAAAGACAAGAACCTCGAAGGAGCTCATCAAACAGCTCATGAAATATACACAGCTCTCAAGTAACAACGAAGCAGAAAGTATACTGCCTTCCACCTTCACAAGGTCTCAGAATCTGAGGGAGTCTAAGCAAATGAGACAAGGGACAGGAAAGGAAGTCAGAAGGGGGAGAAAGTAACTTATTGGACTTTAGTTATGGATATAATTAGATGTCCACCTCAATTAAGCAGGGAATCAAAGTAACTTTTGATTCAAAATTCTCACTAAAACTGAGCATTTTATTGTTTTTCCTTTTTATCTGATTAAAGAAAAAAATCAAACATGAATAGGAAAGGCCTATTTCTTATCCTAAACATGAGATAATAAGATATAATTTTGTTTACACTTAAATTTTATATTCTTTAAAATTTTATATTCTTAAAAATATTTCTTCAGGTTAAAAAGTAACTCTCAAACTGTTTTCTAGATGTAACTTTACAGTCTTAAATATAAATGCAATGAAATAAAAGCACTTTTAAAAATGGAGTCTATAATTCCATGTGTTAGATCCAAATATAACTCTAAACCCAAACTTCTTGACATTAAACAGGCATTGATGATAATTAACAGAAAAACAGATTACACAAACACACATACACACAGAATGAAGACTAAAAACAGATCCAAGATGAATTAAAAATCTAGTGTTCAAATAATAACATTTAAAATCAGTGGGGGAAAAGATGGACTGTTCATTAAAACACAATGTGACATCTAGCTATATATTTGAAAAATAATTACTAATTCCTTCTATAGCTGATACAAAAATTAATTTCAGATAGTTTAAGACTCTAAATGTATACTAACTGTAAAGTTACTAGAAGAAAACACAGACTTAAAAAAAGTAATAGTAAGTTTGACTACATGAGGATATAAGACCCACTGCATGGCTTTCTGTAATACATGTATTTGCTTAGAAAAAGGTAAAGAAACTACTCAACAAACTGGTGATGGTGGTTACCTTCGTAAAGTGGAACTGGAGATGGAGAGGAGGTTAGGGTTCTTTCTCCTTAATAGCTGCAGTTTTAACAACTAGATGTAATTCTTCTACAGTATAATTTTAAAAATCGTACTAACAGAAAAAGAATTTAAATTAGTGGGCAGGTGGATAAATAAGATAGAAACTATCTTATTTATTTACTTGCTAAACTATCTTATTTAAACAAAGTTCCCAAAATTGGTGATAAATGTGGGAAGGGACGCTTTAAAAATCACATCAAGGGTTTGGACTACAGTTGAACTCAGTATTACAGTTGACATGTGCTCAAATGCCTCTCTCAGCATGAGCTGTCACGCCCTGCCCTGACTGTGCCGAAACCGAATTCCTCAAAAGCTGCTTCTTAGCAGCAAAAGGAGGGCAGAGTCTCACCAGGAGAGCACACTGCTGTCAGCACAAATCCACGTGGGCTGACTCAACGATTTCATTAACTTGAAAAAAAAATATAGTCACTGATGCTTCTTATGGACCAGGCAACTTCTGCGGATATAAAGAATGAATAATACATGATGCTAACTCTAGGTGACCACAGCCCTAAGCTGGCTTTGACCCATCAGTTCAGTTTGGTTACATAAACTGTGTATCAGCCAGCGTCTGGCAAGCAACAGAAGTTGCCCGAGCAAGTTCGAAGGAAACAACTTTAATGAAGGGACTCAGTACAGTGGTGTGAGCAGAGTTACGGGAATAAACAAGGGCACCCCTAGCGCTAAAGAGACAGGGAGGAGGAGTCTCCTGTGAACCCAGAGGGAGCTGCAAGCTATTAAGCAAGGGCTGCTCTCGGTAGGAGCTGTTGCCATGGCGAAAGGCAGCTACGTGACCCAAGACAGGGAGGGGACAGAGGAAAAATGCTCCCACCTGCCGTCCCCTGCCTCCTCCCACCACTGAGGCTGCTCAGAAGCCAGCTGGCAAAGGAGCCCGAGCACAGAGGTGAGCCTCCTGGGATACAGAACAAGCAGAGAAAGGCAGGAAGCAGATCTGAGAAGCAGAGGAGAACCAGGACACTTGGGTCCTCAGAAACACTGTACAGAGACTCCCTGGGTGGCTCGGGGGTAAAGAATCCGTCTGCCAAGGCAGGAGACACGGGTTGGATCCCTGAGTTGGGAAGGTCCCCTGGAAAAGGAATTTTCTTTCAGTTTAAAAAAAAACCAACTATTTAACAATGGGATCATGGTCCCAACTAGGGCATTGCCACTTAAGTTACTGCTGGGATGTACTGTTGAAGGATCAGTATACAGATGAAGGAATGGCTGAAACATATTTCAAAACCCTAAGTATACTGAAGATTATTCAAAGGTAGGGGCCACATGCCTTCCTGTGGGACCTCTCCCAGGGCCGAGGACGTCCTGGGCTTCCCTGCTTGTAGCAGATGTCATCTTTCTCTCTCCTCAGAACCCAAAGAACACTTTATTTATATCTCTTGCCACCTTTTTCACACTATTTGACTTTTAGGCAAGTGCATGTACTTTGATAAAGATAGAAATGCTAATTTTAAAAATAAGGCCAAAAAAAAATGTGTGGGTACAATTTATGTACCTTTCATTTTTGGATTTCCATTATTATTTAGATGCTTATGAAGACCTGAAGCTTCTTGAGAGCAAAGGCCATTCTCTATACATCTGAGTAACTCGCACAGGGACGATGTGTAAACAACCATAGAAGCGTTCTTAGTGGCTAGACTGAGGTAAGCAGGGGCGGACGCCAAGAGCCGAGAGGAGGGTCACTCTGTCTGAAGGGTCAGAGAAGACATTTGGGAAGTCACTTGAACTTGAGTTAAGTTCTCCAGTTGTCAGAGCTGGCCAAACAAAAAGGAGGGGAGTGGCAATCAAGTGGAGCTGAAGGGGTGAGCAAGGGTCAGACCAGGAAGAGCTTAGAAGGATTTGAAGTAGGTCACTGACACAGTCAGATCCGCATTTTAGAAAGAGCACTAATATTAGAGAGATTACCAGGGAACACTGCTCAAAGGGAGACTATTAAGTGAGGAAGCTCCTAACTTTTTACTGAAATCTAAGGCAGTGACTAAGACATGAGAGAAACAGATGGTTCTGAGATAATCCCAAGCCTATCCTATTCCTCTCAATCCCGAAATTCATTATCTGGGAATGTAGAATAAGAGAAGCGCCAGATCCAGAGATAATGGGAAAAGCACAAAGTTGCAATAAGGAGCTAGATTTAAAAATAAAAGAGGACTCTTCAAAGTTTGCAGGGAGATCTCTTGGCTGCCTCCAACCACCCAGATCTAGGTGCATCCTACTGGTCAACAAGCTAAGATGGTTTTGGAGCACGCCTAGAGACGCCATCCAAGGCAGAACAGTGGGCTCCAGAGAAAGGTCAGGGGAGTAGGAAAACGGAAGGAAAATCATTTGAGAGGGTTAGGAAAAACTGTTCTGAGCGGCCACTGGAAGGTGTGCGAAAGTTCAAAGAAAACCAAAGAATGCAAACAAAAAACAAAGCAATTACTAACTCCAACAAAATGGAAGGTTGTACAGGAAGAAAATCATAGCACGCTTTCTAGAGAGCAGTGGGCAATATTTAGAATTATAATGGGATCAGTGACTAATGATTTATTTTAAAAGTTGTTAATATAGCTTATTGAGAGAATTGAAGAGAATGAAGGGGAAAAGTATGTGTGTGCAAGAGATTAACTGATATCTAAAACTGACGAAACAACCAAGAGCGCTACAAGTGATTACATGGGCATTTAGAGGTAGTCTAAGCAGAGACAGTAAAAGCAGACAGTCCAAGATGCAGGTCAGCAGGGATGAAGCTGCGAGTACAGTTTTTCACTGGAAGCCTTTTCACACTATTTGACGTTGAGGCATGTGCATGTACTTTGATAAAGATAAAAATGTTAATTTAAAAAATAAGGCAAAAAAAAAAACTGTGGGTCAGTTAGACTTACCTAGAAGCACTAACTTCCTCAGAGTCTCGGAATGATCCACATAGTCTCGAAGTGTGACTGAAGATGGGGGCAATGGAGGGCCTGCAATAATCTGAACAGCCTCCTCATCAGAAATCGGCTGCAGTGGGGACAACAGAGGCACATCGTCCAGTCCTTTGCGGCCAGGATGTGGAAAAGACGCAAGTTAGCTTTCTCATCTGTATACGTAAACGTTCTTTCTACAAAGGCAGTCTCTTGCCTAGTTTGCTTCTTTTTAAATCTTGGCATCATTTCTGAATTAAACATCTAAAAATTCCATATATTTTCTACCTTCTAAGAGGTAAGGTTAAGACTATTTAGATAACAACTACTATTCCTCCAAAGTAAGAAATTTGTTGGTGAAGTCCTGTACAAAATTCCTTTCCTTTTCCTTCACTTGTAATCAATAGGTGTGAATGCTTAGTGACCTACAGCACATTCTGAGAAAGACTGAGTCTACTACCATAGCTTGTTAACTCGGCCAAAAGTACAACATACTCTACCAGCCTGAATTGTATGGGTTAAAGTCATCATACCCTGAAATGTCATTTTGTTCTGATCATTCCTCCTCCAAATTATTCTCAAATATGTCTGTAGGAGGATTTCTACGATTCTGTTTTCATCACCCACAATCCTTTGCCACAGAGTGACCCTCTCTAGTACAGCCTTGAGTCAGGTTTTATGGCCCTAGTGGTAAAGAACCCGCCTGCCACTGCAGAAGACACCAGAGACACGGGTTCGATCCCTGGGTCAGGAAGGAGGAGGGCACAGCAGCCCACTCCAGTATTCTTGCCTGGAGAATCCCATGGACAGAGTAGCCTGGCGGGCTACAGTCCATGGGGTCGCCAAGAGCTGGACACGCTGAAGTGACTTAGCACGCAGGCACCCAAGTGAAACACAGTATAAAAGACCCTGGGAACTGTAACCCACCTGAGGCTAAGGAATCAGAGCTTTGACTTTTTGTTCTATTTTTCTGTCTCTCATCACTACCCTTTCTCATTTCTCAGAGCCAGTCTCCCCTCGCGGCCCTCACCCCCAGCTCCCTTGTGTTTATAATCTACTTAACCTAACATTATCTCATCTGTAGTGAAGTATTCCTTGCATAGGAATATTCCTAGAATGGGAAGCACAGGCAGGAAAAGAGTGACTAAAAAAATTTACACGAGGGAGCTTTTTGGGGTGTTCTAATTGTTCTTGTTGTTCTATTTGTTGACTGCGGTGGCCGCTACAGAACTAAAAGCACAATGTCAAGATTCATAAAACTGTATATTCAAAAAGGATGACTTTTACTTGAGTAAAATCACACCCTAATTAGGTATATAGAATAGGGTAAATTAGATCCTAGTAAACCTTTTTAAAATATCTAAATAAAGAACATAGAAAGCAAGTGCTATTGGCATAGCTATAAAACAATCTTAAACATATTAATCTAAAAACTTTTTTCTTAGTCAATAAGTCAGAGGCCTAAAAAAAGGCAAGCAGATTATTGCCTAATAGAAGCAAATGAATAGAAGTGGATTGTTCTTTTTCTTTCCTGACACAAAGTATGACTTGAAATTGGCTAACAAAATATAAACAGGTAGCTTGTTCAAACGACCAACGTGAGGCAAAGGGGAGTTTTCCGAAAGTTGAAAATTACCTTCTAGAGACAGCTCAGAATCAAGGCCGGGTATCTTTGGTGTCCTCTGTGACGGCTCATTCACGGAAGGAAGCAAAGTGCTTTGGGTACAATTAGTCTCTTGCCTACTTGAGTCGGCAGACTGGGAACTATTCCACAGGGAGGAAGTCCTGTAAGTCCTAAAACCCCACTGGAGAAAGCAACCCTCAGAGGACACATGGGGCTGAGCAAAAACGCCACACGACAATGTTGTTCCCGGTCTCTGAGAACGTTTTCTGAGTTGCAGAGCAGTCATGAAGCTACTCAACTTACTTGAGTTGAGCCATCTGGATATCTGTTGGGCTGACAGGGCCATTTTTCTTAAAGTTGCCTATGAAAGAAACACATAACCATCAAAAAAGTGAAACTTATTTCACTTAAACATTCACATAAACAGTATTCAAACCACAAAAAGATAAACTGGAAATTATTTTTGCTGCTTAAAAGGTGTTTATTACTTTAGATGACTAAAGCAGTCAGATGTTTTTAAGCATAGGAAAAGCAAAAAACAAGGCAGCTTCAGTTACAAACCAAAAGGAACTTCTGAATTGGAAAGATAAAGATATGCTTTACAATTTAAAAACAGAAAGCAAAATCAGTGGCATGAGAAAAACATCTAAAAAAAATCTGTAAATATTAAAATTACAGCTGAACCTGTTAACTTAATATTTAAAGAAAGCAAGGTGATGCAATTAAGTGTTCTTTTTTTTTTTAAGTGCTCTTGAAATTTGATTTGAAGGACATTTGAGAAGCAGATTGCTGATCAAAATAACACTGAATTATTCAGATGCATTTTATGTATGTACATTAGTCACAAAAACAAGAATTCTACTTAGTCTTAAGTGAATCATCAAAATATTATCATTGTAGAAGGTCATTTCTTGCTTTATTCTCAGGGTTGAGCACTATTGATTATTTCACAGGTAAAGCTGTCCCTCAAAAGAGAATTGAACAAAACCAAATTCTGTTTGACTGCAGGAACAAAGAAAAAGACTTTCAAAACAGAGGGGTGGGGTGGGGTTCAAAACTAATAAGCAAAATGAACAGACAGAAATGTATTACAAGCAACCAGCAATGGATACATGTATATTTTGACAGAAAAAGTGGTTGCTTATAAAGAGATTTTTTATCAGCAAATGACTTTTATATTTAGCCAGCTTAATTAAAGGGTAAACGATGCATTTTTTATATTAAATAAGACAATCCATTAAAATATAGCATAGAGTCCAGCATGTGGAAAATGCCCAACACATCTTAGCCATATAATAATCATTATATTCACTGATTACACAACCAAACATAAATGAGTTCGGACTTAACTGTTGCATACAACTTTTTGATTTGTTTCTCTCCATACTGAATTTCAGCTTGTTTTATGTTTGGAATTAGACCAAATAAATGCTTCAGGGTCTAAGCTCTTCTTGGAGATCTGCACTTTAGGGAAGTCTCCTGAAAGTAATATATAAAAGTGAAACGTCTCCCTGTCATTCTGAAATGATTTTAGGAAGGAAAAACGTATTTAAAGCAGCCTTATGAGTGATTTTTGTTAAACTCTGGTGGGAAATGAGCCTCCAAATCTGTCGTGTTTTTCCTCAAAGCTACAACATTCATTCTCTGCACAGCAGTGTCATAAGGGCATTCATTTGGAAGCCAGAAGACCACAATTATGCTACTTGCAGATAAAAGTTTCTCAAGGTGGTTCGGCATGACTGGCCCATGATGGGGGATTCAATAACCACTCTTTAAAAGACAAGTTTTTAAAAGGTTATGGGTACAATAAGATGATTCTTGAGCTCTAAAATGTTCTGACTTCTCAGTTTGTCCAAGCATTCTGTCCTCCTTCAAACTCCTGAAATCCCCAATTCACTTCAAAGCCTCTAGAGCCAGGCTCAAATCAAAACTCTCCCCACTACAAAGGAGGAGAGGGTGAGATGTATGGAAAGAGTAACATGGAAACTTACATTACCATTTGTAAAATAGATAGCCAACAGGAATTGGCTGTACGGCTCAGGAAACTCAAACAGGGGCTCTGTATCAACCTACAGGGGTGGGATGGGGCGGGAGAGGGGAGTGAGGTTCAGGAGGAAGGAAATATATGTATACTTGTGACTGATTCATGTTGAGGTTTGACAGAAAACAACAAAATTCTGTAAAGCAATTATCTTTCAATAAAAAAAAAACAACCCAAAAACTCTCCCCACTTCAGAACGATCCGCATTTGCATTCTATCCATATTCATTACAAGGTCTTTATGTAAACAACTAATGTTTATCCGTCTGTTTTTCTTTATAATCACACTGTCCTTGCTACATCATCATTTCATCGCCGTGTATTCTTCTGACAATTGATTAATTGTTCGTTCACAAGAGCAGGGCTCTGTCTTCATCCCTGCATGCACCCTCCCAATCTCTGTATCCCCCTGGTCCAGAGCCTCGCAAGGCTTCCCTGTTTTCTGGGCGGAAATGAATCGGTTTGCAACTACGGTGAACTCATTTGCTTACAAAACACTTAAAATCCGGTAAAGGCATCTGCGTCTAAAGACAAAAGGCCTTAAGTAAATTTTGAAACCCACTAACATATATAGACTAGTTCTCCACTGAACGCCTTAGTAGTTTCATTGGCGCTTAAATACATTCGACGAGGGTGCAAGATTTCGACCTCTGTCTGGGAGGCTTAGATCAGGAGATTGAAAGATGGGGAGGAGGACGGTTTCGGAATCAGGGACCTCGGGAACACGGCTTGACAACCCCCCCTCCTCCGCCTCAGGCCATTCTACCAAGTCCGTTTTAGGTTCCCCAAACCCAACTTCCGGAGGAAGCCCCCCCTCGCCATCTAGATCTCCTTCCGCGTGTCCCCCCGAATCACCCCGAGCCCCCACCGCCCGGGCAAAGCGTGCTAAACACACAAGGGCCGCGGCGCGTCCTTCTCACCCGCCCAAGAGAACAAAACAACATCGCTGACCCTCGGCGGGGCCGCGAGGCCTACAGGGCCACGCGGCTCCGGGGCGCGGCCTAGAGCCGAGGAGGAGGAGGGTGGTGGGGGGGCCGGACCAGGAGCCCCCCGGGCAGGGAGCGCACCCCCTTTACCTGCGGCCAGGCCTTCGCCAGCCAGCCGGACCCCGCGGGCCGCCCCTCGGCGCGGCTCTGCCCGCCGGCGCTCGCTAGCCTGCCGGCCCACGTGGGCTACGGCCGGAGCGGGCCAGACCATCGGCGCGGCTGCGCGGGTGGGGAGCGGGCGGCGCCCGGCAGGGAGGACAGAGCCGGCCGCGGGGGGCACACGGTCTCCATCCCCCGTGGGCGCCGCAGACCCTTCCGATGGGCCTGGAAAGGCGCCGCGGGTCCCTGCGGACGCCCCTCCCGGGGGCCCGGGCCCGGCAAGCCGGGTCCACCCGCCGCCCGAGGCCGCGTGGACCGCGCCGGCCCCGCCCTCCCGCGTCGGCCCCGCCCGCGGCTCGCCCCGCCTGAGCTGCTAGCCCAACCCGGCCCCGGCGTCGGCCCGGCCGTCCGCCCGCCCGCTGCGGCTCGTCCGCTCCCCGCTCCCCCACCCCAGGCTCCTAGCCTCCGCGGTCCGGGGCCGCGCCGCGGGACCGGGAGGCGGGCCATGGCGTCCTGCGTGGGGAGCCGGACCCTGAGTAAAGATGATGTGAACTACAAGATGCATTTCCGGATGATCAACGAGCAGCAAGTGGAGGACATCACCATCGACTTCTTCTACCGGCCGCACACCATCACTCTGCTCAGCTTCACCATCGTCAGCCTCATGTACTTCGCCTTCACCAGGTGCGGGGCGGGCCGGGCGCGCCCGAGGGCGAAGGGGAAGGGGCTGGCTGGGGACGCGGCGGGGCGCAGGGGGCGGGGGAGAGCCATGGCCGGGAGAGGAAGCGGGCTCGTTCTGCTCCCCGCGCGGGCTCGCCCGCCGGCAGCTCTGTCCCCGAGCACACCCAGCTTCGCTCCCCTACCGCTCCTCAGGGACCGGCGCTCGTCCCTTCCCTGCGACCCACCTCCATCCTCCACCCACCCCCACGCCTGTCCCCATACCGCCTCTCCCCATGCAGCGCCTCGGGCCACCCCGGGAACACGCGTGGCTCCGCTGGCGCGATCGCCCTCCCTTCCTCCTCCCCGGCTCCCAGCCTCGCTCCCCTCTCCACGCATCACGACACCAGCCCCCTCCTCTCCGGCCTCCGTCCCCGCCTAGCACACCGCATGAATCATCTGGTATGCACCACTTGCAGCACACATGTCCCCGCTGCAAACACCCCAGTCTACGGGCGTCTTTCACGCGCCATGCCCAGGCCCGGGACACAACCCAGACCCCTTCCCCGCGGAACTCCTCCAGGGTTCAGCACTACCTGCCCACAGAATGCACTCCAGTGTGCGTTGCACGCAAGTCGTCTCGCATAACCCTTCCCGCAGCCCCAAACACGACCGCCTGTACCACAACGCAAACTGCCAGCCATGCGTACACATCACAGCCAACATTCCAGTACTGCCACACGGACGCCAGCCCATCACGCATCACACGGTGCCCTCTCTGTTCTGCTCTTACCCTGGCATGCATGCTGAAATGAGACATTGTCAGGCCACTGGAGCAATGACCGGTGCGTTGCAGATGCTATGGAAAGGGTTAAATAAAACACTCACACCACACACACTATAGCACAACTCTCTTACCGCCTGAAAACATACATGCACACACACTCAAAACACTTCTAATATGCACTTGTGCCTAGGAGCTACCCCGCCCAACTCTTGTTGACCCACAGCTTATAGCTACCTCAACTGAACATGAAGTCCCTCAGCCCCAAGTCAAGGAACTGATTCCTGCCTAAAGGACCAGTAGGACCTTGGGTCCTACTTTTAAGGGTTTATATTTTCTGAATGAACCTCTTTAAGGAAAGAAAATGTGTGTTTATACCAACCATGCTTAAGCACTAACTTAGAGATGTGGAGTTTTGGAGCCAGACTGTTGGTCGCAAGACTATTTGTGTGACCTTGGTTAAGTTGTTTAGCCTTTCTCTGAGCCTCAGGATTCTCCTCTGTATAATGGGGATAAAATAGGTCTTTACCTAATATGGAGTTATAAGGATTAAATGAACATGTGTGAATGTACTTAACAGAGTACCTGGCACATGATACATAATTAATGTCAGATCAGTTCAGTTTAGTTGCTCAGTCGTGTCCGACTCTTTGTGGCTCCATGGACTGCAGCACGCCAGGCCTCCCTGTCCATCACCAGCTCCTGGAGTTTATTCAAACTCAAGCCCATTGAGTCAGTGATGCCATCCAACCATCTCATCCTCTGTCATCCCCTTCTCTTCCTGCCTTCAATCATTCCCAGCATCAGGGTCTTTTCAAATGAGTCAGTTCTTTGCATCAGGTGGCCAAAATATTGGAGTTTCACCTTCATCATCAGTCCTTCCAATGAATATTCAGGACTGATCTTTAGGATGGACTGGTTGGATCTCCTTGCAGTCCAAGGGACTCTCAAGAGTCTTCTCCAACACCACAGTTCAAAAGCATCAATTCTTCGGTGCTCAGCTTTCTTTATAGTCCAACTCTAACATCCATACGTGACAACTGGCAAAACCAAAACTTTAACTAGATGGACCTTTCTTCTTTAATATATTTTATCTAACAATCAATGGTTCTCAGCCCATCCATAGAAACTGTACAGGAGTATATTTGGTGACCTCAGTATTGGGGGAACTTTTGCTATTTAGCAGGTGGGGGTTAAGGATGCTAAATGTGTAAACGCTTGGGATAGTGTTTAAGACAAAGAATTGTCCCTGACTCACAGGCACATGTGTGCACCTACACACTTGTATACACGCAAGTGCCAATGGTGTCTCCCTTGAGAATCAATGCAACTTTTTCAGATTTTCATAAAACTGATAATGTCCTCCTACATCACACTTGTTCTTTTCCTCCACAATCCATTTAACTCTTGGTTCTTATTTTGTAAATGTTTATCTATTTGTGTGAATCTATCTAAAGGCATAAAGCATATGAAACAATTATTCTTAATGATTGAGGGAAACAGCTACTTTTATGGTAAAATATTCTGCTAATTCTCTGCTGTGGAGTAAGGACAGATCTTTTCAGAGTATCCAACCAAGAACATATTTCTAGCTTTGGAGAGAAGTCTTGTCCCTAATTATGGTTATCCTCAAATACTTATCATGTCATTTGATTTTACCACCTAGTATCTTTGTCTGTGTGGCCACTTAATATTGCTTAGCCCCTGATTGCTTATCAGTACATAGAGTGAAAATATTTAGTAATACCTGATAGGATTTCATTTTAAGTGTTCAGTTCATCTTTTTAGATCATCTGTATTTAGCTTGTGCATGCTAAGTGGCTTCTGTTGTGTCTGGCTCTTGGTGACTCTATGGACTAGCCTGCCAGTATTCTGTCCATGGAATTCTCCAGGCAAGAGTACTGGAGTGGGTTGCTGTTGCCTGCTCCAGGGGATCTTCCCGACTCAGGGATTGAACCCGTGACTCAGGTCTCCTGCATTGTTGGGCAGGTTCTTTACTCAATGTGTAATGAATAGTAAGTGCTCAGTAAACATTAACTATTATTATATCATTTCATTGTGTGCCGCTGCCTCCTACATTAGATTTTTCATTGAGTGAGGGTATGGTGTGCTCTATAATTAAGAAAAAGAATAAAGACTTTGGAAAATTGGACAATGCTTTGCCTGGAGAACATATATGCCTGTTTCATATCAACTTCAGTTTTACTTTGTCTCATGTGGGTTGGCAAGGATGGAGTTAGTACAGGAGTTTCTTTGGAAATTAGAAAAGTAATTATGCTGTTTTACTTTAAATAATAAGAAGCAAGAATGAGCAGTGTGTGTTTCAACCTTTTACCTTATTATTCTAGGCCCTTTCAGAGCAGATTTCTCTTCCTCTTTTCTAATATAGAAAGTCCCATTCTTCTGGAAGTTCCCTTTTACAGCATGTCCTGCCAAAGCATTCAATAAATTACAGCAGTGAAAGTATAAAAAAAGAGTTTGAATTTTAACAACTTGTCAAAAGTAATAGAAAAGGCATAATCTGAACTGTAGGCCATGGTCTTTTCCAAAATTGATTATGATTTTACTTCTCCCACTAATTTCACAGAGACAGAAATCATACATTAAAGAACTACTTCAGAACAAGTTTCATGCTATATAAAATCAAAAGCACCATTAGTACAATTAGTGCTTACTGTCTTACTCATTTTTGGTAGTGATTTATGACCCTTTAAACTGAGACATTACAGTGATCGCTCTGTCTTCTTCCATAAAGATTGAAAGTAATGACTTCGTAAATGAAGATTATTCATTTTGTGCTCTTTTGCAGTAAGAACCTTATTTTATAACAGGGTTTGAGCTGGTGACTGTTCAGAGCAATTCTTTCAGTGAAACTTTAAAAATATGTCTTAAAGTTTGTTTTTCAAAAACCAGTGGTTGAAGAGAGCTGGGGGGTAGAATACTTTCCCGGTGTCAGATTACCAGTACGCATGAAACCCTACCTGGCTCATGACACATGATGCAGAGAGACACAGCAAGAATTTAGGATTGCCAAGGATTAGGTGCCTTACACAGAAGTCCAAAACAAGTTTGTATTCGTCCAGTAGTGCTTTTGTTAAATGGCAACTAGGCCAACTCACTGTTGAATCATAGCGTTTCAGTCTGCAGTCCCTATCACTGTCATTCACAATAAAGCCAGATGCTATTGAATCCTGCCGCCTAAGATTGGAAAAAGCTCACTTTGCCACATTTTAGGGTAACCGGTTTTAGAAATCAAACGCCTTGGCATATGTCTTATAAAAGGGTGTTCAGCCAACGTGGGGGCAAGGATAACCTTTGTCTTAAGCTCTGAGCTCGCCTTTCATAGGTTGGTAAACTTGGACACGTTGACTAGCCTTAGTTTCAAATGCTCGGGCTTTAGATTTGAAAATGCCAAAATTTACTAGATCCCATTGGTAGCAGGTCACTCTCTCCTCAAGAGGCGCCTGGCAGTAAAGCAGTGAAATCACTCTCTCCAGTGACAGTTGTCCAGCAAAAGTCGTCACTTACCCAGAAGAGATTGCCTTCCTGCAGCTTCCAGTACCGGAGGCGTCATCCACTCACCTGGGCTACTTTTCTCCTTAATGTGGGACTGAGGAGGCGGATGAGGGCAGGCACATGGCCAGACTTCTGATTGATTGATTTCTACTTGTTCGTGATAGTGGTTTTCACGTCCTTTCCCTTAGTGGCTCTGGAGCTCCAGCTTTTCTTCATCTTGCCATGGAGCCGTCGTTCTACCTTCTGTGTCTCTTCCCTCCTGGAGACCCGCCAGCCTTCCCTGTTTTTTCCCTTTAGACCATGTCAATTCCCATTAGAAACTGTCTCCTGATACTGCTGATTCAGTTGTCTCGAGCCTGTTTCCTTTAGGTACAGCGTGTTCTTTCTTTCCCAATAACAGAAGGCCTTGGCTGTCCTTGTTCCCGGACACCAGCAACGTTAAGTGATTGTCCACGGCAGCTGTGTGTTGGGGTGACACCAGCCCTGGAGGTGGAGGCGTGCCCTGTGTTAGCCCCCTCTAAAGAGGTCCAGCTAACCCTCCTAACACTCCTCTTCCTCACTTCCTATGTGAATCATTTCTTTTTATTGGATTAAAATAAGCACCTCTTTATATCCTTTCTTGTCCTTATTTCTGGTGTTTTATGTCCTTAACTGGAGAAGGAAATGGCAACCCACTCCAGTATTCTTGCCTAGAGAATCCCTTGGACAGAGGAGCTTGGTGGGCTGCTGTCCGTAGGGTCGCACAGAGTCAGACACGACTGAAGTGACTTAGCATGCATGCATGCGTTGGAGAAGGAAGTGGCAGCCCACTCCAGTATTCTTGCCTGGAGAATCCCGTGGACAGAGGAGCCTGGTGGGCTGCTGTCCATAGGGTCGCACAGAGTCGGACATGACTGAAGCGACTTAGCATGCATGCATGGCCTTAATGAGATTATTCATTTCTTGAAAGGGAAAATGTGTCATATTTCTTTGGGGTCTTTGTGTATACCCCAATGATATATATATATATATATATATATTTCTTTCATATTATTTGGGGTAATGTATATAATGGGTTAATGTATATAATGTGTATTTCTTTGGGGTAAATAAGCACCTGGGTGACACAAAGAACTATTTGGTTTAGATGATGCTTACTTTGGAGAGTTGCATGCATAGTATTGCTGCTTAGTGTTTAGCACTTTATATATAGTTCTATTACCAATGACAATACAGTTTATCTTGTGATAGAATCCCTCTCGCCCCAGATTTCTGTAGGGACGTTCACAAGTATTTTAGGGCCAACAAATTTGAAAGCCCAGGACTCACAGGCAGCAAGGACTGCTTCCTGAGCCCTCGTTGTACTCAGTTTAGTTCAGCAGTCCGTATTCCGCCCAGCCCGGGCCTCCGGCACCCTGGAGTTCATCTAGTTTATCTTCACCAGGTCCAGCCGGGCCTCAGTAGCGTTCAGAGCTGTCCTTCACTGCCCATGCCCAGGCTTTAGCTCACAAACCCCAGCTCTTTGCCATAAGACACACCCAGGCCTTGACCCACCCTTCCCTTCAGACCATCCTCCACACTGCTTTCCTCATGACCTTTCAAAGTCAAGGTCGTGATCCCGTCCATTCCGCTTACAGTCTTTCCCTAGATCTCCATCACCTGTCAGGAGTGCCTGCTGGCCCCTGAGGGCCTTCATTATAGAGCCTTACACCTGCTTCCGCTGTACATGGCACACACTGCAAGCCCAGGCGGCCCCACACCTGGTGCCAGGCTGGCACCTCCCTCTGACTTGAGAGCGCCTTCTGCCTACCGACAAGCCCATGGCATCCCCGGCAACCCACCCCATGGTCCCCTCCCAGACACCTTTCTTGGTTGTTCCTGGAAGCTCAGAGGAAGAAGTGTTTATGTACAGTTAAGTCTCCCACATATGAACGGGTTCCTCCAAGGATGCATTCGTAAGTCCAGTTTGTTCGGAAGTCCAGAGTTCACCGAGGTACCCAGCTAACACAATTGGAGGGCAGGCTGTTTCACTTAGGCTTGATGTTGAAGGAACGCACGTTTCACATCTCTGGATGTTCACAACTTGAAGGTTCGTAGGTAGAGGACTTACTGTACTTCCAAACATCTTTTATTAGTATCTCTCTCCTATTGTAATATTTGTTTTTATATAATTTATTGAGAGCAGATATCTTAATCATCGCAGAATACACACCCAGTAAAATGCTAAATGAGTCAAATATAAAAAATAATTTATTCAATATGAACTTTCAAAAAATATCACTCTTCTCTGTCAGTTGATATTTCAGCTCTAATTCTTGAAAAGAATCTTTAACATTTTATGAAATGAAATGAATGTGGTCTTCAAAGCTGATATCAAAGTTAGTTAACATTGGTCCACTTTGTAATTCAAGACTGAGTTTTCCATTGGGAGAGAGGATCCTTAACAGTGTGTAGCCTCCTAAACATGACCCTATCTTTGTGTCTGTTTCAGAGATTCCTCTTAAAGAGATGGAAACGACAAGATGGCAGGGGGAGAGGGGACAACCAACTTTGCATTTAGGAGTCAGGGTTAAAGATTCCTTACCTTCTTGGCCCCAGGGAGACAGCCATGGTTAAAGATTGTCTATGAGTGGAAAGAATTTGCTTGTTTTCCCTGGTCTTTTTGCTCACTGCCTGTACCCTGTTCAAGTTTAAAACTCCGAAGCCAAAGTTTTTGTGTTCAAACCTTTGTTAAAAAATGTTAGGGCTTTCCTTTCACTTGTCCTGCTTTTCAGGTTCTCTCTTGGGTAGGTTGTTGTTTTATCTCTAAGTCTTGCCCGACTCTTCTGCGACCCCATGGACTGTAGCCCGCCAGGCTCTTCCGTCCATGGGATTCTCCAGGCAAGAATGCTGGAGTGGGTTGCCATTTCCTTCTCCAGGGGATCTTCCACCCAGGGATCGAATCCATGTCTCCTGCATTGCAGGCGGATTTTTACCACTGGGGAAGCCTCTCTCTTGCACTAAGACAGGGTGACGTGAGGTGTTTCAGCCCCTGGCTGGTCAGCGCCGAGGCAGGGGAGTCATCTGCAGCCTCTGGGCCTGGGCCGTGGCTCCTCCTCACGTTCCCTGGGTCACGCACCGCCCCGCCCTGGCCTCTTCCCCTCTCTGGCACCCACCACGTTGAGAAGGCCTGCTCTGTGCCCGGCCTTGGGCTGGGCCCTGGAGCTGCTGCGGGTGAATGAGAAGGGATCTTAAATGACAGTTTTCCTGTCATCTGTCCATTTGGTGTTTTCGCTGTGTATGGTCAGGGCTACCCCAGCGTGCTGCTGCTGGAACACATCCTAAATTTAGCAGAGCAAGGGGAAAAGAACTTTGCCTCCCTGGGCTCCTCTGTATCATACGGGTCAGTGTAGCAATCTTGACCTCCAGCCAGCATTCCAGAGGCCCTGGCACCTACTTCATTCTGCCTCTGTCTGTTGTAACTGTGGGCAAGATAAAGCGAGAGCTTTATTTTCCTCATCCTCCAAGCAATGATGATACTCTCCCGGAGAACTGTGGAGTGGTCCAACCAAATGGCAGCTGGAAAAGGCCTTTGGAAAGTTCAGCGGCTCCAAGACCGAGGTGCCTGTTGTTAGGGGCCTCAGAGGGCCTAGCAGAGAGGCCAGGGTGCTGCCCCAGCCTCACAGTTACCAGTGTGAAGTCCTCTTATTCTTTGTTGCTGCAAAGCAATATGTCTTAATTGAACAAGAATCCTGAGACCAGGAAAAGTCAAGATGGGGCTCTGGCAGCCCTGACTGCAGATCACAAACTTCCCCAGAAGTGGGAACCATATTAGTAGCTGTAGTTAGTAGTTAAGTTGCTAAATCGTGTCCGACTCTTGCGACCCCATGGACTATAGCCCGCCAGGCTCCTCCGTCCATGGGATTCTCCAGGCAAGAATACTGGGGTGGGTTGCCATTTCCTTCTCCAGGGGATCTTCCCAACCCAGGAATTGAACCCAGGTCTCCTGCATTGCTGGCAGATTCTTTACCGACTGAGCTATGAGGAAAGCCCGAGGGAACCATATTGCCCCCTGGCAAAGCCTGAGGAGATGGTACCAACTCCACAAACAGGGACCAATCTCATGTGAACAGTCTAGAGGTTT
The DNA here is from genome assembly GCF_019320065.1 of Cervus canadensis. Classification (NCBI taxonomy): domain Eukaryota; kingdom Metazoa; phylum Chordata; class Mammalia; order Artiodactyla; family Cervidae; genus Cervus; species Cervus canadensis. Next base: position 64,371,561 of record NC_057397.1, on the reverse strand, counting down.
TGGGGGTCTAGGGGGGTTTTGTTAGGTTAATCAGAGGCTGTTCCAGCAAATTAAAAACTTTTCTCACAGGCCAAAGTTATACTAAGATAATTATTTAATTTTTGTGTCTTACTATGCTCTTCATCATGATTCTCTCAAAAAGTCAGGACTATGTCTGTTCATCTTTATCCATGGACAACGATAGGTATCGGCTAGCTGGGTGGGCAAAAATTACAAATTAATTACTGACAGGTCGTCTGTGCCAGGCACTGTTCTAAGTCCCTCACATGTGTTAAGTTATTTTATCCTCGCAACAACCCAGTGAGGTGGAACTGTTACTCTCCTTTGATATACTGAGGAGGAAACCAAGGCACAGAGAGGAGGGATGATTTGCCCGAGGTCACACTGGCTGATAGTGTGAATTCAGAATTCTGGCCCAGGAAGTCTGGCCACAAACCTTTCCTCCTTGTCACTGTACCGAACAGCCTCCTAAAGGGGAAAACACTTAGCCTTTGGGGTCAGTAAAATGCAGATTGTGATCATTTCCCCTTTCAAGGGTATTAGGAAGATTAAGAGAACTAATGTGCAGAGCAACTATAGCTAGCCTTCTGAGTGAGGCACAGACCCAGTGGATGTCAAGAGATAAACCCTTTTCGTCCTCTGATTGAAGGTCTCTGGAATCTGTAGTGTGGTCTTTGTAGCCTTAGTAGCCAAGTTGCTTTTCATGATTAACTATGGAAAATGTCCGTATCCCTTAGCGTTGTGGTTAAGTCTCTGGATGCCGGGGAGATGAGGGTCTCACAGAATGGCCCCGGTCAGCTAGTCGGGAGGCTGGTGGGCAGTGGGCCGCCTCCTCAGTCACCCATTCCATTCTTTCTACGCGCCCACCTTTTGTAGGCACTGTGCGAGTGCCCTGTCTGCTCTCAGGAAACCCAGAGGGCCTAGTGGAGACCCCTAGTCTGATCTGACTCAGATTTCTTCTTTAGCTCACCTGCCTACGCTTTGGTCTTTGATCACAGGAGAGTGATCTTCCTGTACTGTATGTTTTCACTTTTACCAAAGACCTTGCTCTCCATCTTTGATACTTTTTCTTTCTAATTAGGCAAATATAAAACGGCCAACTTTTCAGACTCGCTGCTGTTTTATTCAGGTTTAATCGGCCTTTTTTTTTTTTCTTTTCTTTTTTTAACTCCTGAAACTAGGCCATTCTTTGATCCCATCTTTCTAGTAAGATTGCTCAGAATTTACAAAATTGCAGCTTCATTGTTTATCGCCGATCCCTAGTTCTTACAAATTTAATGTTGATGTGTAATCCACTTTTTTGGAAAGTAATGTATCTGCATTGCTTAAAATCCAAGATATTCCACCGAGTGTATGGTGAGAAGTCTCCCCAACTCTTCATTTATTCTCTTGGGATAAAACAAAGTCACCATTTCTTGGGTGGATTCCCAGACACCCTGTGGAGCTCAGAGCACAAGTTACAAGTTTCGTATACCTATTTGTGCTCTTCTTTTTGCACAAAAAGTTGCTTACTATACTCCTGTTCTGCAAATTGCTTTGTTTACTTCATGATCTCTTAAATTACTCTGTACCAGTTAATTAAAAGCATCTTCATTGTTTTTATGGCTGCCTACTTTGAAGACAAAGGTCTGCCTAGTCAGAGCTATGGTTTTTCCAGTAGTCATGTATGGATGTGAGAGTTGGACTATAAAGAAAGCTGAGCACTGAAGTATTTATGCTTTTGAACTGTGGTGTTGGAGAAGACTCTTGAGAGTTCCTTGGACTGCAAGGAGATCCAACCAGTCCATCCTAAAGCAGATCAGTCCTGAGTATTCATTGGAAGGACTAACACTGAAGCTCCAATACTTTGACTACCTGATACGAAGAGCAGACTCATTGGAAAAGACCCTGTTGCTGGGAAAGATTGAAGGCAGGAGGAGAAGGGGATGACAGAGGGTGAGATGGTTGGATGGCATCACCAACTCTGTGGACATGAGTTTGAGCAAGCTCCGGGAGTTGGTGATGGACAGGGAGGCCTGATGTGCTGCAGTCCACGGGGTCGCAAAGAGTCGGACACGACTGAGCGACTGAACAGCAACAAGTACTTGCTTGTGAGCCAGAGCCGTAATGTTTTAACGTCTCTTTTGGGTGGGCATTTAGTTGTTTCCTTGTTTTGCTAAAACATACAGTGCTACGGTGAGCAGCCTTGTACATATGTCATTTTTGCATAAATGAGGGTATATCTGTGAGATATATTCTTGTACATGGAATTGCTGAGTTACTGAGTATATGCATTTATAAATTAATGTGTTGTCAAATGGCCCCCCCATAAAGGCAGTCTGTGAGAATACCTGTTTATCTGTTTCTGCATATCCTCACCAGCTCAGTCATTAAATTTTTGCCTTTTTCCATAAGGTAAGGTTATGTTAGTCACTCAGTCATGTCCAACTCTTTGCACCCCCGTGGACTGAAAGCCCTCTAGGCTCCTCTGTCCATGGGATTCTCCAGGCAAGAATACTGGAGTGGGTTGCCATTCCCTTCTCCAGGGGATCTCCCTGACCCGGGGATTGAACCTGGGTCTCCTGCATTGCAGCAGATTCTTTACCATCTGAGCCATCAGGGATAAAGTAGATAAAAGTGGTCTCTTTGTATTGCTCCAGTGTGTCCATATCTTACCATGAACAAGATTGAGCATCTTTTTTACTTGCCTGAGAGCTGCTGGATTTTTCTACTCAGTGAACTGTCTCTTCATATTCTTTGTCCACTTTTCTATTTGTTTTTCTCTGTCCATTTGTTGTTCTTTCTATTAATTGATTTGGTGGGGAGAACTTTGTAATTTGGTGAGTTAACCCTTTGCCTTCATATGAGTTGCAAATATTTTTTTCCAAGTTTATCTATCACTTTTCCTTGGACTTTGTTACTGATTTCTTTGTCGCGCAGATTTGTCAGCTTTCTCCTCTGTGACCTTGGGGATTTGTATCATGCTTTAGAAAGGCATTCCCCATGCTGAGGTTGTGGTGTCTTTTTGGGGGGTGTATAGGTTTGGTTTTTTTTTTTAGTTCTCCCATCATTTTTTATCTCGAATTTTGTTTTGTTTCAACTTTTAGTTGTTTGAATCATCTAGAGTGTATTTTGGTTTAAGGCATGAGTTATGAGGCTCTATCTTCTTTTCCTCGGCCACACTTACTCATTTTACTTTGCTTTTATTTTGTGACTTACCAATTGCATGCCCAGTTCACCTCTCGTATACCATCCCTGTGCATCTCCCATGAGCCAGGTGGGATTTAGGATGACAGGTAAGTTTTCATAAGGCAGTTTGGCAAAGGGGAAAGATCATTATCTTCAGAGTCTAGCAGGCCTGGTTTGAAGCTGGCTCTGCAACTTCTTAGCTCCACAGTCTTGAGCAAGTTACTGAACCTGTCTGACCTTTGTTACCTCATCTGTAAGATGTGGTTGATAACAGCCCATTTTGCAGATGGGTTGTGACAATTAGAGATAGTGTCTAGAAACTGCCTGTTCAGTGCCTGAAAACACAGTAGATCCCTGATAGACAGGACCTGTTACCCTGGCTGTCATCATTAGCAGTATCAGTAGTGTGGCTTGGTCTGAATGAGGGCCTTGAGTCCCCAGCCCCGCTGTGTGTAGCCATTCTTCAGTAAAAGCTAATGTTCCTGGGAGTTGGATACAGGGCTTCCCTACATAAGCCAAAGGGCATGGCACGTGTGCCCCAGCCTGGCATTTTAAAGTTGTGTTTATAACCTCTGGGCAAATGTTTAATTGTTAGGATGACCATTAAAATAAGATTGCACTTTGCTATGAGAAGAAGTCTATCCGATCGTAAAGAATGGTTTTGTAATCAGATTTCTGAATTTAACCACCAAGTGTTGTTTGTCCAGGATTAGTTCAGTGCTGTTTGGCTGTGTGGTGATCTAGGAAACATTTAAGACCTATATGACATCTTATTTCAGAACCTTCTGTTCAGTCCTGTTGTAAGTCTGGAAATAATTTCACTGGGTGCAGAAACTTAGCGGCCTAAACAGGAGTTGGTATCTAAGTTAACACTTTTAAACCACCACCCAGGACTCAGTCCTTAACGAGGTAATAATTGCTTCATTCCATACCTTTTCACGTGTGTGTTCTGATTCTCAAGATCTTTTTTCTATGCAAACTTGGTTTTCTTCTAAGATTCTTCTTTGACCTGTTTCTTTTCATTTAGTAATATTCAATCTTAAATAATTTAACATTTGTCTTTTGAAAACTTTCACTATAGACAGTTCTCCTCCAGATAAACCCAGTTTCTTTTATCATTTTTCAATGTATGGCTACCAGTTTCATCATCTCTAAACCATGTCCTTCCATTGTGTTTCTTCTCATATTTTCTCTTACTTATCCTACTTCTTTCTAAACTGGAACACTGAACTTCCCTCAACAAGCTTCCTGATAATTATCAATGCTTCAGAAAATCTTCCAGTTGTTTTTCTGTTTTCCTACTTTTGTTTGCTTCTCTGAGCCCCAGATTTGTTACTAGAATCTTCTTTCTTAATTAAAACCTAAATTTTTCACCATCAGTGGTAAGAAAATTTCCATTTCAGGGATTTTTGTTGTTCAGTCGCTAAATCATGTCGGAGTCTTTTGCAACCCCGAACTGTAGCCCACCAGCCTCCTCTATCCATGGGATTTCCCAGGCAGGAATACTGGAGTGGGTTGTCATTTCCTTCTCCAGGGATCTTTCCAACCCAGGAATCGAACCTGTATCTCCTTTGTTGGCAGGTGGATTCTTTACAACTGAGCCACCAGGGAAGCCCTTGGAGAATTTTACTTCATTGTAAAACAGTAAATTTTCTTCCATAATAATCAGTCCAGAAATATATTGAGGGCCTACTGTGTCCCCAGGCTCTGTGGATACAGGTGTGAATAATTCCCTGCCTTTAAGTGTTCACTTTCTACAGAGAAGACAGATAACATATGAACCAACAGACGTAATCTTTTCAGTTTACTGGGGTTATGGAGGAGTTAAACACAGGAACACATGGGAAATGACCAGGCAGGGGCAGGGCGGAGAAGCTTGCCTCCTCCTTTACAATTCTTATGTTTAGAATTTAAATGCAAGTTTAAATCTGGCATTTTGTTTTCATTTTTCCTTTAACATTGTTTTTACTAGTGCTTTCTGATGGCGTTACACTGCCCCATTTTTGTTCATCCCTTGAATAGCCAACTGCCCATATTTGACAAGTGACTGCATAATCTCATCGCCTCATGTCCTTCCTCCTCATTTTTTGAGATAATTCTTATTTAATTTGTTTTTGGCTGTGCTGGGTCTCCGTTGCTGGGCCTTTCTCTAGTTGTGGTGCTTGGGTTTCCCATTGCAGTGGCTTCTCCTGTTGTGGAGCGTGGGCTTCTGGGCGTGCAGGATTCAGCAGTCGCGGCTCCCAGGCTCCAGGGAACAGGCTCCGTAGCTGTGGAGCGTGGGCTTCGCTGCTCCGTGCCGTGTGGGATCCCCGTGGACTGTGGATCAGACCTGTGTCCCCTGCCTTGGCAGGGGGATTCTTTGCCATGGAGCCACCAGCGAAGCCCTGCCCTTCCGCTTTATAATCCTGCGCTTCCTTTCTGACGCCTGAACAGTTTTCTGCCACAGTCTCTGTAGTGACGGTCCTCTGTGTGTGTGTGTGTGTGTGTGTGTGTGTGTGTGTGCTCAGCCATGTCTGACTCCCTGAGACCCCATGAACTGTAACCCATCAGGCTCCTCTGTCCGTAGGATTTCCCAGGCAAGAATACTGGAGCAGGTTGCCATTTCCTTCTCGAGGGGATCTTCCCGTTCCAAGGATTGAACACGTGTCTCCTGCGCCTCCTGCATTGGCAGGTGGATTCTTTACCACTGAGCCACGTGGGAAGCCCCTTTGTAAAAGAACAGATGGTTCTCAAATGCTTGTCCGAGTAGAGCGTGTGTTGGGGTGTAAGGTTGGCAGTGCCTTTATCATAAGAACTAGGCTTTACTATGAGGCTGTATTATTTTAGGAAATACCATAGTGAATAGTAAATAGTGACTGTAATGACTTAGCTCAGCAAAATAAAGTAAGCAATCCCCAGTTTTTTAGAACATGGAACTTGTACGCTTCTAGACTGATTATAGATTCAAAAGTAACACTCAATGTTCCTTTTCTGTTTTCAGGGATGACTCTGTCCCAGAAGACAACATCTGGAGGGGCATCCTCTCTGTAATTTTCTTCTTTCTTATCATCAGTGTGTTAGCTTTCCCCAATGGTAAGTGACGTAATGCCCTGTCACATTTCTCCTCTGCATTGTGCTCCTGTTGGTATTTTTGAGATGCATGTCATCTAGAAGATGGAACTGGAGGGTGGAATAAAAAAAGAATCTGAATGTTGCGTGGTGACTAGGGGAACAGGCTCTGGAGGCAGACTGCCCATTCTGCCATTCCCAGCTCTGTCACCTCTGTCCCTCTTTAAGATGTTTCTGTCTGAAATGGAGAGAAGTACAGTGGTAAGAGTTAACTGAATTAATACCGTAAACTACTCTGAATGGTGACTGACGAATCGTAAGCTCTCAGTGAATGTCAACTGTTCTTATTGCTGTTTTTGGTATTATCAGCCAAGTCGTAAATTATGCAATTACTGCTCATTTATTCCTTTTTGCTAAAGGTGGGGTCAGTGCTCTAATGAATATTAGTTAAATAGCTTGTTGTCTTTAACTGAAAACTTTGCTGCGATATGAATTTTCATTATCAGGTTAAAAAAATGATTACTGTGAAATTTCCCTCTTTCAGTGTTACAGAGTGAGGCAAAAGCCTTGGTCTAAAAACTAATTTGGTATTCTGCCACACTTAAGATTCACCCCTTTCCTCTGAATTGTCCCTAACAAGTTACGTTATTTTTCCTTATTCTGCTTCAGTACTTCCTCCCTGGAATATTCTTCACTTATTCTCTGCACATGATTTTCTAAATATTCACTTTTTGTATCCTGTTTCTTTAACATTTAGGGTATTTTGTAACTTGCAGTCTTTTTTTGTGAGCTATGCTCCATGGGCCCTGCTCAGGTTTTAAATGTGATAATTTAAGATGTGCTTCTCCATCCTCCTATCTATTCAGTAGAGTATAATCTGTAATATACAGAGCTCATTATGAACGTTACAGATGCTACCTGGAGCTGCACCCTGGTGATAGGATTCCAATACCAATTCCATTGTGTGTGTGGGTGTGGAGGGGTGGTGTCCCTCCGCCACCTAGCATTGCTGAACTTCAGCTGGGCGTCCTGCAGTTCTACTCAATTTGACGCTGTCTGCCTGGGGATAGATTGGATTTCGCAGGTTGAGTCCCACCAGGCTGCTCCTGCCTCCACTCAGATACCAGTCACAAGTCCAGGGTGTCCCCTGGCTGTAGATCAGAGGTTCCCGTGACCTCCTCTTCGGGTTTGACTAATTTGCTAGAACAGCTTGGGAGACCAGTTTACTCACTAGAGGACTGAGAATATTAATCAACAGCCAGATGCAGAGATGCTTGGTGGGAAGGAAGGAGACCCTTCCATGCTTCTCGGGGTGCCATTCCCACCAGACCTCCATGTGCTCACCAACCCAGAAGCTTTCTGAGCTTTATCCTTTCAGGTTCAATGGAAGTTTCATCACATTGGTGATGACAGATTAAATCTTTGGCCATGGGCAATTGATTTGCCCGCCAGGCCCTCCCCCATCCCCAGAGGTCAGGGAGGGCGGCTGAGGGTTCCTATCGCTAATCACCTTGTGGGCTCCAGGGCCTCCTTCCTAAGCCGCTTTATTAATGTAACAAAAGACTCTTATCACTTAGGAAATTCCAGGAGTTTAGAACTCAGTTCCAGAAAGGGGACAAAGATCAAATACTTGCTTCTTATAGATCACAGTACTCAGGAAAGTCCCCTGCATACTCACGAGTTCTGTTCCAGAGTGCATTCGTAAGTCCAGTTTGTTCATAAATTCAACAACGTTAGGTACCCAACTAATACATTCGGCTACATAGTACATTGCTATAATAGATTTATAATACTTTTCACACAAAAAGCATATTAAGAAAAACAAACCCAAAAGATAAAGCATTGTTAGTCTCAGAGTACAGTACTTTGAAAAGTACAGAGTGTTAGCTGCTCAGTCGTGTCCAACCCTTTGCGATCGCATGGACTTTATAGCTCTCCAGGCTCCTCTGTCCATGGAATTCTCCAGGCAAGAATTCTGGAGTGGGTTGCCACGCCCTTCTCCAGGGGATCTTCCTGACCCAGGGATTGAACCTGGTTTTCCTGCATTATAGGCAAATTCTTTATCATCTGAACCACCAAGGAAGCCTGAAAAGTACAGTCATACCAGCTATACCATGGCTGCTTTCACACTTGCTTCTGGACACCTTGGGCTTGAAATAAAGATACTGTACCACTGTACTCTATACAGTGAAAGTGAAAGAAAAGTGAAAGTGAAAATTGCTCAGTTGTGTCTGACTCTTTGCAACCCCATGGACTGTATAGTCCATGGAATTCTCCAGGCCAGAAGACTGGAGTGAGTAGCCTATCCCTTCTCCAGGGGATCTTCCCAACCCAGGGATCGAACCACGGTCCCCCACATTGCAGGCGGATTCTTTACCACCTGAGCCACCAGGGAAGCCCAAGGATGCTGGAGTGGATAGCCTATCCCTTCTGCAGCGGATCTTCCCCAGTCAGGAATTGAACCAGGGACTCCTGCATTGCAGGCGGATTCTTTACCAGCTGAGCTGTGAGGGAAGCCCACTCTGTGGAGTACTATACGGTAAAGGACACCAAAGCACAGCCACTTGTAGAGAATGCGTGCACATGAGGGTGTACACCAGACACGTGAACTCACTTACATGATTGGACACACAAATGCACGTTCACATCTTTGAATGTTTACAACTTGAAGGTCCATATGTAGGGGACTGGCTGCATTATACATGGCAAGTCTTTCAGGTTTTCCCACAATGTTGGCAGTGGAATTTTGTTCTGTATTATTATTTTTTTTAAATTAGCATTTTTCTTTTTCTTTTTTTTTTTTTTAATATTTATTTGTCTGTGCTAGGTCTTAGTTGTGGCTTGCAGCATCTTTAGTTGTACCTTTCAAACTCTTAGTTTCGACATGTGGGAATCTAGTTCCCTGACCAGAGATTGAACCTGGGCCCTCGGCACTGGAACCGCGGAATCTTAGCCCCTGGACCACCAAGGAATTCTCTGTTCTGTAATTTTGTGGGTTCTGCTGGTAGTACTAGATAGGTAGTAATCTAGTGGGTTCTGCTGGTAGAGTAATAATCTAACCAGTAAAACCATGATTCTGAATCCTTCAGGGAGTGGATTATTCTAATTGACCAAGTTATTTGGCAGCTGAGTTTAGTTCTCCAACCCCCTCAAGCTTTTAGATTTTTACTTTTATTTTTATGTTTTTAGTGAAAAGCTTTCAAGATATGAAAACCTGTGTCTTAGAGTAGGCTGCTGTGATAGAATACCACAGACTGAGCAGCTTAAACAGAAGATTTCATCCTGACAGCTGTGAGCCTGTGAAACCAAGCAAGCTCTGTGCTTGCGGAATGCAAGAGCCAGCCAGGCACAGAGCAGACATTGCTATTCCCAAAAGAAGAGACTGGCAAGAAGGAAGGGGTGACACATTCCAGGCCAAAACTTAGGAAGGCAAACTCTGTGAGATCTCAGGGTTTAAGAATAAGCCTCCTGGACTTGATGCTCCGCCTTCCAGACCCCCAGGGGCAGCGGTCTGCCCCCATAGCTTGCCCAGTGAGGGTTGAATCCCCGAGACTCCAGTACACTCTTCTCCCCGGCTCTGCTGGGCATCGGTCTTGCCCTTGGAAACTAAGGTGAGGCTGTCCTGCTCCTGTCCCTGCCATGGCCCTGTCATGGAAGTGGACAGATGATCTCTGAGCCACCGTGGGGTCCTTTTTCCTAGGTTTAAAGGATAGCAAATGTTCACAGTCAAGTAGCTCTGTGGTTTGGGCCTGAAGGATCCAGGAAGTCCAACTGTCTTCACCTTCAGGGTTAGAATTTCAACATGTGAATTTGAGGGGATGCAAACCTTCCATCTACAGCACCTGCATACCTTATGCAGATAATGACCAAACATAATTTGGCCTTTCCTTGGTGGTGAAAGTTCTTATAGTACACAGTGATTGCAGTATGAAGAGATGTTCAAGATACAGAGAGGTCATGGGATGAAGAGGCATTGGCCCAGCTATGACATTCACTTTGTAGGAAACGTCCCCAGTGTTGAACAAGCTTTTCAGGTTATTTGTCTTACTTTCTTCCTCCCGCTTCCAACACACAAGGGCTTCACAGGCGGCGCTAGTGGTAAGGAACCTGCCTGCAATGCAGGAGACATAAGAGACTCAAATTTGATCCCTGGGTTGAGAAGATCCCCTGGAAGAGGTCCTGGCAACCCACATCAGTATTCTTGCCTGGAGAATCCCCATGGACAGAGGAACCAGGTGGGCTGCAGTCCAAAGGGTCACAAAGAGTCAGACATGACTGAAATGACTCAGCACGCATGTGAGCCCCAGCACACAACATCTCAAGATTTTAGGTTTAGGGACAGGTTGGACTTCATGGAGCCCATCCGGTCTTTCAAGGGTGCTGTGCCGTTGTGCAGCTTAAGTGGCCACTTGAGGCATCGAGCATTTTCTAGACAGTGGTGGTCCCCCTGAGCTCTGGAACCTGGCCTTACAGAGGTTGCCTAAGAATGTAGCCCAGAGTAGATGGTAAACTGCATCTCAGGTTTGCTGCCAACACAAGGCCTGCGGCTGCCTGAGCCCCGAGGGAGGGGGCGTAGGTGGCAGTTCACCTGGTGGTCCCTGTCTCCCCCTCAGCCCCGGCCTGCTGTGTCCTGTGTAGGTCAGTGGCCTGCTTCCCGGCCATCATTTGATGCCAGGGCCACTGTTGATCCCTCTCTTCTTGTTTCTTATCTCATTTGTCCCCCACCATCTTTTTTTTTTTTTCTTCTAATTTTTGTTTTAGACCAGTCAATGAGAACATAGTATGTGCGCAGGAAACTAATCAATCCAGAGATGTGTGTGTCCTTCCAGCCTCCTGTTTTCCTTGGCTGGGTGTTCATTCTTGCCTGTTTCTTCTCAGCTTCGAAGGTTTCTTTTCTGCTTTTTAAAGAAAAATTAGGCTTGCTAATTCTAAGAGCCGTACTAGAAGTTTAGGGATTCCCAGACTCAGCCCGCCATAGCTGTGATTTTACCGCCTTTCCTGCTGGGGGACTCCAGCAGGCACTGGGGCTGTGGTGCTTTCCCCAAGATCCCCAAAGCCCTGAACGGTGGGGATTGCATCTGTCGGATGTGACATTTCGCATGATTTCTGCTGATTTCTCCTCTCTTCCCTCGTGGAGACCTGTCATCTTCAATGTGCACGTAACTGGCTCAGTCTCTCATGGTGGGACTGGGCTTTTGTTTTACCTTTTGGAAAGATAAAAGCTGTTTGTTTTCATGCTTTCCCTGCCTGCCCTGACTTTGTGATAACATGCAATGCAGGGAGGACCCGCAGAATCCTGCTTGGTTTACAGCTGATCCCAAGGCCGGCCAGTCACTCCTGGACCACCCTCAGCCGCTGCTGCCGGCCTGGGGTTAGGGCCCAGCCCTGCACGGTCCCGGACTCAGCAGAGCCCTGGTCTTGTCTCAGGCTAGGCCGATCGTGAGGTGCCTCGTCTCTGTCTCCTGTGCTTTTCTCTTTGGCCTGTGTCTGGGGTGCTTGGACTCCACATCCACAGCGGGGAGGCTATGCCTTTCCTCCTCTGGTGCCCACAGATGTCAGCCCCCAGATTGACCAGACCCTTCGCCCACAAAAAGAGACCTTCAGCCTTCTGTGCAGGAAGGGTTAGGATGTCAGGGAAACCGTGCTTGGAGGGACTGTCTCGCAGCCACGTGTACTGAGCGAGCCCACTGTGTCTGCCTTGTTCTCCAAAGAGCCAGTTACTCTACATCAGATCAGTGAAACCATAAGTTTCCACATTAAAGAATGCTGTCCTTGAACATCATTTTTTGAATCAGGGGGTGGCATGGAGTTGATGCGGCCAGGGACCTGGCCGGCCCCCTGGGAAAGGGTCCCCCCGGGCATGTGACTGGCCCCTCCCCCAGCTGGCATTCAGACGCCACCGTTTGCGGGAGCCGTTCCGCTGGGTGGATGGTTCTCTGAGTGGGATGGACACGCCTCTTCCCATTCCAGTCTGGCCACCTTGTCTTGCACTCTCCCCACCCTTGGCACAGATTCTCGAATTAAGTATTGGAGTGAATGGGAGGAACGGAGCCCAGCGTCTGCCTTCTCCTTGAAAGGCAGTTTTGGGGCAGTGCCCACAGTAGATGGCATTCCCAGAATGGCTCTGCCTTGGCAGAGTCAAGTGCATTTCTCCTTGACCTAGTAAAGGTTGCCCTAAACGTTTACCAGAAGCCTGCATTTGGTGCTCTCCATATGTCTCGTGAGTGTGATCATGTTCACGTACGCTCTCTGCGTGCTAGGACTGGCCCGCTCCTACAGGAGGGGGCCCTGTGGTTCTTTTGGTACAGAGTCTAGGTAACAAAGACCCTTGACTTTCTCCATAAGGTCTGTAACAGTCGGTGTGCTTTTGGCCACAAATAACAGGAAACCTCTTTCAAAGTGGCTTTAAAGAATAAATAAAACGTTTGCTTTCTTGCATCCACGAGAGGTTCTGAGAGAGAGTGGTTCAGGGGTGGCTAATTGAGCAGCTCGGTGACACGTGAAGACCTGGGCTGTCTACCTGTCTCTGCTCCACCTGCTTCATCGGGACTGAGCTCTGCTGCCCTCGTGGCTTTGGGACAGCTGCAGCCCTGCTGACGTGCGGCCGTGGATGGTGTCCAGCAGCAGAGGAGGCTCCGTCTTCCCCTGCACCTTTTTACGAGTGAAGAGGCCTTTTCTAGAAACTGCAGCATGCGTGCCCTCCCTCCTCTTTGGTTAGGCATAGGCCCTACGCCACCTCTGCTCCAGGCCGACCTGTGGACAGGCGTTTAGAGGCTGGAGGACCTCCCAGGCACATTCATAAATCTCCAGTAGATCTCCACTGACTGGAAGAGTGGAAGAGAACCAGGATTGCCTCCATCAGCTTAGAATTTACTGCTGGGTTACATGGAGAAGGAGTGGAGGAGACTCAAGCAGACTTTTTCATTTGACAGTCGACAGAGTGAGTGATGGGGTGGGTTCCAGAGTTCCTTCCATCCGATAAACGCATAAGGAGAGAGACCCCAGGGGGAGACCTGGGAGGGGGAGGGTCTGTTACCTACACCCGCTTCTTTCCTGTCACCTTCTCTCCCATTCTCTTTCTTCTGGTTCCCTTGAAGAAAATATTTTAAATGCCTCCTCCACCTCCCTAGAGCAACTGGCCCTCCCATGTAAGTGTATTTTTAACTATGCCACTGTGTCATTGGAGTGTAATTATAACTGCGTCACGGTCACTGGAGTGAAATTTAGAAACCCGCTGCATCTCCAGCTGGCTGTGAAATTTCTTTCAACAGGTGACTTCTGTGTGCCTTTCCAACTTTGGAGGGCCTCCTTTACGGTTCCTCCCCCTCTACCCCACCCGACCCCAGCCACCCCGTCCTTATCCTGGGCCCCCATTGCCCCGCCCACGGTGGTCTTCTCAACATATACATGTTGCATTAAGTAATGAATCTGTCAGGAAAGAAGTTCACAGAATTAGCCTTCTCTTGTCCTTTCCTCGTCTGCAAGAGGAGCACCGTTCAGCTCTTCTTCAGGGTTTTTTGAAGAGGGTGAGATCTCTAGGATGTCTTGATTTTTCCGAGTTTACCCTTCTATTTGTCCTCATCTGATTTCTCTGAGCTTAAATAGTGCGAATCACATCTCCCTGAGGCATGAAGATGATACAGAAGGTTCATTGTCTCCTAAATTAAAAGAAGAAAAAAATATTATCTCCCCCCCATTCTCTTGTCTCCTGCCCCACGACATTTTTTTTTTTTTTACAGAAAAATTCTTTCTTAGGTTTGAAATTTGCTGAGAGATCGTTTTATTTGCCTTTTCTAGGTTTTTCCTAGAGGAATTTCAGCTTTCAACTAGTACTAATCAAATATCTTGCAATTTCCTTTGTCAATTACACCTGAAAAAGCTGAAAACGAGATAATAAAGGGAAGAGGCAGACTGCGAGGCTCCCAGGCACAGTCCTGCTGCTGCTGGAGAGGCCGCTTCTGACTTGGGTTAAAAGGAGTCTCTCTCCCTAGGGTTGGTTCTTGGAGCTCAGATGTTCGTGGATGTGACCATAGGTTGCTGGCAATTCAGGCTGTGATCTTACATTTTGATTTCCAAGGAAGTGTTTTAAATGCGTGCTCTCTGCTAGCAAAGACATTTGGTTTCTGTTTTCTTTTGAAATCAAACTGGCTTTTAATATCTGATTGAAAATGAGGTATTCCAGTCATAGGGACTGATAAGAAAGTAAAACATGTAGTTTTTCATAATGTGTCTTGTGCGAACACCACCTTCGTAAATCAAACCAGCACTGGTTTCTCCATCACCACCCTGAGACGCCTGCCCTGTCTCTCCTGCATAATTGAACTGAGGGCCCAGACTTTTCCAGGCAGCTTTTACGAAATCAAAAATAAAGTATAGACAAGAAGTCCTGCCCAACCCCCCCACCCCCCACCCCATGAGATGAACCACCCCTGCTGGTGTCCTGGCTGTAACACTGGGCAGAGGAAGACCACCTGAGAAAATAGTTTGCGGGGGAGTAAGATCTGTGGGCAGGCACTGGGATGAGGTAAATGGTCCAGGATGGCTCTGCCCATGTGAGCAGGTGGATGCTATAGGAGGCGTGGTTTTAGAGGTGATGATTGGCGTAGCCAAGTGTGTGTGAACACCAGTGAGTGTGAGTATCAAGGCTCATCCTATAGGAAACCGCCAGCCTTATCTTCCATCTTTTAGAAGGCAAAACAGTATTTTTAGCAATATTATTGTCTCTGATAGTGAAGAGACTGTGAGTAATACTGCTGGCATCTACTTCTGAAAATACTACACGAAAGCATTCAGAGTTTCTTCTTAGAAAGAAGAGGGGGGATTAGACAACTGGAATAAGGCCTGGACTGGGTTTAAAGTTAGCTCCTGAAAGGTCACCTAACATTCCAGGCTGGCCTTATAGCTCACCTTTTGTAGGTAAAAGGCCCTGGTGCTCTGTTCCCGCCCACCCAGTTCAGGGCAGAGCTCCTTGGGGCTCCGCTGTCTCTTCTGAAACCCCCCGCATCAGATTTCTGAAGCCTTCCTGAGATCAAATGCAAGGCAGAAAGGGCAGTTTTAAAAATCGTATTTTATGAGAAACATTTTTGATGTAATATTATGGTGTATATGTGGGATGTTGGAGAAAAAGGGGAAAAATTCCATAGTCATAAATCAAGATAAGGCTTTAAAAAACCAAATTACAGTGCCGTTAAGATGGACATTCGCTCTCTAGGCCTTGGGACTTGTCTGTCTCAGGAATGACAGCCGGACAGAGAGACATAAGTCTTGAGCTGAAGCAGTTGAACGTTGGGTTGCAGAGAGCTTACGGCCCCATCAGCCCCACATTCCTCAACCACCCTGTCCTCTTATTTACTCTGAAATGGCCCTGCTTAGGGTTAGCTAGAAGAAAGGACTGAGTTCTCCTTTCAGAAGGCCACTCTTAAAGTAACCACAGGCCAGTGATAACTTTGGAGGCCTTTCTACTGGTCAGTGTGCAGGCTCTTGTATCAGTTCCCTGCCCCCTCTCTCATCCTTCCCATCTTTCCAGACCTTATCAGTTCCGCATCACCACAGCACTAAGCTCCATCACTAGCTTGCTTCTCTCTGCCCCTCTCCTGGCCCCGAGACAGTCCTGGCTCAGACCCTCCACGCTGTGCCCCTCCCCGGCCCCGGTCTCCCGAGCTGGCCCAGTCCTGGCAGTTGATGGAAAAGTACCGTGGGTTCTCCAGACCTGAAGCGGAGTCCTGGAGAGGTATGGCCGTGAGTTCCTTATGCCCTGATGCCTTTATCTGTAGAAAGGGAAAGATGGTGGTCCTCACATCATCTGCCAGGAGGACTAAGGCGTAGTGGGTCTCGGCCCCCAGCCTGCTACCCAGTAAGGGTTAAAGGAAAGCACTGCTGAAACTATTAGAATCGGGAGTGCTCTTGAGAATAACACTATGTGGTTTTAAAGTATCGATCAGGCATGGAATTCTGTTGCAAGCCAAATAATAGATCTTGGAGTTTCAGAGTTCACCTTGTAAAAGGAAATCATAGAGAAAGCTGCGGTCCCCTGTTCTGTCTGAAAGGTTAATTCAGTAGTTTGGATGGAGTAACGCTTGCAAGCCAGACTGCTACTGAAAGACAAGTCATTCCTGGTGACAGGCGAAGCTATTACCTAGCATCCGTGAAGAAGAGCATTTGGAAGAGAAAATTAACTTAAAAGATGACAAATATAACCATCAATTTTCTGGTAATTTGCAAAGAAAGTTAACCAGGTTGTGTTACCTGGAAAGGGATTCTAGCTTCTGTGCTTCACTTTGCCTTTTCTGAGGAAAAAAGCAGCTGATTAAAAAGAATACAGGTATCCCTTGCAGTCCGAATCTTTGCTGTCAGAACTCAGAAATCAGAGGTTAACTTTCAAATTCCTCAGTATCTGAGCTCTCGCTGCTTGCCATCCAAAACTCAGACACCATATTCATTTGGATAAAGCAGAGTCCCCCACAATCTTAACTTCTGAACTCTGAACATATAAACCCAGAATCTGAATCAGTATTCCTCATATGAATGTGGCTCATCCAAAGAAAGCAGTTAGAATATGTTTCAGTGTAGCCTTTTTTAAGAAGAAATAGGCCATTTGGAATGAGTTACAGAATAAAATTTACAATGTAATGTTCGCTTCAGGGAGGATTCCAGGTCACAAGCAACAGAAGCTGACTCTGCTGATGCAAGAGCCTGTTCTCAGATGTTAACTGGCTGGAGGAATCCTGGGAGGGCGCGGAAACCAGCCGCCCCTCCCGCCGCCAGCTAACCTCTGAGCTGGCGCATCACCCAGACCTTTTCTGTGAGTGAGACTTGACCAGAGTCTGTCCCACTGTCACATCTGCAGTGCCTGCTAAATGGAACTGCCCCAGGGTCACCCGTGCGAGGGGTGCCGCCCCCCACCAGTGTCCCTGCCAGCCAGGATCACGGGGACCGAGGAGGGAGAGGAGCACTCTGTACACTCCCCTCCACTGTCCGCAGCCCCTGATGTTCCCTAGCACGGGTGCAGCTGTAGGATCGGGACCCAGTTATAAAGAAAGCTGGGCTGCAAGTTCTGGCCTGTCTCCTGGAGATAAGGGATCACACGGCTGGAAATCCTCCAAGTGCAGGAAGGCCTGGGCAGCCCCAAAATAGGTCAGGGGCCCTCTAGAACAGTGATCAGTATTTGCCAGCTGTAACCCTTCAGTTAGTGGTCACTCAGTTTAGTGGATCAAGGCCCAGATTACTTGCATTCATCTCCTGTTACTTTTTTTTTTCTTTTTAATGAGAGAAAATAGAAGGCAACATATTGTTATATCACATGTAGTAAGTTTCATCCTGTGAAATTTTGGCTTCCCTTTTGTGAAATCTGGTATCTGCGTATCTGAACTGTTCAGAGGTGTTTTGTTACCAGGGGTCATGATCAGAGGCCCCCGCACCAGCATGTTCCCGGCTCCAAGGCTTTGCTCCCAGTGTCCCTCCCCATCTCACTTGTTTGCCAAGCACAGCGTTTCTCTCTTTTATTGTTGGTCCATCACAGTCCTGTCTGTCTGTCTGACACACACACGATTCCATCTGTCTGTCTCTCTCTCTCTCTCTCACACACACACACACACACACACTCACAGTCCTGCCTGTCTGTCTGACACACACACGATTCCATCTGTCTGTCTGTCTGTCTGTCTCTCTGTCTCTCTCACACACACACACACTCACAGTCCTGTCTGTCTGTCTGACACACACACGATTCCATCTGTCTGTCTGTCTGTCTCTCTCTCTCTCTCACACACACACACACACACACTCACAGTCCTGTCTGTCTGTCTGACACACACACGATTCCATCTGTCTGTCTGTCTCTCTCTCTCTCACACACACACACTCACAGTCCTGTCTGTCTGTCTGACACACACACGATTCCATCTGTCTGTCTGTCTCTCTCTCTCTCACACACACACACACACACACACACACACACACAGGATGTCCAGAACAGAGCTGTGAGGTTTATTGTTAAGATCCAGTGAGTATTACATGCAGTAAAAGGCTGGTCTAGTGACCTACTCACTGTCATTGTGTCCATGGGAAGTTATCATCTGATTCTGAAGACAAAGCTATAAGAAAAAGAAAAAAAAAGCGTCTGTTGTGATCATGCCTGTTACAATTGTGGGGACAGTTGTTACAATGTAGATAAAAGCTTTCAACCTAGACTTTGACCTCCCAGAATTTTCCTAGAGAAAAAGTTTTGACAGTAGAGAGGTTTTTTAACCCCTTATCTCTGTGGAAATCAGCAGCACTGTCTTTATTTTGGTCTTGGTTTGAAGGCAGTCCGTTCTGACCTTGTAATGTTATCTCCGCAGGTCCGTTTACCCGGCCTCATCCGGCCTTGTGGCGAATGGTCTTTGGTAAGTTACACATTAGTCAGTTTCAAAATCCATTCTACTCTCAACAGCTCTTTTTTCCTGTTATGTTAGGGCAGTTTTTCATACCGCTCTACTGTAAAACTTAATACTTTTTCACTTTTTGGTGTTCTGGTATCAGTTTGTTATTAAAATGCTTTACCACAAAATAAAGTGCTGGGGACAGCGGAAATTCTCATACACATGAACTGTTTCAATCCCTCCCACCCCCTCAGCCTCCCAACACCGCTGTCCATTAACGCACAGGATCTGATGTGAGGGAATGTGGCTTGTTCTTCCTGACGTTGCTCTTCACCAGTGAAGCTCGCATGCCTCGTGTGAGCGTGTTTGCCTCGTCAGCATCCAGGAGGGACCGAAACCCCAGCAATCTCCCCAGTGTCGCAAATGGGAGAGAACTCAAAAAAGGAGAGCTCTTAGCAAAGAGCCCTGATTTCAACTACAGTTTAGTGATGAGCGTCACATATATGTGTTGGGTCTCTTAGGACGTTTACTTGACTTCTAGTCCAAAGAGTAAAACCACCTGAGTGGATTTAAATCTCATCTTTAAAACTCTGGGACTTGGCTTCATCTTACCTAAGTAATCATCCAAAAAAATTATTCAAGGTTCAGAAAGTGTAATCTTACGCGAAGGGACCCTTAAAATGGAGATTATGCTCAAGTCTGTTTATTTTTCACCCTTCAGAGATCACAAGTAAGTCTCTCTGAATTCAGTGGTGAGCCCCGGTCGTGTGCCCAGCAGGTGTTCACCGAGTCCTGAGTGGGTGGTTCCTGTGGCCCTGAGCCTGCAGGCGGAGGGGCCCCGGGGAGGGAGGGCGGCTTTAGCAAGCACCCTGGGAAACAAATCAGTAATCTGAGCAGAGTAGATGTCTCCCGGTGGCAGAAAGTTTATTAAAACCACAAGAAGCGACGTTGACTAAGTAGCCCCTTTCACTTGGGGGTGATGGGAGGCGCGAAGAAAGTGTGCTTAAGCAGAAACTTGCCTGCAAAGAAGGATCCAGGCAAAGATGCCGGGAGGCAGGTCAGGCCAGGAGAGGCAGAGCCGGGCGCAGATGGGACCACAGAGCTTGGGAAGGGCTGGGGGATGCAACGGGAGGGTTTTTTTTTTTTTTTTTTTTGCAGGTAATTTACATGACTCATTTCCATTTCTTACAAGTCGCTCTGGTTGTATTATAACTTAGAGCTCATGGACTTAATAGGCCACTTCAAAGTTGTGAGATTTCAGCTGATGGCTACATCTAGTTTTCTAGTTTCGTATGGTCATTCTAGGTAATGAGCAGTTTTTATTTCTTCCCGGAGTCCTAGAACCCTTTGATACCTGATGAGAACTATAGGACCCTTTCCCCAGATACACACACAGGGCACACACAAGTTTTGCCTATAATATTCAGGCCTTCAGGGAAGATATTTTAGAAGCCTGGCGTTTGAAGCCCACTGTGAACTCTCGTGCACGGAGCCTCCTGTCCACACTTCTTTGTATCCCCAAAATAATTATTTCAATAAAGGGTCAATAATGAGAAGGTGAGTGGGAGGTGTTTGCAGTGAAAGTCTGTAAAAGTAGCTGGTACATAATAATACCTAGAAGGCTATCCTATAGACGTGTCTAAAAACGCATGCACCCTGGGCCCTGGGATACACGACTGAGTCAGCCGTGTACTCTCAGCCATCCCCCCGCCCTGAGGACCAGGAGAGGCCTCGTCTGCCAGCCGCTCCGGAGGATTCCATTCCAGCCAGGGACACTGTCTCCTCTGGAGCGGCTCCCTGGGGACCGGTGCCAGCCCACTTTGGATGGGGCGCTGCGGTCCAAGGTCATTTGTATCACAGCATCTAGATGTCCTCCAGAAGCATTTTCTTCCCAGCAGATTCAAAAAGAAGAGGGAAAGTCACAAAGCCATTGGGGGCTGGTTCTCAAGTCTTTCTAAAATGTCTTTGCAGGCTTTGTCTTCTCACAGTAGATTATTGACTTTCTTTTTCAAATGACGTGGGGTGATTATTAGGCTACCAGTTACGATGTGATCATGCCCACAGGGGTTAATGTGGAGTGTAAAGGGGGGGATGAGCGATCCTGGGCCACCTCTCACCCCTCAAACCCCAAACCGGGCCATCTGTCGGGCCTTCCTTGCCCGCCTCCAGTCCAGTCTCCATGCAAGTGGCCAGAGTCCATCTCCTGAAGTGTTCCCTAGGTCATCTGATTTTCCTATTTGGATCCCAGCAGGGGCTCCTCCTTTGACTTAAGGTCAAGTCTGCGGTCTTGGCGGTAGCCCTGAGCCCTGGCCATCCCTTCCTAGAGGCCTCACTCCCTTCCCGTCTCCGCCAGCTCCCAGCCACGTGCGGACAGCAGGCCCT